>NC_134546.1:22718333-23021363 GCF_050624435.1 Tenrec ecaudatus | reverse complement strand
TCACTCAATCTGAGACTTCTCGCATGGGAGCCTGGTGGATGGAGCAGAATTCAATTTGGCACACATGCACTTGACTCAGGAGGATTGGCCCAAATGGATTCTTAAAAGCTAGGCTTAGCTCAAAGAGGTATTGTTGGTCATCACTCAAGAAACCCACTATCATCGAGTCAACCATGGCTCATAGGGGTGCTGTGGGGGGCACAGTAGAACTTCCCTTGTGGGTTTCTAAGATTGTAAACCTCTATAGGTCCAGAAACCCTCTTCTTTCTCCCACAGAGAGGTTGGTGGTTTCAAACTGCTGACCTTGGGATTCACCGCTCAATGCATAACCCACAACACCAGCTGTGCTCTTCTATCGGTCACCATTAGGTTTATGCATTTGTGACTCAACTAAACCACATTACAAAATGCTGCTTCCAATTCAGCCAGTCATAAGGACTTCCTAGTCCTTTCTTTTTTGCCTGCAACAGTGAACCTGAATGCTCTCTTGGGTAGAACACAGCCCAACCCTGCGGTGACCGCTTCCCTGGTGGGTGATATATTCTCTTTTTGCAGGTGGCCAGCAGAGCTCTGAAAATCCCCACCTCTAAGATTTACATCAGTGAGACAAGCACGAGTACTGTGCCCAATACCTCTCCGACAGCTGCCTCCGTCAGCACTGACATCAATGGACAGGCTGTCTACGTAAGGGGCTCGTGGGAGCTGAGGGCCAGCAGAGGTTTGGGTTGGGAGAATCCCCTAAGCAGTGGTTGGACCTCTGGCTATGACCATGGCTTTGACTCTCATATCCAAGAGGGCACTTCCCTCTAAACTACAGGCTAGAGGAGAGACTCAAGAATACTGAACACTTCCATCAAATCCAGAAGGATAAGTGCAGGAGGAGGGAAGAGAAGGTTGGGGTGATCACAAGAAACTGAGCTGAAATTGAAATCTGATTGTGGGGTCCATGAGGTCAGACCCTCTTGCTGCTCCTCCTTATACATGTGGGAATGTAATCCAACAAAGGAGATTGATAGCAAGAGCTTCTATGTATGGTCCCTGTACCATCTTGCATGTTATCAACCTGATTCTGGAAGATTCTGGAGAATCAATTCAGGAAGTGTTCTCCAAGCAAAGCCAGTGGTAACCCCTTTGGAAGAGACGGGTGGATTCCCCTATAGGCACCTCAACTCTGGGAGGGTGGCAGCAAGGAGGTCGAAGTCCCACTGGGGCTTTACTAAGTCCATTGTGATCTTGCCCTGGCCATGGAGTGCGGAGGACTGATGTGCCTCGTGTGTTGGGCATTCTCTGTAGGAGGCTTGTCAGACCATCCTGAAAAGGCTGGAGCCCTTCAAGAAGCAGAATCCCAACGGATCCTGGGAAGACTGGGTAAGTCTGAGCTGTTCCAAGTCACCCTTTCCAACGAGAGGGGGTTTGACTGCAAAGCCTCGGAGCCTACCCACCCAGGTACATAGACGGTGAGACGCCGAGAGCTCTTGCGGTCAATTTGGCCATGTTGGCAACTCTTGTCACAATCCATACATCGCTTGCATCAGGCGAGTTTGTACACATGTTGCCTTCATTCTTTTCTAGACATTTGCTTTCGATTGAGCCCTTGGTATCAGCTCTTCTTTCCCCCCTCCCCTCCCACCCTCATAACCCTTTGATAGATTGTACATTGTTTTTATTTTCATATCTCACACCAACCGCTGTCTCCCTTCCCCCATGTCTTCTGTTGCTCTCCCCCCTGGAGAGGGGTATATGGTTATGTGTCGATCATGGTGATCGGTTACCCCTTTCTCCCTTACTCTCTTCCTCTTCCCCCTACCCTTCTGGTACCACTATTTCCACTCCTGTTCCTGGAATCTGTGTGTCGTGAACTCCCACCTCTTAGCTATACCTGTGCACATGTTCCGGTCTAGTCTGAATTGGGAAGTAGCACTGGGGTCATGGTAGTAGGGGGTTGAGGAAGCCTCAAGGAACCAGACGAATATAGTGTGCTTAATTGATGCTTTACTGCACCCTGGTTGACTCATCCCTTCCCTGTGGCCCCTCTGTGGGGAGATTGCTCCCTTGTCTACAGATGGGCTTTGGATTTCTGCTCCATCCCTACTCATTCTCAAAAATATGCTTTTTATTTGTTTGTTATGTGTCTGCTGATGCCTATGACCCGGTCCCTATGACTCCTCATGATCTCATCAGTGGTGTGCTTCTTCCATGTGGACTTATTGCTTCTCTGCTGAATGGTGGCTTGCTAAACTTCAAGCCTTTAAGATCCCAGACGCTATATCTTTTAATAGCCGGGCACCCATCCGCCTTCTTCACCACATTTGCCTATGCACCCGTTTTGTCTTCAGCGATTGTGGCAGGAAGATGGACATCTCAGACTGTCGGTTTGTTAGAACAAAATCTTCTTGTATTGAGGGAGGGTATGAGCATAGGCCCGAAGTTCATCCGCTACCTTAGTGTATTGCCACATAAATATATGTACATGGGCTGATACATCTATTTTTGTGGATTAATGCATTTACATATGTACACCACTATGTTTATGCCTCGATTCATTGCTTTGCTTCCTAGGTCCTTTCTCTGTTTCCTTTTACCTTCCTCCTGCCCACTGTCACTTTCCCCTTATTTCCGCCTTTTGGCACCTCCTCTTAGCTTTTTTACTGTTGCTCTGACACCCCCACCCCCACACCCTGATCCCTATCTCTTTTTTGTTATTGACTCCAACACCCCAGTTCCCCTGTCCATGGTGCTGCCTGCTCACCTCCCCCTTCCCCCACCACCTTCACCCTCCGGGTCTCCCCAGGATCGTTGGTCCTGCTGCTCTCTCCTCGGACATGCCTCCGTACCTATCCTATATAGATAGGCACACCTACCTATGGACCATAACATAACCCCAACTGATAAAAAGAAAGATTGAAAAGGAGAAGAAACAAGAATAAAAAGAAAAGGGAGAAAAGAAAAGAACAAAAAAAAATGGAAGAACTATACGAAAATCCCGGATCTGTTCATTGACCTTCCTGACTGTCCAGGAGCTGCCCCTCCTGGCCTGGAGACCCACCCCCACCCTTGCGGGCTCCTCAGGAGCTTCTTAGCTCTGCCTTGCTCCAGGTGCTGCTCTGGTCTTCTCCCTTCTTGGTTTGCTCTGCTGTAGGGGGTGCAGACCGCACTACCTCCCCACCATGTGACTCCAGAAATGTCCTCTGTCGCCGTGTGCTCCAGTAAGGGGACAATGTGATATGAGCTATTGTCGGTTGCCCAGTTCCATTAGCTCCCCACAGGGAGGCCATCCTCTGGGCCTGGTGTGCCAGTGCGGAGCCCAGCCGGTTCTTTCTTTCTCTTCCTCTCTCCCGGTCTGCTTCTGTGTGGGTGGGGCATGCATGGCCCCTCTCCCCAGCCTGTAGGTTCAGTTGGGCTGGCTGGTTTTACAGGCCGGAGAGGGGACAGAGTCCTTAGGAGCACGGGAATGGCAGGGACAGCATGCTGTGCTAAGACAGTCCCTCTGGCTGCAGGATGTCGGCTGGGTTACACGGTGCGCTTGGGATGATTGGAGCAGTGGTGGGATTCAGATCATGTCACACCTGGTTCATTGTTCCAGTGATCATTTTAGTACTAAAAAATGATATGACAAAAGGCAGTTTTTTATTTCATATAGTCAGTAACTAAGAACAATGAAAGAGGTAGACACAACTAGATTATAGGAGTTTTGAAATGTTAATGAAAGAATATTAAATAATACCCGACAGAAACAATGAAACGGTTGTTTAAGACATTTCCGTGTTCCTTCTTGATTGGCATCTTCATTTGCAATATTCTTCGCTTTCATCTGAGCATCATCGACTGTGCGATTTGTCCTTAACCATCTTTCCATGGTAGGAACCCAGGAGCCCATTCCCTTAGAGGTGGGCCAATCCGACAACAGTCAATGTATCTGATCTATTAGAAACAGGCGACCTCTCTTCTCTGATCGTGTTACGTTCATCTTTGAAAAACCCCTTTCCGCTTCTGCTGAACCGACAGCAATTGTTCTGATAATATGTTCAGCTCTCTGAATGTCTCCATGAGTTGCATCATTCCTTCCTTCATCATATCTCGTGGGAAGTTGGGACATCACCCTGAGCTGAAACGAATGACATTGTGGTCATTTGGCACTCAGTCCCTTTCTGTTCTACATTCGCCTATTGGCTAAACAGAGGAAAGGGAACAGAAATGCAGTGTGTCATCGACATAATGAGTTTTGTGAAATAAGTAAATATTATAAGCCTAGTCCCATCTCATTTTTTGTGTCTGTGTACTTAATGGACCTTACGATAGGTGCTTAGAATAGTCTCTTGCTCAAATGAACCTCACATCACCAATAATCAACTAGCTAATTACAGAAGATAAATACAAAGAGCTTTGAACAGAAAGTGCATCCACAGGAATTATTCTAGCAAAGAATGAATAAGACCACTGTGGATCAAATGTGAGCTACTATTAAGGAATGTAAAATAGGACCCGAGTAACTGGGATGGCAGTACCTTGGTTATAGATGGGATGTCATTATAAATACATTATTTATAAAAAGGAGAGTAAAGAATGTAAATTGGTGATTCCACATGGGGCATCCCTCAGAGAGAACCCAGATTACAAGTGCCATTTTAACAACGTGGTCACTGAACTCAACAACAACACAAATCAGGTATTAGTTCTGTTGAACCGGTGAGAGGGGGCTGCATCCGGCCACTGGATCAGAGGTAGGAAGAGCAGGGATCCAGGCTCCAGAAGATGAGGACAGGGCACAGGTGCTGGGGCAATGGACACAAGGAAGAGTCACTTACTTGTGAAAGTTGACTCCTTTCCAGGTAAGGAGGGTGAGCCCACCAAGCCTTCTGGCAGGCCCTGGTTTCAGCACACCATGCTCTCTCAGACCCCTACCCCTGCCTGACGACCGCTTCCTCTTCTTCAGGTCTCAGCAGCCTACATGGGTACTGTGAGCTTGTCGGCTACTGGATTTTACAGGTGAGTCCATGTTGTCATCCTACCTCTGACGCAGGGGGAGCAGACCCATCACAGCTCCTCTCTTCCTGGGCATCCTCTGGTTTCAGTTTAAAGAAGCTCTCACACGTGTGAGACCACGCCATGACGTGGCAGAGGCGAAAAGCCTGAGGCGCCCTATCAGGAGACCTGCCTTCCCACTGGGGTCTTAAGTGTTGATGCCGTCTTTTGGGCGACTTTAAATCCTAGTCACAGCATGCATAGATAGAGACCCCGCCCCTCTGACCTAGAGCCTGTGAAGAGATCGGATCACATTGACTTGTCAGTTGTAACTTAAGGGTGTAACTTGGAGAAATTTAACTAGGGTCTCTCTTCTTTCATAGACCGCTAGATTAGAAAAACACTTTAAATGAAGAAAAACACCTTAACGTGTGCTAAGAACGGTTCTGTGTGAATGTACAAATGGGCACGTATGTTTTAGGTGAAGGCATGCCTTGCCCGTGCTCAGTGGGTTATACAGCATTTGCCCTACCCAGACAGATGTTGATCAGTTCATCTCCCACATCTGGAGTTGATAGGACGAGCATACTGCCCAGCAGGCCCTGGATGAACAAAGGAGGTGACTCCTCCTAAGAGAAGACGTTCCTTTCAGCCCTCGTGGAGGTTCTGAGCACATGGGCTGACTTTATTTTTGTGTGGTGTAGGGGTTACGTGTTGAACTGCTAACTCCAAGGTCAGCAGTTCGAAACCACCAGCCACTCTGAGGGAGAAAGAGGAGGCTTTCTATTCCAAGTTGCAGTCTTGGGAAACCCACAGAGACGGTTGCACTTGTCCTCTAGGATCGCCGTGAGCTGGCACTGACTTGATGGCAGATCGGCGCTTGGCAGTCCCATGTGTGGCACAGCAGCTAGTTTCCCACGAAGTCACTTCTCACGTGTGGGGGCCCACGTGTGTCAAAGCTGAACTCTGCTGCTTGGGGTTTTTGGTGGTTGAGTTTTGGGAAGTACACAGCCACGTCTTTCTTTCAAGGTGCCTCTGGGTGGACTCAAACTTCCAACCCTTCAGTGAGTCCAGAGCACATGAGGGGTTCACACCCCAAAAGAAATCCAACCTACAGTGTGTTAGGAACTCTGTGTATATGAACATGTACAGGCATGTGTGCATGCACACATGCACACACTCACACACACACACACACACACACTGTTTACTACAACAACAACAACAACAACCCAGAATTGTATAGGGCACTCAGGATTGAAAACGTGAGCCTGTTTCTAGGAAGAACATCTCCCTGGGATAATGTGTTGATTTTTCCAAGGGGCGAGGAGGTGCAAAGTGACATGGGCCGGTGGGTGCCTGCTGGAGCATGCACCCAGGCCAGTGTAAGCTCCTGATCTTTTAAATTTCCCCTTAAATATGGGCAGCCATGTGAGCAGGCAGATTTAGGGGCCTAGCCCATGGTCACAAGCAAGGCTTCAGGTTCTGAACTTCTGGGTTCTCATTCAGCAGATTCTTTGAAGTTTGACATTAGGTCCTCCATGGGTTCAGGCACATCTGTCGCCTCCATTGGTTTCCAGTGGAGACCAGCATGCTGTTCTAAATGGTCTTTGGCTACTCAGAATAATTTATGTGAGGGCCATTGGCAAAAATAGAGCAAAGACAAGGGGGGGGGGGGAGTTCTGGAATACCTAGGTTTCATAAACAGGATCAAAAGATTCCAGAAACGTTGACTACACTGAAAAATAGCTGAGTAGGGAAAAAAATCCATTAAATCTCAAGACCTTGGGGGACAGGCTGTGTATGTGATGGCAGTGTTTTCTCTCTTCTCCCCCAGAACACCCAACCTTGGCTATAGCTTTGAGACAAACTCAGGGAACCCCTTCCACTACTTCACCTATGGGGTGGCTTGCTCTGAAGTGGAGATTGACTGCCTAACAGGGGACCATAAGGTATGAAGTGGCAGCTTTACTAGTCAGGGTGGGTGGGGACTGTGTAGAAATTACTAAGGTGTCATGTGAAGATGGGGGATTGGGAAAACAAGGAGAGGTGTTGGCATCTGTTGTCAGTAAAGGGGACAACTGTGTCACTCTCTCAGGCCTGGTGGACCAGGTGGTCCCCCCCTTGCCTCAATCCTCACCTCTACCACTGTGGCAGGAGAGCAGCCACAGATGGTGTGTACGCAGTTAAGCCCAGCTGTGCTATCAGGCAAGGTGATTTCCAGACAGTGAAATTTGAATTTTGTGAAATTTGCACATATCACAAAGCAGTCTTATTATTGTTTTCTGGTCATTTATTATTTTTTTCCATATAAACACCATCATGTGTTTCACTCCAGCCATTTCTATAAAGTTGATTTGGACACCCACCAACCCTACCGGACAGAGTAGGAAACCCTACTGTCCAGTAGGATTTCCGAGGCTGGACATCGCTACAGACACAGACGGCTCTTTCTAGCTCCCAGGGAGCCGTTTGAACGACTGATCTTGGGGTTGGCAGCCAGCCCTTAACTGTTGTGCTTTGAGTGTTCTTTGATTAGCTCACGACTTCTGAGAAGCAGGCCACAGGCCGGCCAGAGTTTGAGGGCCTTCCTTACGCGATAGACAGACCCTGACTTGGGTCTGAGGCCTCATGTCCTATGGACCAACCACGAACTGCTCAGTCACAAGTGTGTGCAGCTGTTTTATGTTGCCAAGACGGTGCTGCCACTCCCATCCCCACCCCCACCTCCTGACCCCCTGGGCTGGCTGCTCAGATCTAACGGTTCAGGTCTGCTGATGGCAGTGGTGCCCAGAGCACCCTGTCAAAGTGCTATTGAGCTTTTGACTGACAGCCGAAGGGTCCCCAAGACTCATTCAGCATCTCCAACATGTCTTTCTTCTGGAACTTTAGAACCTCCACACGAACATCGTCATGGACGTTGGCAACAGCCTGAACCCTGCCATCGATATTGGGCAGGTAAGGCTCCCAGGAACCAGGGCGGTGATGGGCTTGGCAACTTATGCGCTCATCTTCCTCCGACGACCATAGGGCCCAGCCTGTTGTCTAGAGCAGTTTGAAACAGGCCTGAAAAACAATACCACACGAGGCTCCTATGGAGTGTGATTTAGATCGATGAGCCCACCCAGCTCCCAGGGCAGACGACAGATGAATATGGATTAACCTGGAAAGGGCACTCACACCTCTGAAGACAGCATGATGAATGGTGAAACCATTGCGCGTGTGTACACACACACACACACACACACACACACACACACACACGGGAGCAGCATGTGGAATGGAGATTGAGTTTGGGATTGATGCCCTGTCAGCTAAGTCTGGGGTCAGAGGAATCCCCCCTTTCCTTCCTTTCCTATCCCGGGCCTCTTTGGGACTCCAGGAAGCCCGTGTGGGGCCAGAGGAGGACACGGGGCAAAAGACCTGAGCAGGCAGGAAGGTCACATTTGGCCGATAGAGCAGATGTGGTAGAAGAGGAGAAGGTAGTGGGAAGAAAGAATGGAAATGCTGAGCCTTTGGAAGACGATGATGATTAGTTCTCTCAGTGTATTTTTTTTTTCATTTCATGAAGACCCAGAAGTCTAATCATTAATCATTAATCTGCTCATCCATTCTTTAAACACCGTTCTGTCCCCAAAGGGCAGGTGGGGGTTTAGAGAGAATTAACTCATGGCCACCACCTCCCGCCCCTAACACCTCCTTCTGCCGCTGAGGTACCACAGTGCCCTGCACTGAGAAGGGGGCTGGGTGCTGAGCAGTAGATGGTGGCAGGTGTCCTGGGAGAGGATTGGAAGGTACCATGGGCCGTCTTTCTCCTGGAACTCAGGTGGGAGTGGGAATTAAAAATGGCCTCAAGGAAGTCTCTAAGAATCGACTCGACTACCCACGACCTGACTCCTCTCTTGGGGCTTCCTGGGGATCTGAGCCCTCCCCCAGTGCACAGCAGGGAATGTGGGCCCCCAAGGGACAGGTCTGCCAATGGTGAGCTCACTTCTCAGTGGGAGGCCACCATTTCTCTAGTGGCAAATGTGGAGAACATGGCTCCATCTTCCCTGATTTAGGTTGTGGGGTGACATTGTGCCCATCACTGGGGACTGCCCTAGCATAGCTGACCAGTTCTGAACTGGCCTTCAGTGCTAATGTCCATGTCTGGTGATGGGCAGGCTCATATTGGGGGGCTCCTTTTAGCTTCGTCCTCGACCCCTCCCCCTGGGGGATGGGAGCTTTGCGCCTGTGTGTGGAGTAGCCTCTCTCCTTTGGGGGTCAGGTGACGGGGTGAACATGGTCTCTGTCTGTCTGCAGGTGGAAGGGGCATTTGTGCAGGGCCTCGGCCTCTTCACCCTGGAGGAGCTGCACTACTCCCCTGAGGGGAGTCTGCACACCAGAGGCCCCAGCACCTACAAGATCCCTGCCTTTGGCAGCATCCCCATCGAGTTCCAGGTGACCCTGCTCCGTGACTGCCCTAACAAGAAGGCCATCTACGCCTCCAAGGTCCTGTCCCTCTGGGTCTGGGCTGCCTCATGAGCTGCACTGGGGGAGGCCCCGGGTGGGGACCGGGGGCCCTGTCACCCACTGCTCGGATCTTCTTGAAGACATGAGAGGGCCTACGTTGACTTTGGTGTAGGTGGTGGCGGAATGGACAGTTCTGTCCGAGAACCAGTTGAACTGGGCCGAGGACACCAACCCAGCGTCGTCCGAAGCAGGCTCTGATGGGCAGACTTACATTCCTAAATCACATCAGGAAGGTCAAATTCTGGCTTCTAATCCTGTGCCAGGCATGCCTCCGTGATACTTGACCCTGAGAGATGATTCCACAGGTCCAGTTTCCCCCATCATCCCTTCATAGCCAGTGCATCTGCTTCACGGTGACTGGGGAGGTCCCCTAGCTCACACCCACTCACCCCCTTCGGTGACCGGGATGCAGAGCAGCGTGCCTGAAGGCTTGTGAAACCACGGTTGAAGATCAATTCAGTTAATTGACATGTCGAGGTCTAAGAAAGGGCAGTGGCCATTGTAACCGACCAGACACATTCACATGCTCATAGCTTGCTTTGCTTTTCTGGAGGGGGGTCTGAGGCACGCTGTGATCCCACGCGGAAAGGCTAGGATTCATGATGAAAATGCAGCTCCCTGGGCCCGCCCCTAGAGGGTGAGTCCGGAGATCTGGAGGGGGGCGGGAGCCCAGAACCTGCATCTTAAGCGAGTATTCAGATTCAGGTGGTTTGACCCCTTCTGTGAGGGCGGGTCCCAGGTCATCTCTTCTAGAAGGGACCCAGGAGCCCTGCCAGTGGAGGGGGTTACAAGTGGTCAGCCGTTGAAAGGTCAGCCGTTGAAATACAAGGTCAGCCGTTGAAAGCTCCCAGCAACTCTCAGGGAGCGAGATGAGACTTTCTACACAACTTTGGTCTGGAAGCCCCCGGGGCAGTTCTCCTCTGTCCCATAGGTTCTCTAGGAGCCGGAGCAGACTGGCTGGCAGTGGGTGGGGAGAAGGCACTTCATTTCCAACAGGTCCTTATCCTGTGATTCCAGCAGCTACAGCCGCAGGTACAGCTACGGCGCCTATACATGTTTCCATCAGAGTGGCTACCCGACTTCCTTCCCACTGCCATCAGTTTTATTCCAACCGATCAGGACCACGTAGGGGTCTGCTGATGTTGTATATCTTTACTGGAGCAAAGAGCCACCTCTTTCTCCTATAGAGTGCCTGGTAGGTTTGAACTGCTGACCTGGGGGTTAGCAGTCCAACGCTTACCCAACCCCATGACCAGGACTCCTTATCAAAGTCACAGATAATCCGAGTATTCTTCTAGGGCTAAGAAAACGGTAGAGAAAGATTAAAGCTCACGTCAGAGTGATGTTCTTCTCTATACCTGGCAACCGTCCAATCTAACTTTGAGTGACGCATGGTATGGACACGTGGTGTCATCCGAAAAGATGTCACAGCGAGCGTTAAAAGAAACAGGCGGCGAGGTGTCACCTCACCCTAACACAAGAGTTCTCAGTTCCGCGGAGTTTGACGACCATCACCTGCCTACCTGCCTGCATCGGTGTGTTGCGCATTCACGCAGGGCAGGGTTTTAATAGCCCCGCCAGCCTTCCCTGTGCAGGTCTCCTCCCCACCCCTGCCTCCTGCTCCATCCGCTACAGGGATATGGAGGCTGGGGCCACCCTGTCTGAGCCTCTGCCCTGCTCTCTGTCTGTCCAGGCGGTTGGTGAGCCACCCCTCTTCCTGGCTGCCTCCATCTTCTTTGCCATCAAAGACGCCGTCCACGCAGCTCGAGCTCAGCATGCAGAATACAGCGCAAAGAAGCTCTTCCAGCTTGACAGCCCTGCCACCCCGGAGAAGATCCGCAATGCCTGTGTGGACCAGTTCACCACCCTGGTATGCTACCTCTCAGGGGCCCGCTGTGGCTATGGAGGCCCGGGCAAAGGGTGGCCTGTGCACTCAGGGGTAGGCTCTGAAGGGAGAGGGTGAGGTGATGGGTTCGCCTCCACTGGCAGCGATGCATTAATGGTCACCCTCCCCCGTGCAGTGTGAGAGGCTCACGTGGACTTGCAGGAGAAGAATGAGAATGTTCTCTAAAGCTGCAGCTCGTAGCTTGGGGGCCCCGGGTGGGTGGAGCATGTAGTTGATAACCACACCTCACAGATTCCAGACTTTTCCATCAAGAGGAGGGTGATAGATAAAAGGTCAGAGGAGTCGAATCTTCCATTTTAGCCACTAGATTCCACACTTTTCCATTTCAGCAGTTAGCCGATGTGAGATGCTTCTTTGTTAAAGACACAGTGTCAAGTGCTTTGGAGATGGAGGGGGTGGGGCGAGGGGGGGAGGAAGTGAATGAATGAATGACGTCAACTACATTTTTTCTGAGAACACCGTGTCGCATGCTGATCCTGAGAACACAGAGGTGCCCTTGAGGATTTTGCAGCTGTCTAGGAAAACAGATGGTGGCATTACGTTGTGACTGACAGCGGCCTGGTCTGTGTAGGAGATGGGAACACGGAGCATGGAGGAATTCCGTGGATGATTCCTGGTGACAGAAAGCCATGGTAGAAGTAGAGCCAGCCCAGTTTTTGAGGTGTGCTGAAGAAGGCGCTGTGCATACCCACTCCCATCAATCCAACACCTAGCCATAGCGACCCTATATGAGGTCCCCAGGATTGTGACTCATTACTGGGTCAGACAGCCTCATGATTCTTCCTCACAGTGAGGGGTGGGTTTGAACCAGCAACCTTGCAGTTAGCAGACCAATGTGTATCTCACAGCCCCACCAGGGCTGCGTATCCTGAACTTTCCAACTGCCTTTTCAACTGCAACCTCTGTCAACTACTTGGACTGAGGTGTTCCCGATACTGTGATAGCTGTTGCCATATGATTAGTCTTTGGATTTAGAGGTCAAGCAGGTACTCATGGATCCAAAGTGTTTCAGAGTTGGGGAGTGAATGGGAGCCCCTGAGCCAGCAGGACTGCCTCCCCCCCATCCAGACCTCAGCTCAGGGTGTAAGACAGACAGAGGGGCCAGCAAGGCCACTCTTCAGGGTGACCTGGAGATGCAATCAGAGAGAAGGAGGCGCAGAGACCATGCATTGAGCTTCCAGACAGAGGGGACAGTGCAGCCACCTTCCCAGAGCCCAGAACCTTCCCACCGTAGTCTCCATGCTGGCTGTTACCCAAACCCCCTTTCCTGAGAGGAGAGGTCCTGCCTGGACCCCCGTAAGCTCACACTGTGCAAGGTTAACTTCTTGTCAGCTGCTCCATCAGAACACCTGAGACCCAGCCCCGTCCAGCCCCAGCCTCGGTCCCATGTTGCAGCCCTCTCATGGCTTAGAATCCTGGTGATGGAGCCACGGAAGCAGTGCATTCTGGGAACCAACAATACTATTGGTGCTGTGGGAACTACGTAAGAAGCAGCCGGGTTGCCGCTGCTCATGGCAATATCTCCAAAGCCTAATATTGTGCCGGCCACGTGGACATCGTTCAATGCCTAGGGGAAGACTAGGATGGCAGGAGTCCTGCTGTGGGGACGTTGCCAAAGACTGGGTGCTGCAGAATGCAATGTGGTTGTTGGATGGTGTTGGCAGTGGCGGGAGGTGGTGCATGTGCAAGATGGGTGGATGGGGGGCACTGTGCCCTATGCTTTTGGAAGACCCTGGCAGTGAGCATTCTTGCTTCTTCCCTAGTGTGTCACCGGTATCCCAGAAAACTGCCCTCTGTGGTCCCTGAGAGTGTGAGGAGGAAGGCCCAGAAGAGCCGTGTGCCACCGTGGGGGCCTCCTTGGAGCTGGCGGCGCAGACTGAAGAGCACGACTCGGTCCAAGTTGCTGGCTGACCACGCTAGGGTCCCCCAGGATGGCGTTTGGGAGAACACGAAACACCTCAGAAACTTGTGATCAAAAAATGATTTGGAAACATCATGATGCACAGATTCAGAACAGTTAGGCCCAGGTGGCGGATAGGAGATTAAGGTTCCTTCATGTCTGCTTTAATCATGTATTTAAAATTGATTGAGAAAATGCCAATGCTATAAATTTATCGTGTTAACTTACAAAGGCCATCGCTGTGATCCAATTCTCTGGGCGGCCTAACTTCAATCACGGACAGTGTCTGTCCTTCAGCAAGGCTCCCCGCAGACCAAGTATGCCTCCGCAGGAAGCGTTGCCTTCAAGCCAATGAACGCCTTCTCGTGACCTCAGATCCATACTCACTTGCGCGACGGGGCAGCGCGGTGAGATTAAAGCCTCTCACCATCTTCGGCTCCCCAGAATGAGACACATACAAAGTGAATCTGACCCCATTTTGTTAAAGTGGCACAAAGTCCGATTGTTTAATAAAGAAAACCCCCGACCTCCCCCATCATCAGATACCTATGGTGTGTGCTAACCTTCTTCTCGCTTTTCCTTGCTGTCTTTGAAAGAAACGAAAAGATCAGGCTTAAACACCCTCCTTTGAAGACAGAAGCATCTCCACCCAGATGCCATCAACATCAGGATCCACCCCCAGGAAACCCATAGAGAGCCCCGTTCCCATCCCAAGTCTGCTGCTAGCATGGCTGTGGCCATGGGGCTGCTGCCCCTTTTTATGCCGCCTTGTCCTGGAAATGGAAAGAGTCGGCCGGAGAATCTCTCAGGTCCTCTCTAGCTCTGAAAGTCTATAAATAAGTGACCGGAAACAACCCAGTTATATAACTACAGCTATTGAAGATTTTTCACCTTTACTATTACCCGATAACTGGGCACGAGGAACTTTGCTTCGATCCTCTCAAGTGTCAGGGGTTGGGAATGAGAACAGAAGCAGCAAGCAGTCCCCGTCGTGGTTTAAGAGCTGGTCACTTCACTCTCAGGCCTGACGGAGAGTGGACGACGTTGTCCGGTATCTTCCGCATATAAAACACTCCACCTCTGCCGACGGTCCAAGGCTCTGGGGGGGGGGGGGAGGAGGAGGAGAGCAGATCCTGGGGAACCATGTGATTGAACTTGGTGTTTGACGTCCCTAATAAATGAAACTGTCACCTGGTCGGCTCTCTACGAGTGGTTATTAGTCATCATACTCACACCGGATATCTTCCCACCTCTGGGTCAGAGTTCATTTCTAGAAATGCTCATCAGACCTCCCCCGCCCTTTCTCTCTATCCTTTCTTACAAAACTCCCTTTGAAATATTCTAGACCTACTGATGATTTATTTTACCGCGGGGTTAAAACTGAAGTGCATTAGACACTAAATGTATTGTATGTGCAGTGAGATCCACCCAGGCCCTCTCGGGGATTCTCTGTAGTGCCCTTGGACATGCTCTGAGACTTGTCCTTTGCTATAGTGCGGCCCCAAGGGCGGAGCAAGGACTCGGGTTCTCTCTGTGTAAGCGATTTTGGTGAGAGGGCCAGGGTCACAGAAATGAAATGAGAGAATGCTTCAAGAATGATTCGCAATGGGGTGCTCTGCCCTTCAGACACCGTCCCTTGTCCCTGGTGTCTTAATTCTACAAGCTTTCTCCAGTTTACAAAGGCAAGTTCCAAAAGGGGGCTCAAAACTGCCCGCAGTGTGACACTGCTTCCTGCAGAGGGCAGCAGAGGATTGAACCTGAGACCTTTCTATGGTTTGCTATTTGAGTGCCGTTTTCCGATCTTATGCTGCATCAAGTGACCAAGTTACCTTCTGAGATCGTTCCTGGACCTGGATTCACAGCTGATTTAAGAGTTTAGACACAAAAATCTCCTTAAAGTAGCTCTGGGAAGATCTGGGTCAGCCTTGGGGGACTTCTCTCTAGATCAAAGGCTGGCAGTGGAAGACAATTTTGGCTTTCTGAGTATAGATGACTTGTTCGTTCGTTGCCAGGAGATTGCTTCTGTCTGTGGTGAAGCCATGTTGGTTATAGAGCAGAACTGCTCCATAGGGTGTTCTTCACTGATTTTCATGGAAACGTATCACGCGGCAATTTCCTCTGTGATGTGGATAGATTGGTTCCCACTGACAACCTTAGGATTAGCAGCCGAGTATCCAATCTAGTGCTTTACCTATGGGGTCCTTTTTTAATCATCCCCAAAGTCTTAAAAAAAAAACCCTACAAGGAGCCCCTCGTGGTATAGGGGTTATCCATGGGGCGGCTCCCTGCAAGGTCCGCAGATCGAAACCATCAGCAGCTCTGGGGGAGAAAGAAGAGGCTTTCTATTCTCATAAAGAGTGACCATCTTGGAGACCCTCAGGGGCAGTTCTCACCCATCCTATAGGGATGCTGAGTTAGCAGCAGCTCAATGCTATCGAGGTTGTGTGTTTTTTTCTTTAATCCCTGTGACAGCAGGCAGGGGATGCCCGACAGAAATGCAAGGCAGAGGGACCTGTGTGCTGGGGAGGACAACTGCCCCTGTCGGCTGTGTTAGGCTGAAATCGCTGCAGGAGCGAATGGCCAGGCCCTTCTCTTTTAGAGCGGCTGGTGAGCTCAAACCACTGACCTCTTCATTCATAGCTTAGCCACTGCCGGAGACCCAGGGCTCCTAGCTTTCTCAGGGACGGCTACTCCAGGAGGCTTAGAGCAGGCTTAGTCTGGGAAGCCCACTGAATGTAGAGGGCAAACTCGCCTCTCAGGGCTGACCCATGCTGACTGGAGGCACAGAGGTTGATGAAGATACCAGCATGCCTCTCTGTTATCCACCTGCAGGGCTGACTGTCTCCTTGGTGTGGTCAAGCTTCTGAACTGTTGTCAAAGAGCAGTTACTGGACCTCTGAGTGCCAAGGTGGCTGGGAAGTTAGGCCTGAAGGACAGGATGGACGTTGTAGGAGGAACCCCAGACGAGGGAGAAGGACAGAAATAGCATTAGATGATAGATTTACGGCTGGGGACATCCCATCTTTTTATTTTTAACCAGGGGTCGGTGAGTGGGAGGGGGCTGGAAACTATTCCAGCCCAGTTTGGGACACTGGGACAAAGAGATTCAGAACATGCAGCTTCCTTGACCCACAGGCTCTCGAGATCACCCTGACCCCCCAGCCCAGGGCCCTGCCTTTTGTTTCCTCTCTTTTCTGGACTATTTGGAGAGTACATGACCCAACGGCTGAGGCACATCTGTGACAACCTTGTGACCCGAGACAAAGCAGCCTGTTGATGTGAGGGGAGATGTCAGGCTCTGCCATCCTCGCTGCCCTTCCAGGGTCCTCTCCTTGCATATTCCAGGACCGATCTGGCTTCCCAGACTGGGAGGACCATGGGGACCATCATGCTCCTGGTCTTTGTTTAGAGATGGGAATTGTGAACCCAGAGAGGGCGATCGGCTCATCGATGGTCACACAGCATGTTTAGTGGGAGAGCCTGGCTGAACACAAGGCTGTCTGGCTACTAGATCAACCTTTCTATAGGAAGCCACGGAGCACTAGTTAAAGGAGCCTTTTCATGCGTAACCTTCGGTCAGAGAGCTGGGGAAGATGATAGGATCTAGGACAAGCTGGAGAACTGGGGGCCTGAGACCAACACTGTGGCAAGGAAGGACATAGATTTTCCTCTTCCTGCGCATCTATTATGAATGTGAACAAGGGGTTCTTTCTGAAACCCCAGGAGTCCTGGTGGCACGTTGGGCTGCTGCTACCTGCAAGGTCAGCAGTTCAAAACTACCAGCCGCCTCCTGGCCAGGAAAAAGACAAGGCTTTGATTGGCTTAAAGAGGGACAGTCTTGGAAACCCACAGGGGCAGTTCTGCCCTGTCCTATAGGGTCGCTCTGAGTCAGCATGGACTCGAGATGATGGTGAGTTTGGGTTTGGGTTCTGACACTCTAAAAATGGGGAACAAAACAACCTGTGTCCAGATGCCCCCTCTTTCTAAAATAGTGTGCTGGCTCATGTCTGTAAGGCTTGGCCAAGGAGGAGGCCAGACTCAACTGCCACCCTTAGCTCTCCACCCAGCTCCGGGGCATAAAAGACTGATGCCTGGGGTTTGATTGATTAGAGAGGGAGGATTTCTTTGGGGATGGCATGTTGTCATTCTCCCTGAAAAAGAGGAGTGTGTCCTGGAGGTCCCCCCAGACTAGGCTACGGGAGGTAGAGCAGCAGATGAATCACGGAGACCCCAAGATGAGACTTGCTTGGGAGGCTGGGTCTGGCTCAGCCCAGGGCAGCAAGACAGCGAGAGGAAGGAGGTGCGAGGGAGCTGCACCAGGCAGAAATACCAGTGTGATCACGCGGGACGCCCCGCCGCACCCCTTCCCTAGAAGGACTATTAACTGCTTAGTCACCCCAGCAGAGGAAGGGAACTGCCGGATGGCCAGGCATCAGATCCACCGGCTGCCGTGTGGTCACACATGGTCCACGAGAGACACGCACCCCCTCCTTGCCCCGCTTGTTCCTCTCAGCCGGTTAACTCTGTCTGATCCCTCAAGCACCCCTCGCACCTTCCTGTCAGGTGGAGGCTGGCAGAACTCTGAGTGCCTTTGTGAGACTGCAGACCGGGCCCTGCCTGACTGCTGGGGGAGGGGCATGGAGAACGTGTACAGGAGGGCAGGCATCCCCAGGGTCCCTGCAAGGTCCCTGTGTGAGCCCAGGGATCACCCTTCTGAGTCGGACCAGGATCGTGGCTTCTTCCCCTTGCTCATTCTTGGTCCCTATCTCTGGGACATCCCAGCTGAGAGGTAGGCCAGCTTCTTTCCCCTGTGCAGTCAGTTTTCTTAACTTAGGAGTTTCCCACAAATGTTGGACAGGCCCACACGGGTATCCCATATGTGTCCTCCCTGTAGATGGGTATACTTTGAGGGATCCACCTGGCGCTGTGACGTCCTCAAAGCACGCTTCATTTCCATGCTTCCCACCAAGGCGGGACCGAGTTTCTGGCTTGGGCATGGTGTCAGGAAACAATGGGCCCCAACAGCTATTTAGGAGTCAAGGGTAGCACTTGTGGGAGTTGCTAAGCAAGCCCGTCTGCTTTTCCTCTCTCTCCTTCTTCCTTCTGTCTTGAACAAGTCACTTTGATCCTCTGACCCTTAGCCTTTCATCTGTAAAACAGGTGTTAGTCACTAGACTTAGTTCACTGTGCTGATGTGCTGATTGAATGGATGGATGGGTCAATGAATGGATGGATGAATGAATGGATGGATGGATGGATGAATGGATGGATGGATGAATGGATGGATGGATGAATGGATGAATGGATGAGCACTTTGCAGAGTGCAGTATTGCCATTGTTGCCTAGGCTTTGACCATGCTGTGGGCTGTTAACTGCTCGGTCAGCAGTTCGAAACCACCAGCTGCTCTGCTGGACAAAGAAAGAGGCTTTCTACTCTGAGCTACAGTCTCGGAAACCCACAAGGGCTGGTCTACCCTGTTCTGTCGGGTTACTATGAATCAGAAACAACTTGATGGCAGTGGGTTAGTTTGTGTGTGGGTGTCTTGTTTGTTCAAGACGCCAGGAGACCATGTGTTGACTGACTGTTCAGAACGTGGGTGGAAGGGCGGGTGCAGGAATGTGTTAGACTCTCCACCACAATCAGGTGTGAGGTGATGGGGAACTTGTTGAACACGCTTGTTGCAGTCTTGAACGACATGAGACCAGCTCACCTTATATTTTGACGCAAGTGATAAAAATGATTTATCCATGTGTCACATACATGCTATCTTCACGGCACATTGGGCAGGATGGGAGGGCTGGTTTCCAGTTCCCCCAGGCTGGTTGTGTTGCATAGGTGGGCTTGTTGGAAAGGCCTCTTGTGGATTTAGTTATGTCCTCTCAGAAGATTTGTTGAAGCCCTAACCTCTATTGCTACAGCCGAGGAGCACCAAGGCTTGCTGAACCTTGCTATTAATGTAAGAACCAAGGCGGGATTCTTTTCTTGACCCCCCTTCAGAGGAAACATGACCTTGATTGGGACTGCTAACACCCAGACCTAGAGAGAGGAATTTCCATTGTCTTAGCCACTGTGTTAGAATGGGTTGGCTAGAGAAACAAAATCCAGAGACACTATATATGTATAAGAAAGAGCTTTATATCAAAGAGTAATTGTATATTAAAAAAATCACAATTCAGTCCAGATCAAGTCCATAAATCTGATACGACTCCATAAGTCTGATACTAGTCCATAAATCCCTCTTCAGAATCATGCAGCCACACACAATGATGAGAATGCAGGAAGATGACAGGCCGGTGGGTACAAAGTCTTGTGAATCCAATGGCAGTGGAAGCATCTCAGTGCTGGTGCAGGTCTCCAGGTGGCTCCTCCAGTTAGCTGAGTGTGGCCCTTTAACCGGAAGGTGAAGCTGAGAGAGGGCCTCTTGCAGGTCTCAGCACGTCTCTGTGTGGCTTGTCAACAGGAAGATTAAGGCAGAGAGAGAGAGGGAGGCCGGCCTCCAGAGAGCCATTTATCTCGGTCACCCTCCAAGCTGTGACCCGATTGCCTGGCTATACTCCACCCGTTCACTCTTAGTACCATCCCGTTGACACAAGATTATCTAACTACCACAGCCACACACGTGATAAGTTATTACAGCAACCCCGGGAAGCTACTACAGACTCCACCTGGGTCACTCAGCTGTCTCCACAGACTTCCTCTCAAAGGTTGGAATACAAAGTCTCTTGCTTTTGTTATCCATGTGGCTTGATCTTCTCAGATAATCCGTCATCTGATATCCTTATAACAATTTCCAAAGTACTTTCCTATGCATTGTTTTATTTGAAGCTTAGATTTTTTTAAAGAAAAACTACACAAAATGCTACAAGGTAAATAAAACAGCCACCCCCATTTTGCAGATGAGGACCCTGAAGCTCAGCGCAAACGTTGGTGTAGTCAAGAGCTCTAGGTACTGCTGTGTGATCTTGGGCATATCGGTAAATTCTTTGTGCTTCCATTTCCTTATCTGTGAAAATGAAAATTGATGGCCTTTCCACAGGACTAGGAACCCTGGTGGTGTAGTGATTATTCTTTGGGCTATGATCCATGAGCTCCTCAGTTTGAAACTACCAGGCACTCGGTTGGAGAAAGACCAGGCTTTCTACTCCTGTAAAAAGTTCTAGTCTCAGAAACCCACATGGGTAGGTCTGCTCTATCCTATAGGGGCACCATGAGTCAGGACTCAGAAATCCATACGATCGAGAAAGTATCAAAAAAACTCAAACCCACTGTCATTGACTATTTCACTGGATAGAGGCCCTATCTTGGAGTTTGAATCAGAAAAAGTATATATAGGGGTGGGGGGGTATCCTCTTACTCTACTTATTCAATCTGTATGCTGAGCAGATCATCAGAGCAAGTGGGTTATATGAAGAATATGACATCGTGATTGGAGGAAGGCTTATCATCAACCTACAATATGCAGATGACTCGACTTCGCTGACTGAATGTGAGGAGGACTTGAAGCACTTGCTGAAGTTTAAGGATTGCAGTTTTCAATATGAGTTACAACTCAATGTAAAGAAAACACGAATCCTCACACCTGGACCAATAGGTGACATTGTGATAAACAGAGAAAAGATTGAAGTTGAATTAGAATTTTGTCTTGCTTGGATCCATAATCAATGCTCATGGAAACAGATCTCTTTAAAGTGTTGAAAAGCAGAGATCTTACTACAAAGACTAAGATGCATCTGACCTAAGCCATGGTATTTTTAACTGGTTCTTATTCAGTTGGCCAATAAGTTATTTACCAAATTTCTTGACATAGATGAGTGAGTGCTTCCAGTGCTTCACCAGCTGGTTGAAACATTTCATCTGGCATTCCGTTGATTCCTGGAGCCTTGTTTTTGACTAATTCTTTCAATACAACTTGGCCTTCTTCCTTCCACACCATGGGTTCTTGCTAATATGCTACTTCTTGAAGTGGCTGTATGTTGACAAGTTCTTTTTGGCATGGTGACCCTGTATATTCTTTCCATCTTCTTTTGATGCTTCATGCCACATTCATTATTTTGCACAGGGAATCTTTCAATATTACAGCTTGAGGTTCAAATCATTTCTTTAGTTCTTTCCATTTAAGATTTACTAAGTTGGGAATTGAGGTCATGATAGTGGGGGTAAGAAAGCATTAAAGAACTAGAGGAAAGTTTGAAAAAAAAAGATTTACTAAGCTTATTCTTCCACTTTACTTTTCTAACCCTAGGTCTTTGGACATTTCATTATAACATTGTATTTTGTTTTCTCGAGCTGCCCTTTGACGTTTTCTATTCAGCTCTTTGATTTCCTATTTTCTTCCATTGGCCTTACCTACTCTACAATGAAGAGCAGATTTCAGAGTCTTTTCTGACAGCCACTTTGATTTTTTTTCTTGTCTTTTTAATGATCATTTGCTTTCTTCGTGTAGGATGTTCTCGATGTCCTCCCACAGCACATCAGGTCTTCTGCTATTTGTGTTTACTGTGTCAAATCTGTTCCTGAGATGCTCTAGAAATACAGGTGGGATATAGTCAAGGTTGTATATTTTGGTGCTCAAGGACTTGTCTTCATTTTCTTCAACTTTAACCTGAACTTGAATAGGAGTAACTGATGGTCTATTCTGCAGTCAGCTTCTGGCCTGGCTTTAACTGCTGATATTGAGCTTCTCCATGGTCTCTACCGACAGATGTAGTCATTGCTTTCTGTATATTCCATCTGGAGAAGTCCACCTTTTGTGCTGTTGAAAAAAGTATTTGCTATGAACAAGTCGTTGGTCTTGCAAAATTCTATCATGTGATCTCCATGGTGGTTACATAATCTGGTGTCAATTTGAGGATTCAGAGTATGGGGGTGGAGTCTAGCCTGTCAAACAGGATCTAGCCAATGAGGCCTCTGTATGGGCATGGCCTTTTCCTGAGGATCCTGGGAAATCCTGTATCTCCTCCTGGGAGGCGGGAGACACACACACTCTCTCTCTGCTCACTCCCTGCGAGACATCGCTGTGGAGAAGACACATGGAGAGAGGCTGCTGGAGCCAGACCTCTGGAACCAGAGAAGCCACGTGGAGACCCCTGCCAGTGCTGAGATGCTTACACTACTGGATCCACAAAACTTCCCACCCACTGGCCTATGATCACCCTGCATTTGGCGTCATTGCATGTTTCATGAGTCTGAAGGAGACTTTATAGATTGGTATTGGACATATGGGTTAATATCAGACTTATGGACTTGATGTGGACTGGGCTGGGATGTTTTCTCAATATTCAACTGCTCTTGTATATAAAGCTCTTTCTTAAAGCTCTTTCAAAGTATCTATGAATTTGTTTCTATAGTCTTCCCAGACTAACACATCCAGCTTCACTTCTATCACTAAGACCATATTTCCTAACTAATTTTCCTTCCCCTTTGTTTCCAACTTTTGCATGCCAATCGCCAAGAATCAATGTATCTTGATGGCATGTGGATCAATTTCAGACTGAAGTTGTTGGTAGACTTCTTCAATTTCTTCCTCGCTAGCATTTGCGGTTGGTGTGCAAATTTGAATAATAGTTGTAGTTAATGGATTTCCTTGTTTATGTATAGACATTATCCTATCACACAGCATGTCCTTCAAGATAGGTCTCGGAATGCCTTTTATAAGGATGAATGCAATGTCGTTTCTCTTGATTGTGTCCTTCCCAGCAGAGTAAAGTATATAATTTTCTGATTCAAAATGGCCAATACCAGTCCATATCAGCTCATAAATCTAAAATATCCATAGCCTAGAATATCAATCTTTATGTAGTCTATTTCATTTTTAATGAGTGCCAATTTTCCTAGATCCATACATGATGCAGTCCACGTTTTGATTATTAATGCATGTTTGCCGCTGTTTCTTCTCTTGTTAAGTTGTGCCCGATCAGCAAATGAAGGGCCCAAAGACTTCACTCCTGCAGGCTTTCCTCCGTCTGCGTATGATGTGTGGCTCAGCTTTGAGAGCCAGCACTTCCCCAGGCAAGTACTGAGCACCTGTGGACCTGAGGGGCTCATCTGCTGGCACTATCTCTGACAAGGTTCTGACTCTATTCATTTGCCTTTCAATATCTGACAAGGTTTCCCTACTATCCATTGGGTTTTCGGTGGCTAATTCTTCTGAAGTGGGTGACCTATTCCTTTTTCATAGTCTGTTCTCAGTCTGCAAGTTCTGCTGAAACCTGTTCACTTTGGATGACTCTGCTGGTATTTGAAAGTACCAGTCTCCAGTATCATGGCAACCCATAAACCACCATAGCAGGACAAACTGACAGATAGCGGTGGTTGGTACAAATGGAGCACAAGAATACTGGACTGGGAGGGACAGTCAAAAGAAGCTAGTAGTTGTCCCCTGGGAGTGATTTTGCCCTGCAGGGGGCACCTCGCAGTGTCTTGATATCTCTTTGGTTCTCTTCAATGGAGTGCATGGCGGCTCTTAGGGTCAGCTAAGAGAAACCCAGCATGCTGCTAAGCATTGTGGAATAAGCAGCCTCTCAGCCCTTCAGTAAAAACCATCAGCCGAGGGGTAGTGAAAAAGAGGAAGACCGTCTACAAGATGGACTTATGTAGTGGGGGCTGCAGGAATGGGCTGAAGCCTACAAGGGGTTGTGAGGACGGCGAGGGGTCAGGCAGGACTTCGTTCTGCAGCGCATACGGTCGCTGTGATTCAGAACCCACCCAACAGCACAGAACACCAACGTTGTTGTTGACTTCCTTCTATCATCCCAGTGTGTGCCTGTACCGAGAGTGCACTTTTATTTTCATTTTTCATCCTTGCCGTTCATTCCTTGGCTTGATCAAGGTTTCCGTTTAGCTCCTCGCCTGCCCCTCCGTGGGTTTGGAAGTGACACATTCTATTTCTATTCTTTTAGAGGTAATCCTTTCCATTATTTTTATCCTTTCATTTTTAATACGCAGTTAATTAATACTGCTGTGCTACCACCAAACCATGTAAAGAGCTTTACTTTGGCTCTGATTACCCCCTCTCTTATTCCATGTTGCAATCAAGTGTTTTCATGTCGCCTTGTTTTAAGACGCTCCTTCGTAATTACTGTTGTTCTGACTAGTCGAGTATGTAATTTCATGTGCAGGTTTACCTTGGTTTCTCTCCCCATTGCTCTTGTACCTGGTTCCTTCCTTCTGGGTCAACTTCTTTCTTTGAGAAATGCATCCTTCAGTGGTTTTCTGCCAGAGTTTGTGAAGCATGAACTCGATCTTTCCCTGAAAAGAGTTGCGTTTTCACTTTATCCTCATGTAATAGTTCAGCTGAGAATTGAATTCTCGGTAGGTAATTGTTCTCCAGCAACCCTTAGAACCGATTTGCCGCTGTGTTCTGGTCTCTAGTTTTTCTTGTGAAACTAACTTTTCAGTCTAATTGTCTTCGTTTATGAGTAGTGCCCGTCTTCCGGACTCCTGTTCTTGTGTAAAGCATTCTATTTTTAGGTCTCCCACTGTTCAGCTATTGATGGGTGTTTTATTTCTCCTGATTGAGAGTCACTCAGCTCTTTAATCTGAAGATTTGTCTTCAATTATGGGCAACTCTAATCCCTAATGTAATACTTTCTCTACCCTTGTTTTCTGATTTTTCTAATGAGATTTGTGTGGGGACTCCTCATTCTATCACCCATGTGTCTTAGCCTCACTCCCGCCTCCCATCTCTTGGTCTCGGAGCTGCTTTCTGTGTAATATTTTAGCTTGTTAATGATCCCTTCAACTCGGTCCATTCCCCTAGTTAAATGAATTGAGTTGTGAGTCTCGGAGACTATACTTTCATTCCCATACATTCTACTTTATTCCTTCTCTGATCCATCTAAATTGGAATGGAGTAAGCTATCTTAGGGAGACAAAACAACTCAAGGTTCCCGTGCAATAAAGCCACCCTTTCTTGCTCACTCCTCGGGGCTCCGGGAAGGTGAGTGGGGTCTGCTACGCAGAGTCACGCAGACCCTCAGAGACAAGATCATCGAGCCTCCTTCATTTAAGAGTAACACCAATGGCATCTGCATTAGTCTGGGTCCTTTAGGGAAACAAATCCACAGAAACTCATGTATAAGAGAGAATTCTATATAAAGGATAAGTGCACATCAAGAGAACATCCCAACCCAGTGCTGCCCAAGCCCACAAGTCCAACACTAATCCATTAACCCTTATGTCCAACACCAATACACAAAGTCCTCCTCCATCTCTCAAAGCACACACTATGTTGCCGACTGCAGGAAGAAAGCTGAGTCAGTGAATGTGTAAGCCTCTCAGTGCTGGCCGGGGTCTCCACACGGCTGCTCCAGCATCCAGGGCTGCATAGGAGTAGGTCCATGTGGCTTCTTCTTGGGGATGTCTTGCAGGAAGTCAGCCTTGCAAGCTGAAGCAGGGAACTGCTAAGGCAGCTGCACCCTGGTCAGACCATCACAAAGCAAGAGATCTGAGAACTAGAAAGGCAAGGCTCACCAAGCCATTTATCCCTCCGCCCTTCAATTAACCCCACTTGTGTTTATTGGCCAGGTTGGCACAATAATCTAACTACCTCAACATATGAGATCCCTTTGGTGGCTGCAACAGGATAAAAGATAACTAGGCGATGTCACACCAGCTACCTGAGCTTCAGCCTAAAGACAATGCCCTTTGACTCCGGTCCAGTGGGCAGAGCTTCTCATAACTGTCTAATTCCAGGGTGTGGGAGATTTGGGGAGCACATGATATATTTTCCTTTATCCCATGTTATCCTTCTTTATCTCTTTAATCCAAGCAAAATGATTGGAACAATCCCTGGCATATAGCAAGCACTGAAAAGGATATCATTCACCAGATCATTTTTTATTTGAAGAATAATTTTTATATTTTTATAGTTTGTTAGTCTTTTGTTAGAATTGTTCCAACTCTCTCCTTCAAAATAATATTTTCCTCCTGGTTTGGAATTAAGCTCTTCTTCAACGTGCATTATATTTTTGGTGGGAAATGTGCTCCTCCATTTGGGGCATAATCTCTATAGAGCTGGGACCCAGAGGAAAGTGACATCAATTTAATGGCTAGTTTCTACCACCCACACTGTCAACATGCAGACCCCATACCTGCTTATAGGGGAGGCCTGCATTTGGATTTTTTTGTCTAAACTTGTTTTGTTATTTCTATCCTCAAAGTCTGAAGAGGTAAATTTCTCACCCATTGATTCCACAGGCCAATGGACAGGGTTTATTCCCTCCTTGCCTCACGAGCACTAATTTCATAGAAGTCCATGTTCTAGTGCTCTGGCTCCATTAGGTTTGAAGATCGGTGTTGGATTATCCAATGAGCAAGGTAAGCAGGGGCTTACTTATGCCTACTTACTAACTGTAGTGACAATTTCACATATTTCACCATATCAAAGACTTTTCCTCTAGCTGTGACTGCTCTCTGTCTCACATTCCTGCAGAATCAACCCCTTTTAAAAACATTTGCAATCCCTGACAGGAATGGAGTTCCCAGGAGGCAAGGGTTTTTAGTGAACCGCAAGTGAAAATGTTCATGACTATTAGTAAGCAAGCATAAGTAAGATCATGCTTACTTTGCTTAGTGGATATTCCATTCCTGTTAAGGACTCTGATGTTCACCTGTGGCTGTTAAACCCCCAACTCGAGCCAGGAAGGCCTGTCTGGGACCAGGCCCTTGGACTGCTGCAGTGTCTGCTGTCACTCCTGCATTTAACTTTCTGACTTCAAGTTCTGTCTTGTCTGGAGGCTGGTGGTTGACCTTCCGTTCCTTTAAGGTTGACAGAGTGTTTTAACACTTTCTGTTCCATTTTACTATTTCTATTCCTTTGAAGCAGGAGAGAAATATGTGTTTGCTTAAACCTTCACATTAAAAGGTTATATTTAAAAACTTTTAGATTTAAAAAATACTTTTATTGGGGGCTCTTACATCTCTTATCACAAGCCATACATTCATCCAGTGTTCAAGCACATTTGCACATATGGCGCCATCATCATTTTCAAAGCATTCTCTTCCCACTTGATCCCCTGATATCAGCTCCCCATTTCTTCCCCACCCCCTCCCTTATGAACCCTTGATAAGTTATAGATTATTATTTCCATATCTTACACCATCCTCTGTCACCCTCACCCACTTTTCCATTATTCATCCTTCTGGGAGGCGGTTCTAGATGGATCCTTGTGATCGATTTCCCCCTTTTTCCCTCCACTCTCCCCTAATCCTTCTCATATCTCCACTCTCCTTGTTGGCCCTGAGGGCTTTATCTATCCTAGATTCCTGTGTTACAGGCTCTTATCTGTAGCAGTGTGCATGCTCTGGTCTAATCCAATTTGTAAGGTAGATCTGAGGTCATGCTAGTGGGGTGAAGGAAGTACGAAAGAGCTAGAGGAAAGTTGTGTGTTTCTTTGGGGCTATACTGCACCCTGATTGGCTCATCTCTTCTCTGTGACCCCTCTGTGAGGGAATGTCTAATTGTCTACAGTTGGGCATTGGGTCTCCACTCCATGCCCTGCCCCCTTCACCTTGGGTATAGTTTTGTTCTGTGTCTTAGATGCCTGATACCTGGAGATCACACATTTCAATCCTATTTACTTCCTATTGACATCCCAGGACCAACCTCCTGAGAGTTGCCAGGCTCTAGGCATCAATTTTGGTTGTTACAGCTTTGGCACACTTTAGTACATTGCATGCTATCCATCAACCAGGCTGTTCCTTTCTACTCTGGCAAATATTTCTGGGGTCCATCCTTCCTTTCCTAATTGCTATAGTAATTTACTCCCTTGAGCCATGGTCACCCTTCCAACAATAGTGAGGCTTACTTTACTTATCATCATTAGCCATTCAGGAGATGCAAATTTAAACCACAATGAGATCCCACTTCATTCCCACTAGGGCTCCCATGATTAAAAAAGTGGAAACTAAGGAAGGATGCAGAGAAACCAGAGCCCTCATCCATTAAAAGAGGCAAAAAAGAAATACAAAAACCAGCACTCAGTTATTAACTGTGATTCACTGTAACTCAAATATGTTCTAGAGTGGGGACTACTTATTCATCTTCTATTGCAGCCATGGCAAAAGTGGAATCTTTTTGCAGTTTAACTAGGCACCTATTTATCACCTTGCCATTCCATAGGTGACAAGGTGAGTCATGTGCTTAGAGTCTCACAATATGAAATCAAAGGGCCAGTAAGGCTAAGCTCCTTCTAGGGGACTTTCAGGAGGATCTGCTTCCAAACATATCAGATTGTTGACAAGATTCAGCATTATATCTGTGGGGATGAGGTCCCCATTTTCTTTTTGGCTGGGACCTGGTTTTTGCTTCTAGAAGCTTCATCCTCATGCTGCTAATGTGGGTTCCTCCAGCAATGTGCTTTAAATCTCTCTGGCTTGTCCTGACTTATCTCTTTTGCCCAAACTAGAGAATGTTCTCTGGTTTTTATAGCTTATGTGATTGTGTTCCAAACCTAACCGACCCACAGCCGTGGACTTGATTCTGTCTCATCGTTACCCAGCAGGGGGTTTCCAAGGCCAGGGGGCCCAAGATGACCCCCCTATTTAGCATTTGATCCCCTTACTTACATGGTCAAAGTCCATTTTGCCCTGTGTCATAGACATAGGTTCCAGGTGTGACCACTGTCCCACCACCCAGGAGATGCCGAGCCTTGTCAGAGAACTCGGAGGGAGAGGGCATGAATAGGAAGAGCTAGCTATAGAGGTAGGAAACTGTGTAGAGATCCCAGTGCCCTCTTTGTGGTGTAAACTCCAAAGGACGAAGGATAGAGTAAGGTGAGTAAGAGCAAGCTAAGGCACAGCCTCCTGACTGAGTGGTGTGGGATGTGCAGTGCTGCTCACCTCCATTCTGCAGGTGAAATTGCTCGATGGGATCTATTTCTACCCTTCCTGTGCAGACTCTGTTATTACTTCTAGGCAACTTCAACAGGTAAGGATTATTTAATATTACATTCTAGTTGCACAGAATACTGGCAAATCAGAAAATGATATTACCTACCCATAATCCCCACACCGAGAAAGCATATCTGTTAACACTGGGATTTTGTGAGATACCTTTAAAATTAAACCCTTCGTATCTATAAATACACACCCTCCGTGTTATTTTTAACGAATCCATGGTAGTCTATTGTATGGATGGCACCACAGTTTATTTAATGAATCCCCCACTGTTGACATTTGGCTCCTTCCCAAGTTGTTCCACTCTTATAAACAATGCCAAGGTGAACACAACACGGCTGTTTCTGCTGACACTTTAAACAGGATGTCATCTGACTCGAAGCAGGAATGTGGTGACGGTCTGGGAGCCGCACAGCGATGATGCTGAAGTGTAGAATGTCTTGTTATCAATGTGCTTTGTTTGCACCCAAGACCTCCAGTTTGGGATGCCTCCGATGCAAAGAACAGGTGCTAGCGATGGCTTTGTGGCAGCGGGGGAGGCTTCTTGGAAGAGCAGGTGTTAGCAATTGGGGTTGAGGGCTGCTGAGCCCAGTGAGAGCTCAGCTGAGGATAGGGTACACCTGAGGTGGGTGGTGTTTGAGCCTGAATGCAGGGAGCCCCCAGAGATGGATGCTTGCCTGGAGGTAGTTTTTCTTGAGAGGAAAGAAAGAAAGCAGCAGAAGGCACGTTTCTTCAATGGAGTAGAGAGAGGATGGAAACCACTGGAACATGTAAGAGGACACTAGTGCTACTTGAACTTTCTTCCTTGCACCCAGCACCTGCTTCTCAGGTTCTGCTTCATTCTCCTTCCTCAACTCCCAGCTGCCCGAACAAGTGGGACATCTTAAAAGTAAGTGTGTTCCTCAGCGGAGCACTCGGGAGAATGAGGATTAAGTGGGGAAAAGCACAGGGATATTCCTGGGGTGAAGGCAGCATCCTGTCTCGAGGGGTGTGTGAATTATCCATCTCTCAATGCTCGTGACATGTTGCACTTAAAGTCTATGCAGGAGTCTCTGGTAATTGAATGGCTGGCAACTCTAGTCCACTAGAGATACCGTGGAAGAAAGGCCTGGTGATCTACTTCCCAAATACCACCTGCTGAAAACTGACTGGAATAGAATGAGTTACAGAGCCTGAGGGCTCTGGGCCATCGTCTCAGGAACATCTAGGTCAATTGGTCTAAGATGATCCACAAAGAGAATGTTCTAGAGCTTACTTTGGTTAGTCGCAGCTGGGTTCTTACACGTTCATGAGTGGCCATCTCACGGGTAACTATTTATCTTTCTCTATCGGTGGGAAAGAAGAGGGGTGAAAATCAAAGACAGGTGTAAACAATGAGTCCAGGGGACTAATGGGTGACAGGAACACCAGTCGTCACAAGCCAGAGACCCGAAGAACTAGATGGTGCCCAGCGTGCCCTTCCATTGTTCTGAACAGAGTCCTCACCTGAGAAGGTCCTGGATAGAGTGGGAAAAAATATGGATCAAAATTAGTAAATAAACAAAAAAACAAACCAAAGGCAGGCTTACTGGCTGGATAAAGACTGGCAGAACCCCTGAAGCGATGGGTCTTAGTCACGGATCAGGTCTGTAAATGGACTTATACTGCCCGTGACCCACTTTTCAGAGGAGCACTAACACTAGTGAGCTGTGCACACCTTAGAAGGAGCAACCATTTGAAATCCAAAGGGTAGCGTTTCCCCAAGGATGAAGTTGGGAAGGGTTAGGAAACAAGGGGGGATGGCCGCAGAGAGCACGGGGAGGAAGTAACATCAGTGCTGTTTGCGTCGTGGGGATTGCAAGCAATGAGAAGACTCCAAATGCTCATGATTTGTTGAACGGGAGCTAGACCTGCTCTGTCAACCTTCACCTTGGTCACAGTGAAAAGGTCTTTAAACAATCATTTTATTGAGGGCGCTTACAGCTCTGATCACAATACACACATCCATCCACTGTACGGAGCACATTTGTACATAAGTTGCCATCATCATTTTCAAAATATTTCTACTTGAGCCCTTGATATCAGCTCATCACCCCTCCTGTCTTTTTTGTAATTCCAAGTAAACTTTTAATATAAAAATTAAAACATCTGTGCATTAATAGGAGCATCAGCAAGCCCTCCCAGGGCACCAGGGCACTGGGTTTCATAGCATGAGAATCCCTGACCAACCAGAGGTGGTTTGTGAAAATGCATATTCCAGGGCCCTCTTCACAGAGACGATGATTCCACAGCTCTAGAGCAGTGGTTCTCACCTTCCCAATGCTGCGGCCCTTTCATACAGCTCCTCATGCGGTGGGGACCCCCAACCATAATGTTATTTTCATTGTTACTTCATCACTGTCACTTTGCTACTGTGATGAATCGTCATGTAAATATCTGATAGGCAGGATGTATTTTAGTTGTTACAAATTGTACATAATTAAGCCATAGTGATTCATCACAAAACAATATCATTATAGATTGCAAAGTACTTATTTCTAATGACAAATAAGTGAAATGTCTTGAAGCATGGTATAGCATGGGTAACAGTCTTCACTCCGGGTACTCGTATGTGGGCAGATCTATATGTGGGCAGACCCCCCTGGAGAGGATGGAGGAGTGGTGTTTCAGTTTTTAAGACCATCAGAAATAAATGACCCCTGTGAAAGGGTTGTTCAACCCCCAAAGGGGTTGAGACCTGTAGGCTGAGACCCGCAGATTGAGACTCGCAGGCTGAGACCCGCTGGTCTAGAACGAGGTGCAGGAATCATCATTTTAAACAAGCCCTGGGGGGCGTGCCGAGGCAGGCGATCCGCGGAGAGAAATGGGTCACGAAGGTTTCGGAAGAAGACCGTGACCACTCTCTCCTAGAGGCCGTGCTCCCCTCCACTCTGGGAGCACTTTGGGGATTAGAGTTTGCCTTGATACATTTCTAGGCAAACGAGTTAAAACAACAACAAACCCACCGCCATCGAGTTGATGCCAACGCATAGCAACCCTGTATGACAGGGTGGGACTGCTCCTGTGAGGCCGTAACTGTGACAGCCTGTCTCTCTTTATGGGTCTAGGAAGCCTGTGGAGCACCCAGTGGTCTCGTACTGCTGACCTTGAGGTTAGCCACCCAGTGTGCAACAATTACGCAACCAGGGCTGCTCTGTACACATGAGTTAGGCGGCTCAGGACAGACAAAGCTAAGGAGGCCAGGAAGGAAGGACCAACCAAAGGGGCTCTCTATGTTGACGGAGTGTATTTGCTCAGTCCTTGGGCTGTGGCAGTTGAGAGGGAACGAAAGACTTCTGAGATGGGGTTGGTGCTGAAGGACAGCTAACGAGGCAGCAGGACAGGGAGCAATCATCAAGAATGATGGAACGACAGAGAAGAGGTGGAACAGGAAGAGCCACGAGTCTGTAGGAGGCCTCGGTTAGTCACCATGCATGGGCTACCAGTGATCATCTAACCAACTTGCCCTGCGTCACCAGGCTGCAGCCCGCAGCCCTGGGTCCAAGCACTTTGTCTTTACCTTGTGCTGCTAAAGGGCAGTGAGTGGCATGCAACTACTCCACCAATCCACACATGCATTCATGATTTTGTTCGTTCACTAAACGCACTGAACCCTGACTAACTGCCAGGCACTTAGATAAGCACAGAGGTCTGATAGTAAGCAAAAAAAAAGAGGATGCTCTTTATTGTGGATTAAACTGTTCCCCCGCCACCAAAAATATGTATTGAAATCCTGGTCCTGTGCTGTGATGATTTGCTCCCGAGATGAAATCAGTTAGCCTTGGGGAGAGCAGATTGCCCTCCACAATGTCATTTCATGTGAAATAATAAATCCATCAGTTGAGATCATGCCAGGGGAGGTAGCGCCCCAAATACATCATTTCTGAGCGATAGAATGAGCGGGGTAGACACACACATGCGTACACAGGGAAAGCTAGATATCACACGGAGAATGCCAAGGAGCCAAGGACAACCAAGGATCCTAACATGGAAGAAATCCGCACATTGGACCCTGATGTGAACTTTTCGCCCCCAGAACTGTGAGACGCTGCCTGTCGATGTTTGTCAAACCATGCCTTCTTGGGGTTTCTGTCTCAGCAGTACTAAGCTACTAAGAGGTTCCTTGCCTCCAACCCTCACTACATCTACATGACACAGCTTTAAGAATCAGAAGGGGGGTGAGAGTCTCCATGAGAGAGCAAATGGAAGGCTTCAATTTAGACTGATAGGTCAGAAGGGGCTTCTGTGGGGACACGATGCTTAAGCCGACACTTGCAGGATGAGTAGGAATGAGCTAAGCCATTCGGTGAGAGCTGGAGGAAGGGAAGACTGGTCCCAAATGGCAATGGGAAAAAGAACGTTCTGGAAGATGGGACCATTTTTTTTCTGGGCTATCCAACAGGGTTGTTGCTAGTAGCATCTAACTATTGGGCACTTGAAACTTGAACCAAGGAAGTGAAAGTTTCTTGTGACTAAATTTAAATTCATTTACTTGGTCTCGTTACAGAGTCACAGGTGGTAACTGGCCACCCTATTGGAGAGGGAGGGCACAGTCTAGCATGAAGGGGCAATAGGAGTAAAGAATCTGCCCTCTGAATGGGTTTGGTGGGTGCAAAGAGTGGTGGGTGCAAAGGGGAGAAGGTGCAGGGCCAGGCCTGGCGAGGGCTGGGCTCAGGGCCAGCAAGCTGTCTGGGGCTTTTCAGCTCGGCTGTCATCAACAAATTATTGAAGGTTTGGAGAACAGGCCTAATGTGGTCTTTTTTTTTTTTTTTTTTTGGCTTTGAGAATATCACTTGACACCATGTCAAAAATATCATGGGAGGCTCGGCTGGAAGAAGGGACGTCAAAGAGAAGGCTCCTAGTTTCCCGTCGAGACATGTGATGGCTGGCTGAGCCTAGGATGGGGAGAAGAAAGGCAGGGACGTGAGTGGATCTGAGCTGTGCCTTTCAGACAGAATCAGCCATAGGTAGTGACACATAAAACAGAATCCAGCGATCTACCCCTGTGCCATCTCAGACAGTAACCAACTTGTGGCCTCTTAAATGGAAAGGGATTAAGGTATAAAGATATTGCTCCTTGCTTACACAGGCCACCTGCCCAGGGCCGCAAGTGACTGGTGCTGCTGGTCTCAGACAGTGCATGCAGCTTTAGCAAGCATTTCCATCCCCATGGAAACTTTGACAGGGGTCCCTAGACGGCTGGAAACGTTTGACAATAGAGGTCCACAAGAGATCAAAGACGTCATCCAGCCCAATGCTCTCCCTGCACAGAGGGCATGCCCGAGCCCATAGAGCTGATACCCTAGCTTGGAGCCTGAGCCAGGTTCTCGGGAGGCAGCGTCCTCCATCACTCATCGCTCCCTGGTTTGTAAACAGCGCTGGCAGAGACACCAGCCTTCTGAAGGACTTTGTTTCTGGAGGGGATGACGCTGGTCCGCCCGTAAAGGGCAGAACAGCATACACCAGGCTCCTACTCCAGGGGCAGACAGGTGGGGCAAGAGGTAACGTTCCCATGCATGATGGGATCATTCCCATTTGACGCAAGCTAGACGCCAAAGTTACTGGCAGGAATTGAGCAAGGCGAAACTTAGTCCTGGTCTGACTCAGACCCTGTGGGTGGCCTGAAGAAGGAAGGGTGAGAAACCAAGCAAGCAAGCAAACAAAAGCACAGCCACTTGATTCCTTCCAGTGCATGTTGGAATCCCTGGAGGCCCAAAGAATGATGCCTTCCTTTCCTTCTGCAGACAAGAAAGTGTCACTTTCTGAAAGCTACATGCCACACAAGGAGCCTCAAAGAGACACCAGGAAATGGGTTCTAAGAAAACCTTGAACTTGCACTCCAAGCTGCGCTTGGTGTCTTCAGAGTCTCATGGGCAGGAAAAGAAAACATGTAAAATGCGCTTTCCAAGCTTCCGAGTGACCCGGCACTTCTGGGAACAATGAGAGAGTTCACAGGAAGTTGATGAAGATAGAAAAAGGCTTTGTTTCCAGTCACCTCTGTGCTTCTGGTTATGGGTGGGACTTAGCTCCATGTGAGTCACTTGGAGGAGGGGAGAGGGAGGCTGCCCAAGGAGCAGGGATAGGAGGGGGAGGGAGTGTGTAGGGAGGCTGGAAAGGGTCTGAGGGAAGATGCTTCCCAGATCCCCACTGAACCCTAATCTGCTGAAGCTAGGACAAAAATTGTTATTGGACAGTGGGTCCCCCCCTCCCCACTCTCCCAGGCTAGTGTGACTCTGAGACTGCCCCATCCACCTCAGTCATGGCAGTGGGACTCTGACCGCCTCCCCAGGCTCCCTCTGCCTTCTGGACTGTGAATCATGACCCGTATCTGAGACATGGCCATACTTCATATTCCAAGGCTGTAGTCTACCTCTCTCACGTACACACTGTCGCTAATGCTTGAGTATGGTCACAAAGACAATGACCACTCATTGAAGATCGTCTTGAAGTTGATTCTGACTCTGGTGACAGAATGGGGTCCCTGGGCTTTCAGTGACTGATTTTTCAGAACTGAATAGTCAGGTCTTTCTTCCAAGATGCTCCTAGGTAGCTAGAGACAAGAACCAGGGGTTATTCTGCTATACACGAAGGAAGTTGGAAGCCAATAAAGGCTAAAGGGCATGTGCCAATTCAGGCCCCAAGCCAGGGAGGTGGTACACCTGGGTGAGCCCAAACAAGGCCAGGTGGGCTTAATTCAACCAATGGGGTCAACCAGTACCATCAACCACACCTCCCAGCCAAAGGCCCTAAAGGCCAGAACCTGGAAACCGCGGTCCTCTTTCCAGGTCTCCTGCCAATCCACTCTGTCTGGAAGTGGTCTCTCTGGCCTCAGGCTACCAGGCGTGGGTATGCAGTCCCATGAGGTTGCCTGTGTTTCATAACTGTAAAACCTGACATTTCTTTTTGTCCTTTATAAAAACCCACTTGGGTCACAAACCAGGCTGTGGTGTGAATTATTTCTTGTGTGAAGCCAAGAACTGAGGTATTTCCCACCTGTGAAACCTTATCAGTGCCTCTGAGTGGACTGCTGACTAGCCTTCGTGTGCATGAACTCTTTCCAGCAGGCAGGTACTTGTACCACTCACTGCACACCACCGAGTGCTGGGCACCGTGCAAGTGCTGCTTGTGCATCCTCTCAACCCAAGAGCAGAGGGACCCTATGGAACTGCTGTCTTCTCTACTTTTCCAATAAGAAGATGCAGCTCAGAAACTTCCTTGTCCAAGATCTCAGCACAAATGAGCAGTGAAGGTGGACTCCAGGCACAGAAGTTGGCCGCTTCAGACACCACACTCTTGCCCTTTGTGCTAGGCCATCTCCATGTGGTGTTTTTCAGACCTCACCCACACTCTCATCTTTAATTCAGGGCAGTAAGTCACCATCAGCTCATGAGTCGAGCAGGAATCCCATTTTGCAGATCGAGTCTCACACTGGGTGTATGAGTAGCTGAGTCAGAACTCAGATCCAGGTGAGTAGCCCCACAACTCACAGGCCTCTTTAACGGGGTTCAAAAGCAAAGAGGTCACTTGGGGGGACTAAGGTGTGCCTAAGTTAAGCCCAATTTCCTCCCAACTGCTTCCCATGCATGCAAAGCTGTACAACAAACCAGGAGACAGAAAAGAATCATTGTGTTTGCGGCATTGGCAAAGAATGCCCAATTATTGGTGGAACCCCCAGAAGGACAAACAATCTGTCTTAGAAGAAATGGAATCAGAATGCTCTGTAGAAGAGGGGTGGTGGGACTTTGGCACGCTTACTTTGGACACATCGTCAGGAAAGACCAGTGGCTAGATAAACAAAAACAAAACAACATCCTGGGTGATCGAGCAGAGGGCCAGCAACATGAAGAAAACCCTCACTGAGATGGACGGACACGGCCGTTGTAAAAGTGGGTGCAATGAATCATGAAGGGGGTACAATGACTTGTCCTGTGATGCTTAAGGTCATGATGAGTCTGAGCTGACTGATGCCAGCTGTCGATGGCAACAGTGGCTTGAGGGACCTACACTGGGGCGGGAGTTTAGCCCTCAGCCACCCGCCTGCAGAAAACCATGAGGGCCACCAGTGTGGAGTTGGACAATCTTCATGCTCCTCCAGAGCATCCGGCTAAGGGGGGAGAGGGGAAGGGGACTGGAATAGAAACCTCCCTCTCTTCACTGACGTGTGCCCACTAGCCAGGGACCACCTTTGATGACCATAACGTGCCCTGTGAGCGCTAGTGAGGGCTGTTCACCATCAGCATTCTTGTTGTTTTTGTTTATTCTTAGAAATACCACTGAGGACCTTGTGGGGGAAAGGCTGCACTCTGGAGACAAGGGATCCATGGACGCCTCCACTTCCAAGATGCGGGACGCTTGTTAAATGTGATGGTCTCATTGGAACCAACTGCCTTTGAGGCGCTTGTGACTCATGATGACTCTGGGTGTGAAAATAGAGCTGTGCTCCGTATGGTTTCCAGTGTCTGACGTGGGCGGAGGGAAAGTAGATCCCCAGAGGTCTCTACTGAGGTGCCTCTGGGGAGATCCAAACTTGCAGCCCTCGGCTAGCCATCAACCATGTTAACTGCTTGCACCACCAAGCACTCCTACTCTCCGCTTACCCCAAATATGTGTCCCCCCGATTCTCACAAGCACACAGCGAGGAGAACAAAACACAGAGGATCCTTTTCATTCAACGGAGGGAATGCTAATGAGGCATCAAGTGGTGGAGAAAGGATAGCAGTCCCCAAACCATGCACACACCCAGTGTATCAGACCTCCCTGCACACACTGTCATGATCCTGAGAGCACTTTCATATGCATTGTGTTGTGCGAGCCAGCTGTGAGTCGATGAGGAAGATGGTGGATGTGTTTCAGTGGGCTGTGCGCATATCTTGTCAATCCAACGCTAAGGAGATGAGCCTCCAGAATCAGCCACGGAGACCATTAGAGAACATCTGCTTCATGAGAAACTCTTATTTTGGCCCAGTCTTTGGGAGTTTAAATATGCACATCCAGATATAATACCCCATTTAATCTGCTTGCTGCCCAGGAGACGGGGAAGTTTAGTTCCGAATGTGGCACCACAGATGCAGCCCTGAACCTGGGACCTCGGATGAAGAGATGAGACTGAGCTCTCACGGATCAAGGAGCAGCAGTCAATTGAACCGATGTCAATGAATGCTCCCTTCCATGTTTGCAGATTGCCTCCTTGTGAGCACCTTGGGTTATCTTTAAGTAGATCTCTGATATCTTGCTCTCAGTGACCGGGGCAGGGTGTCCTGGCTGCCCAGAGGGCATTTACCTGGAAGATTCTCCGTGGCTCATACCTTTTCTGTCTGCTTCTAGGGCTGCCTGTCCATGTATGTCTCTCCCCGGCCTCCCTTAGTCTCATCTCATCTGCTCTCTCTCTCTCATCTTTTGACTATTGTGAGTAGTGTCTAATGAGCATTGATGTCTGTATGTCTGTGGGCCTCACTGCTTTTAAGTCTCTCAGATACACACCTACACATGAAATTGCTCGCTCACGTGTAGCTCTTTGCAAAACTGCCGAAGAGTTTCCCCAGCAGCTGTCCATTTGCCTCTGCCCTGTGTGGGCGAGGAAGCCGGAAGCAAGGTGTCTTTAGCACGTGGCAAGCCCTAGAAGAGAAATGTATAGGAGGCCTACGAGATTATTGCTTAGGAAGATAGCCTACTAAGGCCCATCTGTTTGCCTTGTAGGTGCGAAGGCCAATAAAACCGAAAAGGAGAAAGGTCTACTCTATCCTCAAGTGGGAACGTAGTCGCACCTTCTTCTCCAAGGACTCCCCCATCAGTAACTGGCAGCGACTCCCTTGGGTGTCAGCTGAGATGACCCCAGCCTCAGCTTTGTCTTCGGAGAGGCTGGTCTCCTCTGTCTGGGAATCCCTAGTTTCACAGGGGTCTCTGGGGAGAAGGTGCCCTTTGAAGGTCTCCAAGTATTTTTCATCATCACGTGTTTTGTATGGGTGGGGAAGCAGTGGTGACTTGGCAGTTCTCTTTCCTTTTCCTGGACCATCAGCAGGGCAGGGATTCCAGGCCGTGTGTATATTTGGAAGGCCACAGGGGGTCCAAAGAGAGGAAAGTGACAGACAGATGTCTATTGGGAGGAGCCCAAGGAGCCTCGACGCTTCTCCTGCCCACCATTCCCAGCCTGTGGCACCAAAGCCAGTACCCTGCTCAGGGGCGCTACCAAGTTGTGCCGGAAGGAGAGGAATTGGCAGCCAGGCCTCTGGCAAGCCCTGGCTTCTGACCTGAGCTCTCATCCAACCTGGACCTCAACCCGATCTGCAAACAGTTCCAGAATGTTCCCTGCGGACAGGATGGTGATTGCCTCAAGCCCAGGGAAACTGTTCAATTCAGGATCACTAAATGTGAGAAGGAAACATGAGGTGATATGCCCACTGGGTCCCCACACTATCGGAACCCCAAACCAAACCAGTGGTCATCAGTCAAGTCTGACTCATGGAGACTCTGCATGGGTGCCCAGTAGCACTGTGCTCCGGTGTGTCCTTTGAAAGTCAAGTGACAGGTCTTTCTTCCAAGGGACCTCTGTTTTCAAACAAGCACTTGGCTATTGGCACCACCTGATGACTCTTGCTTGCCGTCACTATTGAGGTAGTTAGTTCATTGTGCCAAACTGGCCGGTAAACACATTTGGGGTTAATTGAAGGGCAGAGGGATAAATGGCTCAGTGAGCCTTGCCTTGCTAGTTCTTGGGTCTTTTGCTTTGTGATGGTCACACCAGCGTGCTGCTGCCTTAGCCAGTTCCCTGCTTCAGCTGGCAAGACTCATTTCCTGTAAGACACAAGGACCCACTCTGATGCAGCCCTGGGTGCTGGAGCAGCCGTGTGGAGACCCCTGCCAGTGCTGAGATGCTTACACATTCACTGACTCAGCTTTCCTCTTGTAGTCAGCATCACTGCATGTGTTTTGTGAGATGGAGGAGGACTTTTGTGGTTTGGTGTCGGGCATAGGGGTTAATGTTGGACTTGTGGGCTTGGGAAGCACTGGGTTGGGATGTTTTCTTGATGTGCACTTACCCTTTATATAAAACCCTCTCATCCATATGAGTTTCTGTGGATTTGTTTCCCTAAAGTACCCAGCCTGACACAGCTCTGGAGTCAATGCGTCCTCCTCCTCCCTGGGATCCTGTTGCAGCTTGCCTTTTCTCATTCCTGATTAAAGCTCACTGACTCCCCATTCTGAGCTTCCCCCAGGCCACCGGGCAGCCCCAGGGTCATGCACACAAGTTGCTCACTGCTCCTTAGAGCAGGCCTGTTTGTGGCTGACCACCACCTCCCTGGCCCCAGACCTTGTGGAGGTTTTGTACGCGCTTAGCAGTCAGGGCACAGCCAAGATCTTCCTAACCCAGCAATCCTGCTGTTGTCAGACAGGTGTGGAAGAACAGCAAGCAGACATCATGGTCTGCTGATTTAATTACTGTTTTCAGAGCAGCCACGCTTTGGTCTGGGAAGCTCCTAATAGTGGGTCTGTGAGAGGAACAGGAGCAGACACGGTGAGACTTAAATGAGGGGTTGATAGGCCCCGGCTGACAGCAATGTCAGGTTGGCCAGCCGAGGCAGACTCCGCTGGCTCCCGGCTGTGCTCTTCAGGGCTGAGCCTGCCTCAGGGGTGGGGCTGTGGTTCTCAGGGCAGCTTGGAGCCAGAATGAGAAGGGCCAAAGCAGAGGACATACCCTCAGGGGAAGCCGAACAGTCCATCCGAGTGTCCTAAAAGGTGTGTGTCCTTTCCGTTGATTCAATATTCAGCACCTCGAGCTGGCCAAATGCGGCTCCTTTCTGGAGACTCCAAGTCCCTGTCCTTGTGGACCTTCTGCCTTCCATTGCCCCTCGGCTCACGTGTGTCTGGCTCTGAGTTCCTGGAGCAGAGGAAGGCTTGCAGGGGACACATCCCTTAGGAACCTGCAAATCAGGCCCAGGGCTGAAGTGACTTGAGTGGAGCCCTTGACCATGCTAGCACCCCCTGAGACACGGCTTCTCCAGATGTCCGTAGGACTAGGTGAAGGAGCCCAGCACTCTCCCGCATCCCCCTTCTGAGCAGTGGTGTTTAGGCCAGAAAGAGCGGATCCGCTTCTCGGTGAGACTGGAGTTTTTCAGACCCTCCCTGAGATAAACAAGTTGCTAACTCGGGGCTGGATAGCACTGTGCTCCACACGTTTTCAAAGACTGCGTGGTGGGGAAGTAGAGCTTCAGGCCTTTCTTCTCACGGCCTCGGCCCAGACTCAGCGCTGCAGCGTTCGGGCTTGCAGCTGAGTGCGTTCATCACTCGCACCACCTGCGGCCTCCACTTTGAGGCTAATAATCGACAGTCAGGATCATGTCCCATGGAGGTGTGTGACAATGGACTGACAGCGGTGGGGACCTGCATGTGGGTACTTAAGCTGCTACCCTTCCTGAGCCTTGGATCCTTCATGTCTAGCAGAGCATAGTGGGCTGTCCTACCCCAAAGGTTACTGGTTGAAACCCACCAGTTGCTCCACAGGAGAAAGAGAAATCCATCTGCTCCCTGAAAGACTTACAGTCAGAAATTCATTTGATCGGAGTGTGTTTCTGGTTGAACATAGAGTTCAGGAGCCTGCGGGTTAAGCAAGTGTTGGGCTGCTCACTGTGAGGTCTGGGGTTCAAACCCACCAGCCACTCTGCAAGAGGAAAATGAGGCTATCTGTTCCTGTTAAGATTCACAGGGTCAGAAACCTTAGGGAGCAGCTCTACTCTGCCCTATAGGATCTGCATTAGTCGGAATGGACTTCATGGCAGTGGGGTTGGTTTGATTTGGAATAGGGAAATGTTTGTCTGTCTCTCTTTCTCCCTCCTTCCCCTCCTCTCTCCAGCCAGTGGTATTCTAAAAGAGTAAGAAAAAGTATGTCAAGTGTAATCAGACCATTCTTTCTTTGGGCACGCATACTCTCAGCATGCCGGTTGACCACAGGTTTGGCAGCTTAGAGTGGCACGCAGAGGTGGCAGCTTGACAAAGCCATATAAACCACGTGAGGAAAAAGCATCCGCTAAACCCAAGTCACCGCCTCCTCTGGTGCAGCACAGCCAGCTCTTTCCCACCCAGTGCCCCTCACCACGTGAATTAAGTCACACCCTCCAGCCAGCAGCAGGGAGGAAAGCCAGCCCGCTAGCGTGACCTTTGTCCCTAAGTCAGAGATGTTTGCTTACTGGAGATCTCCCTTTATCTTCTTCCTGGACCTCTTGGCCTGCCGCCAGCAGCACCCCATGGGCCGGCTCCCAACGACGGAGGGTGAGATTCCTGAAACCGTGACCCAAAGCCATTGTTTGGATCATTCCCACATTCAGCGCAAATTCCAGGCCAGACAAATACCCAAACCATGCAAATCCTCCATATCAAGGAGGGGAGAGGGAAGGGGAAATGGAAGACAAAAAGGGGTGGAGGTTATCACGGGTAGAAATGCAGAGTGAGAGAGCACAGCACCCTAGCTCACGCAGGAGGAAAAGTGTAAGAAACACTCACCCAAGCCGAGAGATGCCACAGCCCCTCCCACATTCAGGGGACTCAGGGGACCGATTCTAGTCTTAGGGAACACATCCCCTACCCCAAGAGACTAGTTTTCCAAACCAAATCCTATGGACAGTGACTCTGGATGCAGAGCAGGGCTGTGGTTCACGGAGTTTCAATGGTTCTTCAAAAGTAGATGGCCAGGCCTTTCTTCCAAGGCATATCTGGATGAACGCAAGTTGTCTATATTTTGGTTAGCGGCCAAGTACTTTTGTACTATCCCAGGAGTTCCCTCCCATCTTCCTCACCCCCATACAAGAGATCCAATATGTCAAGTGGGACACATGAGATTTTGACCAGTGGTCACTGTCATTAGTGTCAGTAGCAGTTCAGTATCATCACCATCACCATCCACTTTTATTGTGCTTCAGAGATCATCACTCCTGAGAAGGATGTGGTCAGGAGGAATATACCTATGTGTTAGTCTAGGTGGACTAGAGAAACAAAGCCAGGGAGACTCATATGTGTATTAGAAAGAGCTTTATGTACAAGAGCAATTCAATATTGAGAAAACATCCCAGCCCAGTCCAGATCACATCCTTCAGTCCAGTATTAGCCCATATGTCCAATATCAATCTATAAAGTCCTCTTCAGAATCATGAAATACATGCAATGACGCTGAATGCAGGAAGATCACAGGCCAGTGGGTGCAAAGTCTTGTGGATCCAGTGGTGGTAGAAGCATCTCATTACTGGAAGGGGTTTCCATGTGGCTCCTCCAGTTCCCAGGGCACAGGTCTATCGGCATAGTGCATGTGTTTTGTCACTAGAGCATCTCTCAGGGTATGAGGAGAGAGAGTGTGTGTGTCTCTGCCTCCAAGGAGGAATTAGGAGTTCCCAGAATCCTCAGAAGGCCATGTCCACACAGAGGCCTCATTGGCTATATACTGATTGACAGACTAGACTCCATTCCTGCACTCTTAATCCTCAAATTGACATCAGATTTTGTAACCGCCACAACCTTGAGGGTGATAGTTAATCCATGAACAAATTTATTCCAAATATAACACGCTTAGACATTGAGGAAATGGCCTCTTCTGGCTGCACACTGGAACTTGCTGGCTACAATAAGGAGAAAGAGCATTCAACTCTGCACCAGCCGCAGCTGACTGCCATGAGACATGGGTCAGGCATGTTTCTCACCTCCATCCTTCTTTCCCTTATTCTAACACCAACCATCCTTCCCATGGCACGCTACTTCCCTGCTGGATTTGATAATTCATCACAGACAAGATTCACCACTATAGGTTTATTAGGGACACTAACAAGTCACAAAAATGTAAAGATACAGTTATTTTGGCTGCAACTGGCATGCCTTTCTTGGGTGCTCTGCCATATGGCCCTTTGGCCCCTCCTGGTTCAATATGCCAGGAAGCCCACCATTGGGGGCTGCTCTTCCACTCTGCCTCCTGGTCTCAACATTGTGGCTCTGTTGTCTCTGTTAGCTCTGCCACCTCGGACAGGGATCTCACTCTCATCCCACTGGTGGCTCCTCTTTCTTGATAGTCACAGGATTGTCTCTCTTCCTGCTTCAGAGATGGCTCACTTTTATATATACTCAGAAGAATGGCAAAGCTGACCAATCGCTTCTGTTAGTGCATGCTGGTCTCATGGTTCCACTTGGTGGGGGTTACGAAGACATGGCTGGAAGGGCTATATGAAGTAATTAACTAAATCTCAGGCATGTCTTTGCAATCAGTGGATGTCTGCAGACACGTTCTCTCAGTAATATACGTGTCTTAATCTCGTTATGGTATTAAAAAAGAAGTGCAACTGAATGGACATGGAGTTTTTAGTGACACACAAGTTCATTTTAAACATATGGGGGCGGGGGGTGGGGGGGTGGAAGCAGCACAGCAGCCGCCAAGGGGATCTGCTGGCCCAATTCAGTTCAAGGCAGAGAGGTCAGCTCCGATGGTTATGACTGTTATTTAGGGGCTTCAAGGGTTGCTCTTGGTAGATTTTTCTCAAAACACAGAGATGATCTCATGGCCTATGACAATGATATTTTAAGAAAATTTAAACCTGCATGAATGAGTAAAAGGCCAAGAAGCTTGTGCTGAGGGATCCCCTGCCCCTCCCCATCATGGCAGTGCACTGCCACCTTAATGAGAATAGAAAGGATTATCTCATGAGAATTTCACTGAGAAATGATAGCCCTGATCTTGCTTCCCAAATCCTTTCCCCCTCTCAACTCAACGAACCACCATTTAGTCTCTCAAGGATGGTAATTCCAAGAATGTTGAATTCTTCAAGGAAGGGTTAATATGTCAAGAAGCCATTTTACCATTTGTGTTTAAAAAGGGTTTCTGTGATTTTGCGGCAGGACTTTGTGGCTTTGCTGTGCAGCAGTGCGGTGACAGTGGAGAGCAGACTGCTGAGGCAGGAGGTGTGCTTGGGAGTTTACGGGCAAACTGAGCTTTCATGGGAGTCTCTGGGATGTTGTTGGGTGTCCTTGAGAGGACATGCATGTTGATGGAAAATGCCGGAATGGAGCCCTGTCGGGACAGGTGATTGAGACCGCTTGGGACAAAGGAGGGAAAGTAGGCGAGAAGATCTGTAGACAGAAAAAAGGAGAGATGGATCTGGTGACATTTCAAAGATAACTTTGAAGATGTGTTTTTATATGGTCTCTGCTTGGATGCTGTCACAAAGGAAATGCTTTCTGAAAGATATTTGAGTGGGTGGTCGCTTTCAGTGACTGGTGACCATGACATGGATATCAGTAGTTAGTGGAAGCTAAATGTTGGGTAACTCTATTCTGGGGAAGCATCTCCAGTTCAGCTCACATCTGGTGACCATGACATGGATATCAGTAGTTAGTGGAAGCTAAATGTTGGGTAACTCTATTCTGGGGAAGCATCTCCAGTTCAGCTCACATCTTATGAGAGGGAGTGTGGGCTGGTGGAAACATGCACGCTTTGGAATGAAAAGACAGGCCTAAGGATGGCTCTACCATTGTGTGTCAACTCTCAAATGTTCAACTTCCTCATCTTTCAAAGAACCGTTCAGAAAACCAAGGGATCTGCCCTTCAGGGTGCTTCTCCAGCAGTCCAGGAGCACACACTTGTGTTTTGATGGATGGCCCCTTGTTGTAAGGCAGGCGGCTCCAACTTTGGACTCAGCGCTGGTAGACTTTTGTGTTTGATGGGGTGCTTGATTTGTAAGTATTAGGAAATAAAGATCCATCAAAAGGGTAGTCGATGTTTCTTTTGGTAATGACATATCTGGAAAGAGTCTCATCTCTAAAAGGTAAAGAGACCTTCAACAACTCAACAATATAAAGACAAACAATGTAATAAATGTAGACAAAGGACACGAAAGACACTTCACCCAAGAGGACATCAGGCAGCTAAAAAAGTACATGAAGAGGTGCCCATGCTCATTAGCTGTTAGAGATGGGAATGAAAACTCCATTGAGATCCAATTCTCATGCTCACAATTCAATGCTATTGAGTCAATGCTGACTCATAGCAACCCTATGGGGCAGAGTAGAATTGCCCGTGAGGTTCTGAGGCTGTAACTCTTTACGGGAGGAGAAAACCTGGTCTTTCTCCCTTGGATCTGGCTTGAGGCTAGCAGTCAAATGCACAACTACTATGCTATCAAGGCTACTTCTGCAAAAATGACAATGACCAAAAAGACGTAGGGCATTAAATGTTGACTAGGTTGTGAGGAGATTGAAGCACTTATACATTGTTAGTACACTTGTGAAATGATCCAACCACCATGGAAAATGGTTTTGTTCTTCTTCAAAAAGCTAGAAAGAGATATACCTTATGATCCAGCAAGCCCACTCCTAGGTATATATCCTAGAGAAACAAGAGCAGTGGCATGAATAGACATGCACACCTGTGTCCATTGCAGCATTATTCATAATAGGGCAAAGATGGAAACAACTTAAATGCCTATCCATGGATGAATGGATAAGCAACTTGTAGTAGAGACATACGATGGATTACTATGTCATGATAAAGAATGATCTTGAGCCTGTGAAATCTCCTATATGTGGATAGATCTTAAGGGCATTATGCAGAATGAAATAAGTCAAACACAAAAGAACAAACATGGCTTGATACCATTTTTATAAAAGACACAAATAGGCATGTTCACAGAAAGCAACGTTCTTTGATAGCTACCTGAGACGGAAGGGGGCAAGCAGGGAGGTTGCTGACGAGAAAGTAGACACATGTTAATTCTGGTGTTGGGAGAGGCAGTGTATAATATGGGAGGTTAGCACAACTTGAGAAGGTAAATGAAGACACAGAACTGCACAAGAATAGAGGACAAGGACGGTAAATACTACAATGGTTACAATATTCAACAACAGTAATAATGGTCACAATATATGTTATACAAGTAGAATATGTATGCTATCCAGGTGTGAAAAGGTATGCAAGAGTTCCTATACATGAATAAATGTGTATTTGTGGACCTACATGTATGTTTACAAGTGTTTCATACACATTCATATATACAACACAGCATCTAGAGGCCACAGGTATAGATACTTCTTATACACACTCCAACACTTCATGGGGTTGATTTTCAAGGTTGGAAGGGTAAGGACCATAGTCTTGTGAGACAACTAGATCAAATGACATCATTTAGTTCACAGAGATAATGTTCTACTTTCTCAGTCGTCGTTGTATGTGCCACGGAGTCAGTTCTAACCCCTGGTGACCCTGTGCACAGCCGAATGAAGCACTGCCTGGTCTTCAGCCAGCCTCACAATTGCTTCTGTGTAGGAGGACATGGCTGCAGTCACTGCACCAGTTCATCGTGTTGTGGGTTTTCTCTTTTTTTGCTTCCCTTTGCTTTACCAAGCGTGGTGTCTTTCCCCAGAGACTGGCCTCTCCCGACAACATGTCCAAAGTACGCGAGGCCAAGTCTCGCCATCCTTGTCTCTAAGAAACAGTCTGACTTCTTACTTTGGTGAGTAGCACGTGGGGTCTTAAAAGTTGACAAGTGGCCATTCTAAGATACAACTATTAGTGTCTGACTATCTGGAGCAAAGGAGCATGAAGGAATAAAAACTCAAGGAAGAAATTAGCTGAAAGACTAATGGCCTAATTGTATGAGCCTCTAATAAAATGTAAAAACAAAACAAAACAAAACAAAAACTAATGGCCTATGGAAACCATGGCCTCTTCTAGCACTGTGGCCAGAAGAACTAGATGTTGCCCCACTCCCCCTACCAACCATTCTGACCAGAGACACAATAGAAGGTGCCAGTTAGAAAGGGAGAAAAATATAGAACAAAACTCAAAATCAGAAAACCATCAGGCTTTCCAAGCTTGTAGAGACTGGAGGAACCCCGAAGACTACTTACCATCCTAACACAATATACCATATACACTTGAGTATAAGCCGACCATATATATACCATATACACTTCAGTATAAGCCTAATACAATATACATAACACAATATACCATCCTATCACAATATACATCTTAACAAAATATACCATATACACTTGAGTATAAGCCGACCCAAATATCAGTCGAGGTACCTAATTTTACCACAAAACTGCATAAAAATGTGCTGAAAAAACTTGGTTTATACATGAGCATATATGGTAAGTGAGTGAGTAAACAAATAAACAAATAGAAGAAGAAGAATAGGTCATAGAATTGAAAAACAAATGAAGAGTCAGGCTCCAAAGGGCAGGGAGCAGGCAAGGAATGGACCTTCAGAAGGGAAGGCTGATGGCTACGGAGAATGAGTGATGATCGTTTTTCTGTCTTTGCATCATTCCACCCAAGGTAGAGAAGTTCAGATTGATGGGTCGCTGGGCTAGGGGAGAGCAAGAAGTCAGATGGATGGTTTCAGCAAGGATGGTTTCAGCAAGACATCACACTGGAGAGGAAGAGGCGAATTCCCAAGTGGAAATGGTTGCTATGGCTGTTAGTTACCCTTGAGTCAACTCCTCCACGTGGTGACATTACACAGAGCAGAATGAAGAGTTGCTCAGTCTGGTGTCCCTCTCACAGTTCCCAGCAAGCTTGAGTCCATGGTTGCAGTAATTGTGACAATTCTCTAAGTGGGGGGCGCTGGGACAGGGTTCTCTCTGCCTTTGTCCATTGGCTTTTTACCACACCAAACAAGATGTCTTTCTCTATGATGGGTCATCCTGGAGGACATGCCCAAAGCAAGCACATCGGATGATGTTCTGTTGCATTTCATAAACTTGTCATCGCCTAATTTTTGGCAGTCGATATCCAAGTCTCTTTTCCTAGTGTGTCTTAGTCTGGAAGCTCCACTCTTGGAATTTAAAATATGAATGGCATAGCTTCTAGCAACAGAGCACCACATATGCCACCATAGTATGGCAAAGCGACGGACAGATGGTAGACATGGAAATTGGGGAGCTGTAAAAAAAGGAAAGAGTATGTAGATGCTGAGAGACCTCCCAAACCCTCAGTGTCCACTAAAGATGCTTGTCTTTGTACCATTTCTCCACAAGTAAGACAGGCTGGTGTTTCTCTGACTGAACGACTCTGGCCATCATAGAAATAGAGCACATTCTGGGGTGACCAGGATTTGGGGTGAAGGTTGAGGCACCTTGAACCACTCGAAAGGTCTAGCCTCACATGCCGTGTACAATGTGAGCGGGCTGGAGGAGTCTCAACCCCACGGCAACTGCTGGCAACTAAAAATATCCTGGCTCCAGGGAACCAAAAAAGAGAGCTTTTCCAAAGCCAGCCCTGGCCTTCCACACACATAGGAAATTATTCATCACACCGTGATTCTTCTTGCTGTGGACTGTCTTTACATTTTAAAAATAAATAAATGTGAACCAAGGTCCCCAGCTCCTCCTGTCTCTAACTGTTCATCTCGGAAGTAGTTGGCAACCCCCACTGTCCATGCCCCTCAAGATAGGCTGCCCTGCTTTGGGGAAAACAGGAATTTCTCATCATATCAACAGGAAATTCTATTTTTACTTGATGTTAGAATTAAAAATACCACAGGGAAAGAGAGGCACACTCCCATATCCAGGCTCTATACTAAATTTATGCCCCCTACCCCCTGCCTCCAAGGCGCTCCCCTTCCAAACTTCTGCTCCCAGGGATTTCTCCCTCTGAGACTGGCTGCAGCTGGCAGGGTGAAACAATTTGGTTTCCTGCCATGGGGAGAATTCATGGAATTGTAGAAGGGTGGTGATCAATGCGCATCATGGTTGGACCTCAGATTTTCCCCCAGAGACAGTCATTAAGAAGCTGAGATAAGCCGCACTCTGAAGTTCATTAAATATTATTAGTCAAGGCTTAACTTGAGGTCCCTTATTGAGAGAGAGAGAGAGAGAGAGAGAGAGAGAGAATTTACTGTATAAATAAACCGTAGGAACACCAGAGATGGAAAGTCAAAGTTTACCTGATTGTGTAAGCATTTATTTATATGGATCTTTCTAGGAGCCATGGAGGTAGAAACAATTATCAGCAAGATTAGCAGATCTCCTTTTACAGAGAAGAGAATGGAGGTTGCCTGGAAATGGAAAGGGGTCAACTGACTTCCAAGCCGCATCCTTTTTGCGTTGCCACCAGTATTTTGCTCAGCATCATGCTGTAATTTAGAGGCAAAGCGAATGGAGACAGTAGCCATTCATGACAGCTTTCTGATTCCCTTCTCCTACAAAGTGTATCTATCTGCCTAGGAGGGCAGGGAAAAGGAGGAGAGGGGGGAAAAAAGAGAAGAATATTATAAATACTGGCATGAAGAATTATGTTGACTGTATATTGAAATAGCATTATGTATAATATTAATATTAAGATGATTTTCAACTGCATGCTTATAATTATTTCTTTTACTATGGTAATGAGAAAAAATTTGAATAAATTTTGAATAAATATATATATGTGCTTATATTTCTATTGGACATATGAATCTCCTCTGTTCCTTTCCATTTTGGGTCTGGTGAGTTGGTCAACTTGTCCAGAGTTAGGCGAATGGGTGCTTCCTGGAAGGCTCTCGGGTAACAAGAGGGATCTCCTGCCTCTGGCTTCTCTTCAGTGGTTTGCTCTAATGTCCTTCCCAGAGCTGGTCCCCAAGGAAAGAAAGGCTCACAACTGCTCGTGGCCTAGAGAACGGTGGCTGTGGCAAAGCATTTGCTCTGAAGTGAGCTGCATGGCTCCCTTCTTTGAACGTCTCAGATTCCCGTTCTCCCTGCCACCAACCACTCCCATCCTCCAAGAGCCTCTGCTGTGGGCTTGATCACTCACATCAGAGCCAAGCATTTGTGCCACCCAGTCCAGGAGTGAAGGCTGCTTTACCAGATTTAAAACCTTGATACGTTTCTTAGCTTTTAAAAAATTCTCCTTTTCACGCTAAGAAAGTCTAAAGAAAGGTGACCAAAATAAAAGACCGGGGAATTGGAGCGCCTCTCGGTCAGAAAGTCACAGATTCTGGTTCAAACGCGATGGGGAGTCGCAAGAATTAGGGTGTGATGAAAACAAAGCAAACGACCAAAAGCAAGCTCTTTGTCTGACGTGCACTTGACTGCCAAAGACAATGGGCCTGTCGAGTCAGTGAAAGCCGGGGTAATCAAAGCTAGGCCCAAGCCCCCAAACTAAACTCCATGTGCTGGAGATGAATCGGACTCCCAGCAGCCATAGGGTTTCCAAGGATGTTATTCTTTAAGGAATCAGGCAGACTTTTCTTTCTCACAAACAGGGGCTCGTAGGTTTGAACCACTGGCCTTTCAGTTTGCAGCCAATGACGCGAATCACTGCATAACCAAGGCTCCCAAACCATGGCCAGGGAGGATTAAAGTCAAACATGCACTCAGGTGTCCCTGAGGAGTCGAAAGAGCAATGTGGAAGTAAGAAGGGTGATTGACTGAAGTCAAGGCGCTGAAGCTGAACTTGCCCCAGGCTGCAGAAGGCAACTTTGTTTAGTTCCACAGGACAGATTGGACATGACCCTTGGTTTGATCATCAAACTCATCTTGAGTGGCTGATGTGTGCAAGGCACCATAACGAACATGTGGGGAATACAATGTCCACCAAATAGATACCTAGTAAGGCTAAGCCTGGAAGGAATATTTGCTCCACAGTCCCATTATGGGAGTTGGGAAACGGTAGCATGGAGATCAGGAGTGATTTGTCCAGGATCACGTCTTTAAGCCATGAAGAGCAGGGATTGAGACCCTAGCTGCCTGCTGTTTAGTCCGTATCTTAAAACCCTACAGAATGATGTCAGGGGAGAAGTATTGGACTGGACATTGGGAAAACTTTGTTTTGATTTAGGTTAGCTACTAACCATGTGTCCTTGGGTAAGTCATTTCACCTCTTCTAAGTCTCAGATTCCTCACCTGCAGAACAGAGGGTGGGACTAGATAGCATCTGTAGTTTTTGTTAGGTGTCAGCCAGTCACTTCCGGTGCCAACCTCACAAATGTTGCTCTCTTTGAGCCTGTTGTTACAGCTGCGGTGCCATTCTGTCTTGTTCAAGGGCTGCTTCTTTACTGAGCCTCTACTCTTAACTCACTGCCATTGAGTTGATTCTGACTGATACCAACCCTTTAGGACAACTTACAAAGCGTCTTCTTTCTCTCAGAGAATCCGGTGCTTTCAAACTTCTGACCTTGTGGTAGCAGCCTGGTGTGTGACCCACAATGCCACCAGGCTTCCTGATCTCTACTCTTAGGTCTCATATTACTGCAGTAGGATTTGCCAGACTTCGCTGTAATAATGAACCCGTGCTTAAGGGATGAAGGCTTAGTCTTCACTCACCTTGTGTAATCACAGCAGGAGAGCATGGGCTCCAGCTGCCAGGACTCCACCTTGACACATGCTTCATGAAGAAGGAAAGGTGGAAAGTTGTACACCGGCTATTACAGCAGATGGCCAGGAAAGGCACCTGTCACTTCCACTTATGCCTGAAGGAGAGGAGACTGGGAATGTTTTGAAATCACTCTACCCCCACTGTCCATATTTACTCTTAGAAACAACACAGGGTGTTGTGATGGGTTAGTGGCTACAGTAGCTGAGGAGTTTCATGGGAGGACCTTGTGAAAAAGACTACACTCTGAGAGACAGAGACTAGAGAGCGCAAAAGAGAGATGACTGAAGGTGCGGGGCTAGGGTGTTGGCAAAGAGTGAGAAGTCCTCGTTCCATAGGAAGTCACCGAGATTGACCAACATGTAGGTACACAGAGGAAGAATGAGAAGAAAAAAAATCCTGAGATAAAATCATTTTGGGTCCTGAATCTCAGAGGCAGGGTGTAAATGTTCTGGATGACTCTGTGCTGATCTTACTGGCAGTTCTGTGCTATGGGTAATACAGTAGAATGGATTCAGGGGGACCAAATAGGTCGTTGCTATTCGTTGTGATGAAGGTACTACAACTCTGTGATCCGAACCTTTGCTTGGGGGTGACATCTACAGGGGAGGCAGAACAAATGCAAGAAAGACTACATGTCAGACACGCCTACTACCATTCTTGTCACCTTAGATTAGAACAATAGGCTTATATGTCGTGACCAATTGGTGGTGTACACGCAAGAAGAGGGGACATGATCCTGATTTTCAGTGTGGCTAAGGTGACCAGACATCCCACTTTTGGCGGGACAGTCCTAATTTTTTAACAATAATTCCCGCATCCTGCGGCGTTTTAAAAAGGTAATGATTTTTGGAAAGAATGCACGACAAGCTAGGGTACACGGTTTTCGGCTGCCATGTGGCTATTTCGCCAGGATATGAGTTTTATCAATGGTGTCCTGCCCTACCAATGTTAAAATCTGGTCACCTTATGTATGGATGAAGGAAGATAGGAGTCCGTCTGTAGAGAGAAAGGTATTGGGGTGGAGAGTCATTTTGGAGGGAGAGAGGTGAGTTCATTTTGAGGTGATGGGTTCAGGGTGGTGTGCAGAGGAGGGGAAGGACTTCTGGAGAGGGCACACAGGCTGTGCAGGCTTCCTGGGCTTGACTTTAGGGCAGTATCCCCAGAACCCTCAGCGAGGATGTAGGAGGGTCTGCGAGTTCTTCAAGCAGTGTCCCATGAGCACGTGCAGACACATGCAATGGTTAGGAGGGATTTGTTTGGGAGGAATGTGGGGTGCAGGGACAGGTATGTGTTTCTAAGATCACCGTTCATCTTCTTTGGAAGTAAAGGGGGACAGTTATCTTTTCAGGGCCTAACGGCCTGTGAGAGCTCCCTCTTGAACCCAAAGGTGAGTCAAAGGTCAAAGGCACAGGCTACGTGACCAATGCCAAGCCAAAGGGGTGGATGGGTGGGGTGGGAGGGAGCTGTGAGTCAGCAGTCCTTATCTCCAAAAGGTCGTTTGCAGGTCTCCTGTTATCTGTGCTGAGTACTAGCCATTCCCTAGATACGGGCGGGTCTCTGAGTGGCACCAACAGTTAGGTGTTCACCTACCGACCAAAAGGTTGGTGGTTCTAATCTACTTAGAGGCACATGGAGAGACAAGGCCGGGTTGTGCTTCTGAAAGTCACAATCCCTGAGAACCCGAAGGGGCAGCTCTGCTTCTCACGGATGGAAACCACACAGTGGCAACTGCCAACAAAGAGATGGTGGCGGGGCTACAGGAGAGGAATTTAGCTACTGTACCTCTGACACCATCCCATGGGAGACCCCACCGGGGTGGGGGGGGAAGGGAAAAATCTCCCTATCCCCAGGTCCTGAGATCTTGTGGAATAGCTTCACTGGCTTCTGAACATTCCTTCTAGCTACGGTTCGATCCCTGACTGGACATTTTGTGCATTTGGGGAAGATCTCAAGCATTTCATACACGGTTACAACCATCCTGCATTAGCCCAGAAAATATGTTGACATATTCTCTCAGTCCCCGCTGACTTCAATCCTCTAAATATGATTATTTAAAGTAATAATGAAAAGCAAAACAGGAAATTCTTATCTGTTTTGACAGGACATTCTTGAGCTGCATGGAAGGTGCTGTTCTGAGGATTTCTTTCCTTCAGGAACTGTTGAAAATGATTTATGGCCTAAGATGGAGTCAGTCCTTCCTTGACTTGGGAGAACGTGGGATAAACTGGGCCCTGGGAAGCAGGATTTGCTGTATCTCAGAATGTACATTTTTGTTGATAACGTACTCATTGTCTTCATTAATAAGTTATGGTCCTGTTTTTGTCGTGCTGTGGAATGGGAAATGCCAAATTCAGGAGAAGTTAAACGTCCTATTTTGAGTTTGAAATGTTTACTGGTTCCGTGAGTACTGGGTCCTCGATGGAAGAACTTTGGTGGTGCCATTAGTAAGTTATCAGCGACTAACGGAAAGGCCAGGAGTTCAAACCGCAAGAGACAGACGTGGCAATCCTTTTGTAAAGAGCCTGCCTTAGACGCCCTATGAGGCGATCCTGTCCTGTCCTGTTCTGTGCGGCTGCTCTGAAACAGAATCAACTTGATGGCCATGGGTCGGTCTTTCAATTTTTGGTTTTTGGTCTTAGCTACTAAATGGTTACCAAATATTTTCTCTCATTCTGTTGGTTATTTTTTCACTCTGTTAACAGAGGCCTTCAATTTGCAGAAATTGTTTTTTTTTGTAAATCTACTTTGTTTTTTGTTGTTGTGTGTGTCTCTGGGTGTGATACCTACGAATTTATTGTCTCAGTTGTGAATACCTCTCGGACGTTTTATTCTAAGACTTTTCTGGTTTGAGTTCTTCCATGTGGGTCATTGATCTCTTTCTAGTTATTTTTCACATGGGGTGTGAGATACACAGAACTCTAGGTGTCCTCAAACCCAAACCGGAGTCACTGCCACCAAGCTGATGTGGCCTCAAAGCTACTCTATAGGGCAGGGTAGAACTGCCCCTGCGAGTTTCCAAGACTGTACCTGTAACAAGAGTAGACAGCCGCGTCTTTCTCCCGCCCAGGGGTTCTAGCACCTTTCCTAAAAAACAAACAAACAACAAAAACAAGTGTCATTTCTCAATTGAACGGACATTATAGACATGATACCCTTGCTGAAAATTAAATGGGTTAATGTCTGGATTCTCAATCATATTTAATTTTTTCTATGTCTATCCTTATACCTTATTTCTATAGGATTAGTTGTAATGTTCTCATATTCAGTTCTTAGCGATTTACATTTATTTCTTTCCGGTTTCATTGATTCTATTTTTTAAAAACATTTTATTAGGGGCTCATACAACTCTTATCACAATCCATACATCAATGTATAAAGCACATCTGTACATTCTTTGCCCTAATCACTTTCAAAGCATTTGCTCTCCACTTAAGCCTTTGCATCAGGTCCTCTTTTTTTTCCCCATTGATTCTATTTTTAAAATTGTCTTTCAGTTACTTTGACTCCAATCTTTAGTATTTCCATTCTTTTGGTAGCTTTTGGCTTACATTGCTATTCTTTTCTTTTTTTTAATTTTGCATTCCTTCAGTTGTAGAGCTAGGTTATTGATTTGCTTTTTTTCCCCACTGTAGGCATTACTGCTTTAAATTTCCCCCTGTGAGCATTGCTTTCTCTGTGTTCTTTAAGTTTTAGCATGCTGCATTTCTATAGGAGGAAATATTTTCTAATTTCTTCCTTGACAGCTTCTGGATCCATTATTTTTAATAGGATGACATTTAATTTCCACATATTTATCTATTTCTGTTTCCGTTCTGTTATTAATTTCTAATCTTACTCCAATTGTACTGGAGAAGATACTTTGTATAATTTCAGTTTTTTCAAATTTATTGACACTGTTTTGTGACCTAGCATATGACCTATCCTAGAGAATGATTCATGGGCATTGGAAAGCACTATATATTACACTGTTGTTGGCTGGATGTCTATCAGATAAAGCTGATTTATAGTGGTGCTCATACCACCTATTTCTTTATTGATTTTCTTTCTAGATGTTCTATTATAAAAAGTGACTTATGGAAGTCTGCAACTTTTATTTCAGAAATGTTTATTTTTCTCTTTAATTATGTCTTCAACCATTTCAGGGCTCTGATGCTAAGTGTGTATACATTTATAATTGTCATATCTTCTTGAAGAATTGACCCTTTTATTATTACCTATGCGATGATGTTCTTTGTCTCTTACAGCACATATTGACTTGAAGTCTGGTTTATCTGATATTAATATGGTGACTCAAGTTCTCTTTTATTTACTATTTACAGGGAATGCTTTTTTCTATTTTTATTTTCAATCTATGTCTTTGGGTCTCAGATATGTTCTTTTTTAAAATTTATCTTTAACTTAAAAAGATGATTCATTTTCAGTTTTATTGGCACATGATCCACATCACACGAAACAGTCATTCCATCAGGTCAAGAAGAATTGTGCAATCATTACCACAATCAATTTCAACACATCTTCCTCCTTTGCCTAAATCACCTTTAAAATGAGCTGCATGCTCAGTCAGTTCTAGTGCCCCCACCCCTGCCACCTTCACCGATTACCCCTGAAATCCTCTCACCTTCCCAATCTCCCACCTCCCCACCCTCCATCCCCATACAAACCCTTGCATCAGTCATGATCTCTATGTATCCACTCCTTCTGTGTGCCACAAACGGTGAAACCCCACAGAAACAATAAAGAACAAAAATAAAGTGAAGTGGTCAGGATAAAACAATAGTAATATAAAGATAAAAGTACCACCACGAGTAGGAAAGATAAGACCTCCATCAACATTTTAAAAGTCAGGATTGAGCAAGAGATTCTTGCACCTAGAACAAATTCAGGTGAGATCTAGAGGGAGGTCAACTGGCCAAGCACCAAGTTTAACCAACCTAATCAGGATCACAGTGACCTATGTTTGATAGCAAGGTTGCTCCAGACCTTTGCCAGTGGTTAGAGGGTATCTGCCAGCTGCTTAATCTGACTGGATACTCTGCAGATGGGCTTTGGGCTCCCACTGTCCTCCACAGCTTTCCACAAACCGGGTGAAACTTTTCCCTTCGTCATATTTGAATTTTGTACTTGTCACCCTTGGATCACACAAGCTGGTGTGCTTCTTCCGGGTGGACTTAGTTGACTTTTCACTTGGACGGCTGCTTGTTTGAATACAAACTTTTAAGACCCCAGACACTATTCCAATTGATAGCCAGGCACCATCTGCTCTCTTCACCACTTTGCTGTAGCACCCTCATCTTCAGTGATCATTACACGAAGACAAGCATCTAGCCAGGCCATGGCATCTGAACCAACTGTTCTTGTAGTGCGGGCAGAGTTAAATAGGTGCCCAGGATCCATCTGCTTGCCCATGGAATATGCACAACTGAGGTTTATTTTGGTCACCATCCTATGACAAACTGAACCCCCATATAATCTACCACATCAGCACCAGATGCAAACCAACCAGCAGTTAATCAAACAAAGAAAAACAAACTAACTAAAGGCAGGAAAACAAAAACTCATATAAATGAAAAAGTGCAACATTGTCAATCGCCCTCCTGGGATATAAGATGGCAGCACTGATGACATCAATTTTCCCAAGGACACACCACTCCGGACACTGTCGGTATGTGGAGTCTATGCGAGTACAGCTCTAACTTGGGCCGTAGCCCATGAGCTGTTGCCTTGCACAGTTTGATCTCCCAGTCTACTGAGCTCCGTTTACCCAAGTCTAAGTCTTGGTGCCAGGGGGCGGGGGGTGGGGTGGGACTTCCTGGGTCAGTTCTTCCAGGAGCAGTTCCTTACCCAACAGATCAAAACCTGTCATGTCACTGCGAGATGGGTATTGAGGTACTAAATATATGGTGATTCTGGGTTCCTTTCCATTGGACACTCCCCAAGCCGGGGGTGCCCTCCAAGGTCCAGTGACCAGCATTTACACAGTCATGGGGCGGCCTTTCTCTGCTTCCTCTTCCTTCCAGATCCCTCAGCCCTCAGTCCTAGGGTGCAGGTAACATTAGGGTAGGGCTTAGTTCATTCAACCAAAGCTCTATGTTAAGCCCTTCTGGTGTAGCCCCTGTGTTATGCCATGCTGCCTCACAGTCAGCGTCCAAGGTCATCATGTTGTTTAGAGCATGGCAGGGTTCACCGAGGGCTGGGTAGGAATTTATTTTTAGAGTCTACGTAGGAACATAAAATCCGGTCCATTGCCCCCTAGGTTCCCTACTGTCCTTGTCTAGCACCTCCTTGATGTGAGATTACTTCTTCCCCATCACCCACCATACTCACCAACAGAATTATCAGCATCTCCACCAAGATGTGGGTGTTTACTTCCCCTGCTCTTGGCTTGGTTTTCTGGCAACGTGAGATCTCCTCCTTCAAGCTGTGGAGTGCTCAAAATGGAGGTGATGTGTGGTTCATGGCCGGTAGGCAGCCTTCTCCCCTTACGTTCAGGTATTGGTTCCTAAGCTTTGCTTAATTGGTGCTTCTTCTCTGTTTTTGAGGATTGTATAGTATTCCACTGTGTGGATGTACCATAGTTTCTTTATCCATTCTTCCACTGTTGAGCATGTGGGCTGCGTTTAGTTTCTTGCTATTGTGAACTGTGCTGCTATGAACATGGGAGAGTACACCTCCACTTGTGTTGTGTCTCTTATTTTTTAGGGTATGTGTCTATTAGTGGTATTGCCAGATCATATGGGATTCCAATTCCCAGTTGCTTTAAGTATCACCATATCGTTTTCCACCATTGCTGTATATATTTATCCATCCATCAACAGTGTATATGAGTTCCAGTCTCTCCACATCCTCTCCAGCATTTGTTGTTTTCTGTTTGCTTTAATTTGGGCTAGCATTGTGGGTATAAAATGGTATCTCGTTGTGGATTTAATTTACATCTCCCTGATGGCTAGTGATCGTCAGCATTTTGTCATGTGTTTATTAGCCATTCACATTTCATTTTTTGGTAAACTCTCTGTTCGTGTCTTTTTTCCATTTCTTAATTGGGTCGCTTGCTATTTTCTTATTGAGATTTGTAGAGTTCTGTATATTTTGATAATTTAGCCCTTTGTACGATGTGCCGCTGGTAAAAAAAAATTTTTTCTCAGTCTGTGGGCTCTTATTTCACAATCCTGATGAAGTCTTGTGATGCGCATGAGTGATGTCATTTTCGTTCAAATCATTTTATTGGGGGCTCATGCAGCTCTTATCACAATCCACCCATCATGCATGGTGTCAAGCACATTTGTTGCCATCACGTCCCAGTCGTCTATCTTGTCTTCCACTGTGTGTGCCTCCTTCCTTTTACCTAGTAGTCTATGCATGCCACGCAAGCGTACCTTAAGCTTGTTGCAGCTTTCTCATTGATTTTGAGAGCCTTGGGTTTAGATTTAGGTCTTCAATCCATCAGGTTTGTTTCTTATAGACAGTATACAGGATTTGGGGGAATTTTTTTTGGCTCTAACTGGAGAGCTTAATTAATTTACATGTAAGGTGGTCTTACATTACTTAAAGGAGAACTTACTTTGTCTTTTGCTATTTGGCTTTTGTGTGTCTTATACCTTTATTGTACCTCCTTTCCTCTCCCATCATTTATATTTGATTGATTCTCTGTGGTGAGGAAATCTTTTGTTTTCCTTCTTGTGTATATTTTTTAGTTATTTTCTTTGTGACTGTCACAGGGATTACATTTAAGATCTTAAACTTATAACAACCTAGTTTAAATTTAACTAATAGCATACCTCAATTCTCTCCCTGTCCTAGTCTCTTCTATTTTATGTTTTTGCTACTGTATGTTACATCTTTATATATGTCTTTCCAAATAAATATATAATTATATTTTATGAATTTGCTTTTAAATCATGTATCACTTAACTTCTAGAGTTACAGACCAAAAAATACTATAAAAGTGGTATGAGCTTACCCTTATTGACAATTGTTCTTTTCTATATACAGCTTTGAATAATTGTCTGATATCCTTTTTTTCTATTGAATTCTCTATAATGTTTCTTGCAGGACAGGTCAAGCCATCATGCACTCTCACAGCTTTTGTTTAACTGAGAGTGTTTTAATTTTATCCTCATTCTTAAAAATAAGATATATAACCCTTGGTTGATGGTTCTTTACTTTCAGAGTTTCAAATATGCCATTCCATTGCCTTCAACCTTCCATGGATTCCTAAAAAAAAAAAAAATCATACTGAAGATTCCTTATACACGATTATTTGTTCCTTTTTTTTTTTTTTTTTTTACTACTTTTAAGGGTCTTTTCTATCTTTGGTTTTTTAAAAGTTTGATTATATATATATCCCCCTCCCTAACTCAGTATGATCTCTTTGCGCTTATCTTGCAGAGTTTATTGAGCTTCTTAGATTTGTAGCCCCAAGTTCTTCATTAAATTTGGTGAGTTTTCTGCCATTATTTCTCCCAATATTCACTGTATCCTCTCTTCTCCTTTTGGCATTTCTATTATGCGTATATTATTTTGTTTGCTGGTGTACCGCAGTCCTATTAGGCTTGCTCACTTTTATTTATCCTTTTTTCCTATCCATTCCTCACACTCCACACTTTGGATTGCTATATCTTCTAGTTTCCTGATTTGTTGTTCTGTTGACTCTAATCTGCTACTGGAGAAACTTCATTTAATTTTTCACTTCAGTTATTGTAATTTTTACCTTCAGTAATTCTTTTTGTTGCTTTTAGATAGAGTCTATCCTTTGATGGAGGGAGCCCTGATGGTATAGTGTTTACACGTTGGGCTGCAATCTGCAAGATCAGCAGTTCAAAACCATCAGTCCCTCCTAGGCAGAAAAATGTGGCTTTCTACTCCCGTAAATAATGATCGTCTCAGAAATTCACAACACAGTTATACCCATCCTATAGGGTTGCTAAAGTTGGTTTGGGTTTTGCATCTCTTGATTGATAGTTTCATTTGCTGATTGTGCTTAGCTCCTTGTCCATCATTTGTTTCAGTTCTTTGAGTGTATTAAATTGTATTGTTGTGAAGTCTTCTAGTCTATTCACAGAAATACTGATGGTGCACTGGGTTAAGCATTGGACGGCTAATCTCAAGGTCAACGGCTCAACCTACCATCAGGAGACAGATGAGGCTCTCATAATGGTTTACAGTCTTGGAAACCCCAAGGGGCAGTTACATTTTGTTACATAGGTTTGCTATGAGTTGGAATTGACTCGATGGCAGTTGGTTTGGTTTTTTGAGTTTAGTCTGCCAGTAGAAATGCTTTATCTCACCTTTTTTCTTCCTTGAGCTTTCATTTTCAGTTTCTTTGTATGATTTCTTTTTTTCTTGAATGTGATAATGTGTTAGCTTTGGACAAGTGTGCAACTTCCTCAATTCTCCCATGTACACGGTGCTTTGGAAAGCTCTCATTTCTACAAGAACATCTCACTGAGGTCTCCTTTGGCTCTGAGTGGTTAATTGTCTGCTTCCATTGTACTACATAGTCCCAGATGATTAAAAGCATCTTCGCAACCTTCACTCATCGCTCAGTGGCCCTTCCCCTGCCCTCTGTGTGCTCTGACTCAGAGAAAGCTAAGGCTTGAGCCTTTCAGCAAGCTCCCAGACAGATCAGAACACACACATTGACCAGTGTATCAGCAAAGTCTACCCTGACCAGTGAACAGGGGCCCTGTTGGGAAACACAAGCCATGGTTCACTTTTGTCACAGCCATCCATACACACCAAACCTGAGGTGGAGGGATGAATATAGGAAAAGGGAAGAAGAAAAGACACAGTTTTCCCTGCCATTTAGAAGTCACCTTCTAGTTTCAATATGTGGTTAGTGGCTGCAAGCCTCCACCTACTTTTCAGTGTTGTTACAGAGCTGAGTTTGTAGATTTCTAGTAACTTTTCTTAGAGATCATGAGAATGGGAAGTTAAGAACTTGAACCTACTAATGTCATCATCTTTTTATTTGTTACTTGTGCATTTTTTGTACTTAATATATTTTATTTTGCTTGTAATTATTATAGTTTACATTTAGGCTTTTATTACTTTACATTTAATAGTGACTGGTGTAATTTATACAGAACATAATAATAATGATTCTTTTTTATAAAAGTCATTTTCTTGGGGGCTCATACAGCTCTTATCACAATCCATGCATGCATCCATCCGTTGTGTCAAGCACATTTGTACATTTGTTGCCATCATCATTCTCAAAACATTTGCTTTCTGCTTAAGCCCTTGGTAGTTTTGCATTTGTATGGTTCTTTTATCCGGAAATCTTCCTTAGGACAAGAATGATGTGAAAGTAGTCTGAGAAGCATCTCACATTGAGGATTCACAGGCAGAAAATCTGTGGCCAGATCAGTCTTGTCCACAAACCTTCTACCCTATTCTGTCAGTGGACCTGTCTTTAACTGGCAGGTACTACTACTCTTTAAGTCTGTTTCTTCATCCTTATTTTGTTTGCCTGGCAAATGGTTTGTTTTTAACTAATTTTTGAGGGCTTTCATTTAAATGATGTGCATTATCCAGTTCATCACAACCCAGAACTCCAGATTGTCTTATGCATGCATGTCTGCTCTACTCATTTCCATTCGCGTTTGACCTTCAGGCACCATGACTTATGTGGCCTCTTCCTAGTCCAATAGCCTATATGAAATTGACTCTAGGATTTGTTTACTGTGCCTCCTCATTCTAGCCTTGGCTCCTTATATTCTCTTTCTTCCAACTCTCACTTCTACAAAGTCTCTATTTGTGACTGCTTGCCCTAGTTTTTTTTAACACAAGGGTTCACAATTGTGGTAGTTACACAATCTGGTGTTGATTTGTAACTATTAAGAACGAATGGGGTGGAGTTTAGGCTGTCAATCAGGCCACAGCTTGATGACCTTATTTGGAGGTACTAAGCAGAGAAATAGCTCAATGGAGGCCAGGCCCACACTCTCTGCTTCATCTTCCTGATGACAAGACACATGGAACTACGCTGATGGAGTTAGTCTTGGAGCTGGAGGAGTCAGGTGGAGACCGCTGCCAGTGCTGAGATGCTTCCACCACCACTGGATCCACTAGACTTTCTGGCCACTGGCCTATGATCCTCCTGCATTTGGTGTCATTGCATGTGTTGCGGGAGTTTAAAGAAGAATTATGGACTGGTGTCAGACATATGGGTTAATATTAGACTTATGGGCTTGATGGATGGGGCTGGGATGTTTTCTTAATATAAAATAAATTTTTGAAACAAAAGCTCTTGCTTATACACATATGAGTCTCCCCGGATTTGTTTCTCTAGTCTACCCGGTATAACGCAACAATGAATATTGGCTTTTAGGTCTTTCCCAGATCTGATTGACTTTATTGCCGATAATCCTTTATTTATTCATTCAACAAACCTTTCTTTTTCATTCCCTCTTATATCTTTCCAGCTCATTGTTACTGCTGGTATTGCTAGCTTATTTGTAGTGTACCTAAGGATTTGCAACCTGTCTTTGTTCATCCCTTCTTATTTAATTCTTGATTACTTATTTGATTTCTGAAAAGTAAGCGTTACATATGTTCATTTCACAGATGAGGGCATCTATAGCTGCAGAATGTAAATTACTTATCCACAGGCCCCTGGCTAACAGCAGCAGAACCAGCAGTTATTCCAATCCGTTTGGCTGCATCTTTTTACGATGCCCTATTTGCATCTAATTCATGGCACTTGTAGAGAGGTTTCTCAACTTGAAGAATTTCCTAAACTCTATGAAAAGACACACTAGAAAGGAGTTGTGTTCCTAAACCCCTCTTTTATGAAAACAATGTTAAAAAAAATATGGGCCCAGGATGGGAGAGACTGGGCAAAACTGGGATTTGAAAATGTGGGATCTGCAAGGATACTGTCTAGAAGGGAGGATGAGGAGTTTAGAAGAAACTCTAGGAGGTTGGGAACCATTATTAAGGCCTTATGGTTTTCACAAAAGGGCCCACATGAGGAGCTGGTAACCATATATGTGTTGAAAGCAAGAGGATATATGACCAGTCTCAACTCTCAGGAAGAACATGTTATTTCTAAAGCATTCCATGGGCAGTTTAAGGCGTGGTGCAAAGTCAAAATCCATGTAGTTTTGGGGAGAATGTTTTGATCTGTAGCAGAAGGATTGGCCTGGAGACTAGATTTGGAAGGATCTGTCTTTTAAAAGGGCTGAGGACTGCAATGTGATAGCCCTGACCTTGAGCTGGAGGACAGAGGGCTGGAAGGGCAGTGACCAGAGGCTCTCGATAACTGGAATGAGTTAACCAAGGGAATGAAAAAAGTCATAGCAGAGAGGGACCAAATCTTCATCCCCATGAGAAGCAACTGAAAATATACTTCTGTAAATTAAATCTGTAATATAAACCCATATGACCTTTGAGTGTCAAAACCTTTCAGCAGAATAAAAATTATTGTATAAAAAGAATGAATTTTCTTAAGTTAACCTTGTGACCTCTCCCAGGATGCTGTAATTATCTTACTCAATCCTTCCCCTGGACCCTTTGCATTAGAAGATGACATCTCTTCTAGGTTTGCCTAGGATTTCACCAATTTTACTGCATTAACTTCCACATCCCAGGTAGCCTCTCAGTTAGGAACAAATGGGGACTGTCAGTCATCCCAGAGGTCTTTTCCTATTGAATTTTTCTTGACCAACAAAGTTATCCATGTCTTTTTTTTTCCTTTTCATTATATCAGATCATAGCCAATGAAGCTTCTGTGTGGGCATGGTCTTCTCCTGAGAATTCTGGGAAATCTGGAATTTTCCTCTGTGGTGGGAGACTCTCTGCTCACACCCTGTGAGACATAATAGCTGACAAGACTCATGAACCCACCTTGATGTAGCCCTGGGTACAGGAGAAGACATGCAGAGACCCCTGCCAGCACTGAGATGTTTCCAATGCACTGTATCCAAAGACTTTTTACCCACTGACTTGTGATCTTCTACATTCAGCATCATTGCAAGTGTTTCATGAGTCTGAAGAGGACTTTATACATTAGTATCAGACATATGGACTAATATTAGGCTTATAGGCTTGATCTGAACTGGGCTGGGGTGTTTTCTCAATATTCAATTGCTCTTGGTTGTAAATCTCTTTCTTATACACATATGTGTGTCCATGGATTTGCTTCTCTAGTCTACCCAGACTAACAGATAACCTTTACATAAAACTCTCTCTCTCTTATATACATATGCTTTTTATGTGGATTTGTTTCTCTAATGTACCAGACTAACACAGTCAGTGAGTGATGCCAGGCCTTGAATGGACTAAAATTAAGTAGGCATGGGTGATCTGCAATGGTTGTGCTCTATCTAAATGGGCTTCACTTTAGAATCTTTGAAGAGCTGACCGCCCTTGGTTGGTCACAACTTGTAGGGGAGACCTGTGATTCGACCTGGGTATGGACTGCTTCCACTCAGAGGCACGCAGGCAAACCTGAATATACCTGAGGCAATGATTCACATCTCATAACTTTTAGAAAGATTTGCTTTGAGAGCAGAGTTTTGGGTCATAGATCATAGTGAAAAGGGTTCTGTCTTCCCCTGACTTTGAATTGCATCCACCGTCGTTCTTAACAATAAGCTCCTAACCTCCTCAAGACTCATGACCTTGATAAGCAGAGTTGGAAACCAGCTAGCCAAGTCCTGCGAGTATTGTTAATATGGTGGGAAAATCTTCTGATCTGATAAAGGTCTTTTCACTCATCACAGTTTCATTCCCCTTCCATTTCAATTAAGGAACAGAATGTGACAATATAGTAAGACCACTATGGTTAGCAACTGATGAATAGATAGTGTAAATTTAGACATGCAGCAAGGTCAACAGCTTGAATGGGTTATTTTTAGATTTTTACAGTGTCACAAGTTTAGAAAGGATTTTGAAGAATGAGTTGTCTATTCTTCTCATCAGTCATGTAGCTCTACCCAAACAACACGATAGTCCCGTGTTCTGTTTCTTATTATTTCCTTTAAAAGTTTGTTGCCTTTGCTCTACTTATTTTTAATTCCTGAGTTCCTTTATCAAGCATTTTCTATTTTAAAGGATGCATAACGAAATAAAAGGAAGTAGAAGGTTTTATTCCTCCCTATCTTTGAAAAGTTTCCTTAGAGATGGGAATACAAGACACACACAAAAGTATTTATTGGAAAGGTATCATATTGATAATCCTCGGACTCTTTCTGAACAGTTGGTTCAGGACTGCCATCAGGGCCTCCATTCCCCATGCCTGGGCCAATTTTCCCAGGGCCAGACTATAGCAGGTCCCCTAGGATTGGTCTAGCTAGGTATGTGGGAAGAAGCCACAGGCACAGGAAATGCCCACCTGCCCTCTGGAGGAAGAAGTCTGGTTACCAGACAAAGTAAAGAAACGTTCAGCTCTTAGTAAGAAGGTCAGTTATGTGGTATTAGGTGAGGAATTTGTCGGTGCTAGAGAGTTCGTGTTCCCATTCGCCTGTCCATTGGTCAGACTGCTGTGATAATGGAAGCTATGCCACCAGTAGTTCACATACCAGCAGAGCCACCCAGGATGACCAGTTCTTCCAAACTGTCCTTCTTCATAGAAGGATAGGCTGTCCATTTCCGAGGATGCGCCATTGAAAATCAGATGGATAGCAGTGAAACGCTGTCAGATAATGTGCTGGGAGATGAGTCCCCCAGGTTGGAAAGCACCCAAACAACAAGGGGGGAAAGCTGCCTCATAAAAGTAGAGTTGGACTTTCATGCCGGTAATGGTGCAGACCACCTGCTGATGGGGCACGACGCGAAATTAGAAGAAACAGCTGCAAATAGCCATCAGCTGTTGTAACATGGTGTGTAGAAAACATAAATCTAGGAAAATTGGGACTTGTACAAAATGAAATAGAACACACCAAGATTAATATTCTAGGGATTAGTGAGCTGGAACGGACTTGTGTCAGCCCATTTTGGGTTGGACAATCATATGGTTTACGCTACTGGGAATGACAAATCCAAGAGAACTGGCACTGTGCTCATCATCAAAAAGAACATCCCAAGATCTATGTTGAAGTACAGTGCTGTCTGTGATAGGATAATAGCTATACACCTAGAAGGAAGACCAATTAACATAAATATTAATCAGTTTTATACACCATCCGTTAAAGCCATCAATGAAGAAATTAAGATTTCTATTAACTTCTTGAGTCTGAAACTGATCAAACATGGTTGCACCAATAAAAATATGTTCTTAATGATAGAAATGAAGTTGGAAATGGTGTGACCAATTTTTGTAAGACTAATGATTTCTTCATCCCAAATATGTTTTTTTCACCAACATAAAAGGCAACTATATACATGGACTTCTTATGGAATACACAGAAATCAAATTGACTGCATCTGGGGGAAGAGACGATGGAGAAGCTCAATATCAGCAGCTAAAACCAGGCCAGGAGGCAACTATCAAAACAGATCATTCATTGTTCTTGTATAATTCAAGTTGAAGCTGAAGAAAATTTTTAAAAGTCTATGAGAGCCAACATATGATCTTGAGTCTGTTCTACCTAAATTTCAAGACTATCTCAAGAACTGAGTCGATGCCTGGCATACTTATGACCAAAGACCAGATGAATTGTGGGATGACCCCAAGAACATTAGACGTGAAGAAAGCAGCCATCGAAGCACCAGGAAGCAAGGAAAGAAGCAATGGATGTGAAAAGAAAGTCTGAAACGGCCTCTTAAAAGTAGAGTAGCTAAAGTGGAATGAAAGAAATGATGGAGTAAAGAGTTAAACGGAAAAGCCAAAAGCTGCCTTTCGAAGACAAAGTAAAGAATTAACAACAAAATGTGCAAAGACCTGGAGTTAGAAAACCCAGATGGAAGCGCGTCCTCAGCATACTGCAAGCTGAAGGGGAAAGGGGCCCACGCTGCGTTGAAGGCAAAAAACAAGGCTCCAGGAAACGATGGCATATCAATCGCAATGTGTCAGTAAATTGATGCAGTGCTGAAAGCCCTCACTCCTTTATGTGAAAGAATGTTCAAGATGACTGCTTGGCAAACCACCAGGAAGAGATCATTTTTGCACCCATTCCAAAGAAAGGTGACTCAAAAGAAAGTAGAAATCATTAAACAATATTACTATGACCTGCAAGTAAAATTGTGCTGATGATAAATCAAAAAAGGATGCGACAGTACATTAATGGGGAGCTGCCAGAAATCCAGATCAGATTCAGAAGACCCGGAATAAGAGATACCTTGTGAGATGGTTCTTGGAAGATGTGTTAGTCAGGGTTGACTAGAGAACCACTTTCATAGACATTCATATGGGTATAAGAAAGAGCTTTATATAAAAGAGAAAGTATACATTGAGAAAACATGCCACCCAATCCAGATCAAGTCTGTAAGTCTGATATTAGCCCATAAGTGCAACACCAGTCTATAAATTCCTCTTCAGACTCATGCAACACATACAATGAAGAAAATCAGGAAGATCACAGGGCAGTGAGTGGAAAGTCTTGTGGATCCAGTGGCAGTGGAAACATTTCAGCGCTGGTGTGCATCTCCACATGGCTTCTCTAGCTCTAGGCCTCTGGCTCCATCAGAGTAGCTACATGTGGCTTGTCAACAGGAATGCTTCATAGGGAGACAGCAGAGAGAGAGTGTATTTGGCCCCCAGTGAGCTATTTATCTCCTTCTCACCTCCAAATGTGGTCATCAAGCTGCAACCTGATTGACAGGCTAAACTCCACTCCTTCACTCTTAATAGTCTCAAGTTGACACCAGATTATGTACCTACCACAGATAAAAGTCGAGAATGCCAGAAAGTTGTTTACTTGTGTTTCACAGACTATGCAGAGACATTTGACTGTATGGATCATAAAAACCATGGATAACAGTGTGAAGAGTGGGAATTCCAAACAATTATGTTCCACATTCTTGTGGAAACTGTACACAGATCAAGAGGTTCAAATAAAACAAAGGGATATTTTATGGAATAAAATCAGGAAAGGTGTAGATTGGAGTTGAGTCCTTTTACCATATTATTCATTCAATCAGTATACTGAGCAAATAATCCAAGAAGCTGTACTATATGCAGGGGAACATGATGTAAAAATTAGAAGAAGACTCCACAATGACCTGTGATTTCCAGATGAAAAAGCTTTGCTTGCTGAAAGCAAAGGACTTGAGGCACTTACTGAGGAAGTTCAAAGCCTTCAGTATGCATTACAACTCAAAGTATAGCATCGCAAAATTCTCGCAACTGGACTAATAGCCAATATCATGTTAAGTGGAAAAAAGATTGAATAGATGACAACTTGATGGCCTCTCATAATAGCAGCAACAACGCGAGGTTCAGGAAATGGAGCGGTCACCATGGCCTTACAGTCAGGGCTTGACAAAGGGTAAGTGGTGGCCACCACAGTGAGTTCATCCCCTCGCTTCCACCTGAGGGACATTATTTCTAAGAGGAAAGGGTATAGAGGCAAGCTTTTGCTCCAGGGCACAAAGCAACAAGAGAGAGGAAGGGCAGTGGCTATTTACGGAGCACAGCCTTTGTGCCAGGTCTGGTCCTGCAGTGGGTAAAGCATTCGCAAAGAAAGATGTGCCAGTAGCCTTTTGGGAAGCTTACAGCCTTGGGAACCCCATAGGGTATTTCCTCTGTCCCATAGGGTCACTATGAGTTGGAATAGACTTGATGGTAGTGAGTTTGGGTTGTTGTTTTTCAAGAAAATTAAGACCATATGTGTATTTATCACTGCTCCAGGAGTAGATGCTTAAAATCAGGATGTTGGCAGAGAGCCATCTTCTCTCGGAGGCCCCAGGGGGTCATAACTTCTTGACTTTTCTCTTTCCGGTACCCCAGGCAGTCTTGAGTTTGAAGCTGTGGCACCATTTCATCTCTGCCTCTGTCTTCACATGATCCCTTTTGTCTGTGTCTCCTTTGATCTCTTCTCATATGTGAATACTCCTCACAATTGCTTAGTTCCCCCTCCCCAACCCCCCATTAAACGTCACGTTAACTGAATTGATAACATTTCCAAAGATTTGATTTCGGAACAAGGTCATATGCACAGCTACAGAGATAAATACCTAACACATCTTTTTCGGGGGCACAGTTCAGTGCATAACATAGACATTGAGAGCCCCGTGACTCAATTATCTGGATTTTAAGAAGTGTTTCAAAGAAGAGTTCAGTAACCTGCTGGGCTGATATGCTGCAGAGATGCTGAGAATAGAACTTTTGAATAATATATAAACATTGCCCTGGCCGTTCCCCTATTCACAGAATCACAGATAGGCCTTTTTCATTTTAAACAACGCTTTTGATTGTGGTATGGAACACAGGAAGGGCACATTGGGAGATTTTCAAGGGGGATTTTCTTTGTGCACTGATTAGAGTCCATCCTTTTGTTTATCTAGAGAGTTGCATTTCCTCAGGTGCAATGAAGGCAAATGACAAAAGCACCTTTTCCTGCTCATGACCTATCATCTTTTCCTTCAACAGGAAGACATGCCAGATTATGTTTTCCCTGCACGGACTAAATGAGAATGGAATGATGGGGCATCACGATCGGAAAGCTTGGGGTCCAGCAGAGATAAGGGGGATAAGGAAGTAAAGCACACCCAAGGTGAGCTGCAACCACAGTGATGAGGAAATGGTAATAATTAAATTACCGTATGTTTTGTATTAAACCTTAAATTCTGGGACCTGGACTTGCAGACGACTGCAGCTTACAGTGGGATCCCTAAACCCATCTGAGCCCCCGCATGACTGCAGTCTCCATCGAGTTCTGTCCGGCCATTGCCCAGTGATGGAAAGCGCTTTGTCCTCAGCCAGGTTATGTCTGAAAGCGGATTGCCGCAGTTCCCCCGTTCATCCCTGAGAGGGGCTGGCTCCACTCAGGGACTTGCCTGGGTAGACATTTGATGGGAATTTGGGTGCAAGGCTCATATGGGCATGCGTTGTACCCCGACCAAGGTGGTGGAAGAGGCCCAGAACCAATTCTGTGAGCTTTCCAGTCTGTGGAGTGTTTGCATCCCAATCATGGTCCCTTTCCCCCTCCACAGTCCTGCCTGCAACAGTGGTGACTCAACGTGCCCACTGGTCATGATTCTGTGGTGAATCTCTTTGTGGGTTTCTGAGTCTGCACATCTTTATTGGAGAAGAGGGTCTCCTCTTTCTCCCGAGGAACAACTGGTGAACTTGAATTGGGAGCCTTGTTGTTCGTAGGTCAATATGTAACCCACTACACCAACATAGCCCCTAATGCCATGCCACCAAGGCTCCATGATCGCTCAGCCTGTATTTCAGGAACCAGAGACAAAATGCCGTGCTGAGTTCTTTGTCCCATAACAACAGTGGAAAGATCTAGAGGCCCCAGCTCCATTTGGACCCCAAACTCATGCAAGACAGCATTTCCTTTCCTACAAAAGAGATGGAGGTCCAAGTAGCCTTGGTGTTGCCGTGGGTTAGAAGTTAGTCAGTTGCCTGCAAGGTCAGTGGTTCAAACCCATCAGCCCCTCCACAGGAGAACGGCGAGACTGTCTGCTCCCATTAAGATCTTCAGTCTCTGGAATTGGCATTTGGTGCCACGGTAAAGGGTTTGTGTTTGTGTAGACAGGGCCCTGATGCCTCTGCAGATACAGTTCAGTGTGCCCGCCTGTAGGTGCCCGCCTATAATAACTAGTCATTTTTGGAAGATATCACTTCCAGAAGAAATACGGCTAGACCATAAGTTCCTACATTTATTTATCTTATTGCCCACTTTGAAGGGGAAAAATTATTCATCACCCTCTTGGCAATGAAAAACATTTGTACTAATGTTAGGTAGCTAGAGACAGGGTGGGTTGTCCCTCCCATCCCTGTACAGGTCCCCCTAGAGGAGGCTGGAAGGGAATCAGGCAAGCATTGGCCACCCATGAAGACCCCCAAACCAGGCATGCACATATGCAGGCCTCAAGCCCCTTATGCAGTTGTGAACTTCAGCGCGGCTTCCTGGTGGTTCGGCATACTTCCCTGAAATACACTTTTAAGTCTGTAAAACCTGAAACTTCTCCCGTCCTTCATAAAAACCCACTTGGATTACAAAAGGGGTTTCGGCGTGAATTCTTTCTTGAGCAAAGCCAAGAACTGAGGTATTATCCACACGAGAAACCACACACTAAAAAGAGAAAAAAAATTATTTTGTAAGGTAGACCTGGGGTCATGATATTGTGTGTTTGGTCGGTGTTATGCTGCATCTGGCTGACTTGTTCCTTCCTTGTGACCCACCCGTGAGTGGATGTCCAATTGTCTACAGATGGGCTTTGGGGATCCTCTCCAACCCTATTGTTTGTTTTGGGTCTTCTGATACCTCATACCTGATCCTGTCAACAGCTCATGATCACACAGGCTGGTGTGCTTCTTCCACGTGGGCTTTGTTGCTTCACTGCTAGATGGCCACTTGTTTAACTTCAAGCCTATAAGACCCCAGATGTTATATCTTTTAATAGGTGGGCACCATTCGCTTTCTTCACCACATATGCTATGCACCCATTTTGACTTCAGCAATCGTGTTGGGAAGGTAAACATCACAGAAATGCTAGGTTATTAGAACAAAGTGTTCTTGCATCGAGGGAGTATTGAGTTGAGACTCAATGTCCATCTGCTACCTAACTACTTAACATTTATGTATATGTACATAGACCTATATCCCTATCATTATATATGAATATATTTACATATGTATTTACATATGACCATGCCAATATTTATACCTCTCTAAATGCCTTTTGCCTCCTAGTTCTTTCCACTATTTCGTTTTACTTTCTTGCTATCCCACTATCATGTTCAACCTTCACTTGGATCTCAATAATTCCTCTCGACGACATTGCAGTTGATCAAACCCCACCAGGTAGGTCTTCAGGCCGTGAAGTTTTTAATTCACTGTGCAGGTGTATAGGGAGTGTGGGAGGTTTTGTGCTTCGGGAAACCAAGAAGTTTTAGTAAGTTGGTTCTGTTGGTTGAAGGTCTCTGCACGTGGAGACACAAACGAGTTGAGCTTGGTTTGAGCAACTTGGTTCTTCTGAATGGGGCAGCTGATCAATGAAAGATATCTATTAGCACAGGGAAACATTAAACAACAAAGCCTCACTGTCACAGTGGCCCCCATAGAACAGAGCAGAGCTGCTCTGTAGCTTCCAAGACTGTAACTTTACCAGAGTGGAAAGCCCGACTTTCTTCCGGGGTCACGTCAGCTCCCAGACAAGAAGCACCGGTGACTCAGTGGGGAATGGCTGGGCTGCTAATGACAAGGTCAGAGTTCAAAAATCCACCAGCCACTCTGGGAGGAAGATGAGGCTTTCTACTCCTGTACATATATACAGCCTCAGACACTGGAAGAGACCATTCTACCCTGTCCTGTAGTGCTGCTAGGAGTTGGAATGGACTCACTGGCAGTGTGTTGGGTTTGGTGTTAGCCTTAGTTGTGGCAGTTTTAACAATTCCACTGCTGGGTATCTGAGACGGGGAGAGCATGATGATTTCCAGGGTCTCTAAGAGCCCAAGGTTGGATAGCTTATGTGGCCTCCAATCAGGAATAGAATTTTTGAAGGCATATTTTGTAAGGAGAGCTATTGACTCTAACCCCAGGTTGCTCGCCATAATGATCGGTTGGGATGGACTAAGTCCAGGTTTCTATATGTCCAGTCATATCTGAAGAATATTGTTTTCTTAAGACTTTCAAAGAGAAAAGCAATTGACCTTGTGGAATAAGATCTGTAGGTTTAACTATAAACATTATATACGCTACTGTGTTGTTAGCTGCTAAAATTCATGGTGACCCCACTATCTCCCCACTATGTCCAGCAGAATGAAATGCTTCCAATCCTGCACCAGCCCCATCATCAGATGCCACTCAAATCATTCTGGTCCACTGGGTTGTCATTGGCAGATGTCTGCAAGTAGGTTGCCATGTCTTGGTGCCTTAGTGCCTTGTCTTCATCTGGAAGATCTGCTGAAATCTGTTCGGCACCAAAACAACACACACTGGCAGGTGGAGCGTGGCTCCATCCGAGATGCCTCAGTCAGGAATCAAGCCTCGTTCTCTGGCATGAAAATAAGAATGTTACCCCTGAGCCACCATGGAGCCCAACTTTATGCTTAGGACGTAGAATAAACTATCCATCGTATTCAAGGTGGCTCTGGTATTCAATTTGGTTTGTTTGCATCGAACAACTGGTGAAACTGGTCTAGGGTGAATCAGCTATAGTGGCCCAGTCTTGTGTAGGAAAGACATAGTGTGTCTCGACGTCTTCCCCCATCCATGTGCCAGGGAGAGTATCAGTGGGAGATGACACTTGGAATTTGAAACGAGGTGTGGGAATCCTGGTCTTCACCATATCTCTTTCTGCTGCCGCAGTTTTTTTTTTATTCCCCTGATCTTTTTTTATATCATACCATACGGCAGTGAAAAAAGATCTCATTCTTATCATCATTGCTTGTGTTCCAATTGTAAAAGAATCTCAGCCCCCATATGCTGTTGGTCCGACTGACTGCTCAAATACAGCGTCTTCATCAATTTCCTTTCTACAGCAGTGTCCTTGCCTCTAATGTCTTCTCTTTGAAAACTACCCCGACACGGCGTTCTCACTCTCATCAATCGACACTATCTTTGGGAGCGAGTTGAACAGAAGAACGTTCAGCAAGGAAAATTATCTTTTAAAAATATGGTCTCCTTCTGCACAGAACATCGGTCCTGTATTAGAGCTTAAATTCTGAGCATCCTGGTGGCAGAAGGCTAAGGATAGCAAGGGAAACCCCAAGTCTGTTTGCAGAGTCCCCAGATATCGTGAGCCTCCACTGAATTCCTTCGGAAGGTCGACTCCGAAAGAGAACACTCTTGTCCTCAGGCATGTGCGTTGGAAGGTGGATGACCTCTACCCCTCACCAGCCCGTCCAAGGAGGGGACGTCTCTCTCAGGGACTTGCTTGATGTGACTTTGATGGACAGTACTGGGGGTCACGGAGTCATGAGTCATGCCCTATCTTTCATACCCTGGTTGGCATTGGTGGGAAAGCCATGGGCCAATTTTGTAAGCCCTTCCATTAACAATGTATGTGTGCCAACCATGGCGCTGTTCTCGCATCGGTAGCCTTACCTGTAACTGTGAGGTATTGATCTACCACCATTTATAAATTGGTGACAGTGTCCTTTGCTCCATGCCTTACTTAAGTAGCGTCCTGAATGGATCCTTAGACACCATGATGACCTTTTGTTAATGACCTCCTCCAGCTGGATGGTGTGCCGGTATCTTTGTTCCTTTTAAGATTTAAAGAAATGTTCTTCTTAAATTGAGATCGTGGCCTCCTTTGCACCCTAAAAACAGTCCTAAGGGCCTTCTCACCATCCATGGATGGATAACTTTGGGGCTAAGGTTGCCCGAGGTGTCACTCTGGAACAACTTTCAACCTCCTCTGCATATTCCATGGCTCCAGCTTTGCCCAGTGACTCAAAGTGGCCAGCACTCATGTTCTGGAAAAGCCACTAATTCTATTTGCATGGTCAAGTAACTAGAAGCTCCTCTAGATGGCTCCTCTGATCAGACTTTATCACGGCGCAATCGACTTCCCTCTTCCGTCAACAGTGCTAATTGAGCAACTCCTGTTTGCCAGAGACTTGGCGTGGTAGGTCAGCATCTCCGGGGCCCTGGGAAGCAGACTCCAAGACAGAGTTTAGCAATCAGAAAATGGATTAGAGAGTGCTCTCGGGTTCAAGACTTCTAATAGGGAAGGGAAGGGGAGCAAAATTGGACAATGGGAACAACTGGGACACATTGCAGTCAACTGAAGGGCTCAGCTGACCCACTGGGGAGCTTGGAAGCCAGGATGGTCTGTCAGAGTTGACCCAGTTTGGGATAAGGAGGCCAGAGCTACAAATCCTCTCATTAACAAGTTACCAGATCGAGCTGCCACCAGAGGAGGGTGGCATTGGCAGAGAAAGATCTCTGCAGTTGAGAGAAATCTCTGGAGACAGCGGAGGTGGAGGCTTTCCAGCACTATTTGCAGTTAGGCAATTCATCCAGAAAAAGGATCGGAGTGGTCCAGCAAGCCATCCACTTTCTACCCCTGTAAGGACACTGCTATGTAGATCCAGCAGGGGAAATTAAATAGGTGTGCAATTGATAAGGCTGTATGGTTGAATGAAGCAGATGAGATTCCAAAGCCCTAGGGGTTTGCAGTTGGTGGGGGTGGAGGTATGACATTTGCTTTGGGACAGTATTTAAATTAGGTCTTGGTAAATCCTAAGTTGAGGTTTTGGGTCATTATCTGTTCAAGGTACCACATACCTGTGGCCATTCCAACTCATGACAATCCCATGTGTGTCTATGTAGAACTATGGAACATTGGTTTTTACATTTACCTGATCACCAGGCCTTTCTTCTGAGGCACCTTTGGATGGGTTCGAACCAGCAGCTGAGTGTATTTTCCCTTTGAACCATCCACATACCTTGGTTAAAAAAAGAACCACCCAAATTCACTGTCATTGAGTTATTTTTGACACATAGTGACGTTATAAGACAGGGTTTTCTTTCTTTCTTTTTTTAATTAATCATTTTATTGGGGATTCTTACAAATCTTATGATAGTCCATCATTCAATTGTATTAAACACACTGTACGTATGTTGCCATCAACATTTCCAAAAGATTTTCTATTTGAGCCCTTGGTATCAGCTCCTCCCTCCCCTACCTTTCCACCCTTCTGAATCCTTGATCAAGTAGATATTATTGTTGTTATTTTGTGTCTTACACTGTCCGTTGCCTCCCTTCACACACATTCTGTTATTTGTTCCCCTGGGTTATATATCCAACCTTGTGATGGATTCCTCTTTTCTCCCCCAACCCCCACCACCCACTACCCTCATGATATCACTAGTCTCATTACTGTTCCTGAGGGTTTTATCAGTCCTGAATTCCATGCGTCGAGAGCACATTGGTACACACATCTGTACCAATGTGTGTACTCCGGTCTAGCTGGATTTGTAAGGTAGAATTGGGTCAAAGTAGTCGGGGGTGGGGTGGTGGGAGCATTCAGGAACTAGAGGAATGATATGTGTTTCGTTGGTGCTGTACCCCAGTTGAGTTGTAACCCTTCTGTGGGGGATGTCCAATTGTCTACAGATGGGCTTTGGGTCTCCCCTCCAACGCCCTTCATTCATATCAATATAATTATATATTTTGGATCTATTGATACCCGATTCCCACCAACACATCATGATCACACAGTCTGGAATGCTTCTAGAACAGGGTTTTCTGGGAGTAGAAAACCTCATCTTTCTCCCAAGGAGTGACTGGTGGGTTTGAACTACTGACCCTGGGGTTAGCAATCAAATGTTTAATGCACTGCTCTACCAGGTCTTCCTGGTAGTCTGACTTAAATATTTGGTGTGGGAAATGGGACTTCTTTTCCGCAGACCACTCAACCGGGATGTAAACCCGAGGCTGAGAAGTGACACCTTGCCGTGTGTAGCTCAGAGTCTGTTGCTTGTTTTCCCTTCATCTCAAGGAGTTCCAGGAAACGTCGTTGAGTTCAGGGCTATCGCTATCTCGGGCCTTGGTTCCCGTGACCCTCAGGACAGGTCAGGCGATCAAGAGGACACACTGCAGCTGTTCTGGGGCTGGGGCTTTGCTCTGGGCAAGCAGCCGCAGCTGACTTCCCTGCAGGGCCTTCTATCTTTTGATTCCATGACTTATTCTTGACGAGGAGGATTCTCTGGAATGAGAGGAATTGCTTTGTCCTGCCAAGAAAGCAATGGGGGCATTTTTGGATCAGATGAAATGCAGGGGGATATCTTGCAAACCAACAGGTGTCTTGTAGTGGCATTTGAAGAACGTCCCAACACTGGCCTGCCCCTGACTCTCTTGCCTTCTACCAGATTGACCTGAACGTCTCCCATGGCATTCATTCTTTTGCAAATAAGGCACTGGATTCAGGAGGCTCCTGTTTGGCTCCTGCCTGTAACCAAAGTCAGGGAGTGGCATCTGACCTCTGGGCCAGACATGGAGCCTCTCACTGTCTCAGATCAACCTGTGGTCCCTTAGCAAGACCTCGCTCTGTTCCATAGCAGAATAGAGGGGGTTGTCCCTCCCTATGCCTGAAGGCCCCCGTAGAGTAGGTTGGAAGGAAATTAAGTGAGCCTTATCCACCCATAAAGACTTTAACTGGACATGCTGCAATTCAAGCTCCACCAAGCCAGGTGGTGGTATAGCTGGGCAGTCCAAACTAGGCCCAGGTGGGCTTAATTCAGCCAATGGGGTCAACCAATACCTTTGACCATGCCTCCCCAGCCAGAGATGTAAATGCCTTGGATGTGGCCCTGTGCCCTCCTTGACCCTTGGCTCCTCTGCTTTCTGCCCTTGACCCTGTTCCTGCATCCACTCTGCCAGGCTGAGGTCTCTCTGGCCTCAGGTTCCCACGTATGGATGAGCAGTCCCAAGAGGTTTGCCCGTGGTCAGTGGTGAGTCCCAGCACAGCTTACCCGTGGTTTGGCACAGTTCCCTGAAATAACTGTTCTCTTTTGAGACTGTAAAACCTGAAACTCCTCCCATCCTTCCTAAAAACTCACTAGGATCACAAATGAGGCTTTGGCATGAATTCTTTCTCCAGGGGAAACAAGAATCAAGGCATTAACCACCAGAGAAATCTATCAGCTTCACTGGGTGGAGCAGATTGGGTATTGGCTTGATGGGGAGGGAGATTAGGAGGTTCATCCATCCCTGGGAGGACAGAAGGTCGTGTGTGCGTTGGGGAGGTGGGGTGTTTGATCCTCCGGCATCCTAGGGCAGGGGACCAGGAAAAAGAGGGAATGGAGAGGAAGTTGCATGGGAGAAAAGATGGCTGCCGTTGGATTTCACTAGTGGTGTCTTTATGCCAGTGAGTTTCAAGGTTTCTGAAAGGCAAAGCAAATGCCAGTCTCACTCTGTGACACGTCTGGGACATTACCTTCTCTCTACAGCAGTGGTTCTCAACCTTCCTAGTGCCTCAACCCTTTACTATGGTTCCTCATGTGTTGACCCCCAACTGTGTAGTATGGCAGAGAGCAGACCAAAACCAGGGATGCACATGGTAGACAATGGTGGAGGAGGGGTGGAAAGGAAAACAAAAGCATAAAATTATTTTCGTTGCTACTTCATAACTGTAATTTTGCTACCGTTATGAATCGTCATGTAAATATCTGCTAAGCAGGATATATTTTCATAAGTATAAATTGAATATAATTAAAGCATAGTGATTAATCACAAAACAATATATAATTATATATTGTGAAATATTTGTTTCTAATGACAAATAAATGAAATTTTGTCTTCAAGCATGGTGTAGCATGGGTAACAGTCTTCACACTGGGAACTCATATGTGGGTGTATCTGCATGTGGGCGGACCCGCCTGGAGACGGATAGAGGAGTGGTGTCTTGGTTCCTAAGACCATTGGAAATATGTGTTTTCTCATAGTCTTAGGCGACCCCTGTGAAAGGGGTCGCAACCCACAGGCTGAGAACCGCTGCTCTACAGGGATCCGGTATTTGTTATTGCCTTAGCTTCTTGTCTTAAACAAGCGTTCAGAAAGAGGTTGGCTGCTAGAAAAGAGGACCTCCCCTTACACAAGGGCGTGATTCTGTAACTCTGTAACTAAGGGGAATCCTTGACCACTTGGTCCATGCAGAGGATATCATGGGGCATCTACCATTTCAAGGACCGTGAAGGTGTGGTGTGGTGCTGGGGCACTCGGTGCAAGCTAAAAGGCCTGCAGTGTGACCAGCATGTTCCGGTTCCACTCCCTCTTGCCAATCTGCATTGCTATCCCTGCTATACTGGATCAGAATGTCCATTTTACCAAGACCCACTCATTCTTATAAGGCTCCATAGAATCGTGTTATAATGTGAGATTCTAGTTCAGTATATCTGGAGCAGCAATGTGCAATCTGAGCCCATGGTTAAACCTGGGTGAATCAGTTTGAAGCCCTGGTTTGAACCTTCCAGCCATGGCGCCGGAGACAGGTGTATCCATCTGCTTCCATAAAGGTTTACAGTCTTGGAGACCCTGTGGGCCAGTTCTGTCCTGTAAAGTCTCCATGAGTTGGAATTGATGTGATGGTGATGAGTTTGGCTTGGTTTGTGGTAGATACCGTTCTGCACAGGGAGGTCACCTATCCTGTTTGTATTTACTTGGCATTGGAACCAGGCCATCATGCTGCCTTCTCCCTCCCCACAACACACAGAAAACCCACACCAGTGAGTGTATCCTGAGTGTACATGGTCTCTAACCAGCACCTGGCTGGAGGCCCAGCTGGGACGTGGAGCTGTGAATTCACGTAGGTGGCAGTAAAGCACATGGTGAGCTTAGTTCTGCCCAGATCCTGCACATCTGTCCGCTTCTCTTCCCCCACAGCAATCGTGGTCGTCCGGCAGTTCTTTTCCCCTCCTCCTTTCTAGTAGATAGATTCTCACCTCTTCCCCAACCAGTGTAGCATCTCTGTTTCTTCACAGTATCACATTCTGAGATATTGAGATTGAAATGCTCCCTGATTGGAGGAGGGGTAAAAGGAGGCCAAGAGAGGCCACAGGACTTTCCCTGATGTTGGAAAATTCCCTTTGCAGCCCAGGTTGCCCTTCGCATCTCAGCTGTGCTGGGTAGCATATGGCCTCGTAGCCCCTGTGCCATCTGATCTTACAAACAAAACCTCCATCTCCTTGAGCATGGACCAGAAGCCACACAATCAGGAAGCTATTGCAATGGTTACTAGGGTCACTTCCACCATGATCTACTTCATCCCAATCCCCCGTGTAGCTGCTTGGTGAGACTGAAAATCATTTCCTGAACCTGGCTTCAAAGGAGTATGGGAATTGTAGTTTTTCTCTGCCTAATCCTCACAAGCTCCAAAGCAGCAGTTCTCAACCTGTGCATCCAAGGAACCTTTCACAGGGGTCGCCCGATTCATAACAGTAGCAAAATGACAATTATAAAGTAGCAATGAGAGTAATTTTATGGTTGGGGGTCAGCACAACATGAGGAACTGTATTAAAGGGTCGTGGTATTAGGGAGGTTGAGAACCACTGCTCCAAAGGAACAACATAACAGGGGTGGCAGTTACATAATCTGGTGTCAACTTGTGAAGGGGTGGAGTCTAGCGTGTCAATCAGGTTGCAACTTGATGACCTCATTTAGAGGCGAGAAGGAGATAAATAGCTCAGTGGAGGTCAGAAATAAGCACTCTCTTTGCTTGTCCTGTGAGACATTCCTGTTGACAAGCCACATGGAAACACTGATGGCAGCCAGAGCCCTGGAGCTGGAGGATCCACGTGGAGACCCACGCCAGCGCTGAGATGCTTCCACTGCCAGTGGATCCACAAGACTTTCCACCCACTGGCCTGTGATCTTCCTGCATTCAGTGTGCATGTGTTGCACAATTTTGAAGAGGAATTTAGAATTGGTATCGGACATATAGGCTAATATCAGACTTATGGACTTGATGTAGACTGAGCTAGGATGCTTTCTTAATATACAATTACTCTTTGATATAAAGTTCTCCCTTACATGCATATGAGTGTCTCTAGATTTGTTTCATTAGTCAACCCAGACTAACACAGCAGGCTATACAGTGGGCTGCTAACCTCAGGTCAGAAGTCCAACTCCCATCTTTCTGTGAGAGAAATCCTTTAAAGATGTCAACCTTAGAAACCCAAAGGGGCAGGTCTGCTGTCCTATCTGGTTTCTGAGTTGGCGTCGACTCAATGGCAGTGACTTTGGGTTTGGGGCTTGGTTTAACCCTGCCGACTGTTTACCCCATGCCTATTGAAGGTTTAGTGCGTCCACGACTGCAGAAGTGAGACATGTTCTATGTATGTGTGACCCCATAAATGCCAGGTTCTCCAGTTTAAACAGTGCGACAGACATGTTGAGATCTGGGACACAGGTTGGCTCAGACATAGAAGGGCTTTGTATGAATCAACTCTTTGGGCTTCTTAAGAAGACAGAGATCTCATTTCTTAGAAGACGTTCTCATTTTCTTATCAAATGGAAGAGCCTGCCCAACGTTCTGGTCATGAAAATCCAGATCTATTGGAACAACTGTCAGGGCCTTAAAGGAAGAGGCAAGGATCCTTCCATCTCTTTAAGACAGAGCTGTCACCTCTACTCACTGCCCCCCTTACTGCCCCGTCCCATGTTTCCGTCAGCTGAAAGGCACAGAGCTGAGAAATGGTCCCTCCACTGGGTTGGCTGGTGCCCTGGGGTCACTGTCAGAAAACCTGAGACCTCTTTTACTATGACCTACCTTGCCCTTCATTTTTGTGTAAAAGAGAAATATGTGGATGCAGAAGGAAGCCTAGGGGGTTGGGGCCCATGTCCATCCTATGGTCCATCAGGGAGCTAAAACTCTATCAGCTCAGCTGGGGACAGCCAGCAGGCCTGGAGAGCCAGGAATCTTGCAGCCACCCGGTGGTTGTTGTTATTGGTGGTGGTGTTGCTGTTTAGCCTTTTGGCAGCACCAAATAAGTCCATCTCCACTGAGGCTATCCCTGGAGTCGCAAGGAAGAATCCCACCTCTCCCTCAGCCCAAGGAATGAAGCTCTGGAACCAAGGGGAACAAAGGACAAATGTGCTATATTAGCATGCAGACGGATGACAATGCACTGCAGCAGGGAGCACATGGCGGATACGTACAATAGTCTCGATATAGTCTGATCATAGGTATAAAATAAGTTATACTTGAGTCTGTTTCCCATCACAGCGGGAGCACAGCATACAAAGAGCCTGATTCAGTGGCCACAGAGTAAGCCAGGGTGAGAGACCATGAAGGGAACTTGGGTGTGGTGAGGATCTGCTGGAAACTGCAGAGACCCCGGGAGTCCCCCCAGGGAACAAGACCTTGGACCCCTTCACCCTGGGCCAAGGTACCCTTCTGAGCATCCCCCCTGGTACGAGAGCTGGTGGTGGATTTGCATGGGATGACTCAGACTGCTGGGCGGGGAGGCTGAGCAGACAGGTGGCAGCAGCATCCAGCAGGCTAGCCCACGCACCGGCTGCCTCTGCTGGCTTCAGTGGCTTTAGGGACATGGGAGCCCACTGCCAAAAGGCACAGCTTCTGCGATGTGACAGATGGCTAGAATGCTGGCCCCCCAAATGCTGGCTGCCCCTCCCTCTGGTCAGCCTGCTCTGGGGGGCTGGGAAGGGGTCTGTAGGCGGGGCTTGCTCTCTGTGTCTTCCCTGGCTACACCTTGTCACAGCAGTGTGAAGCGTGGAAGCCTGGCTCCAAATCCTCTACCCCATCACATGTGACCTCTGTCACTGCAGGTGGGGCACCCACACTCAAGCTCCTCCTCTGCGGTGTGGGGGGGCCTAATGCATACTTCCCTGGGGGTGCTCGGGGATCCTGTCTATAAAATGCCTCCGCGAGTGCCTGGCCCAGAGGAGGGCTGGATCCACGGGAGGCTCGTACAAAAGAGTGGGCAGGTGGCCTCTTGCCGCCACCTGACTGGCTCTGCGTAAAGACGACGGGCCAGCTTCCTTTCCTACCAGTTTCTCCTTCCCTTCTGTCCCCGCTTGCTGAAATTCTTTGAAATAAAGAGCCGCGTTTTCCGTGGAAGACACAAGCTTAGGAAAGAGCATCCACAGGTGAATGTCTCCTCCCCTCTGGGACCCTGTTCTAGAACCGACTGCCTCGTCGCCCCACTCCCACCCCACCCTCCCCACGCCACCCCCGCAGCAGCCCTCCACCCCTGGGCTCCAGTTTCCTAGCCCTTGAGCAGATTTCATACAGGGAAGCAAAAGAGGGAGCAAGTGCACCATACAAAAGAGTGAATTGCCTATTAAGTGAAAAAAGCCTTTTCCATCTGCTCAGAGTCCGGATCAGGAACCCCTGGGGGTGGACGGGCCATCTGTGGGTGCGCTAACTGCCCCTGCAGAAGCCGGCAGGGCTCTGGGTAGTGGAAGGTGGGAGGGGAAGCAGGCATAGACTTGAAATGCGGGACCATGGGGCGGAGGGAGGTGATTCTGGGCTTGCACCAATCCCGAGACCCAGGAGATGTGTGCCTGGAAACCTGAAGACTGGCATCCTCTCACACCTCCAGTGTGATTCTCGCGATCTGTGCGTGAACATCTCCCCGTCCCTCCCGTTCCTGCCCCACGCCATCCCCATGCCATCATTCCACAATTTTCCTCTTGGAAGGGGGCAGGAGGTGAGCAGGCAGCTCGTTGGGCAGCTCGTGCCCCTCCAGCTTGACCTTGATGAGGTGGTTGGCGAGCGCGAACTCCTCGTCGTCCAGCATGCCATCTTTGTCGATGTCGGCCAGCTTCCAGATCTTTCCCAGGACGCTGTTGGGCAGCTTGGAGCGCACCATCTCCTTCTTGGCGTTGGCTCCCGTGATCTTGCCGTCCACCGGCGACAGGGTGTAGAAGATCTCATCGTACATGGGCTTGTCTCTGGCCACCACCCACTCGGCATCGTCGATGCCCTCGCCAGCCCCCTCCCCATAGCCATGCCCGAAGGGGCCGTGGAGCGTGCCCTCAAATGCTCCTCCCTTGACCATCTGCATCGGCTTCTGGCTCTCCTCCTGGCGCACCAGCACCATGAGCTGAGCAATGTCGTGCGCCAGCATGTCATCCACCACCTCCAGCAGCTTGCTTTTCAGGGGCTGGAACTTGCTGAAGTCTTGGGCCTGCAGCTGGTCCTGCGGAAAACGAGAGAGAAAACAGCAAGGATGACCCACCATGGGAGGATACTGGTTCTGCGAGCGCGTGGGTGCCTTAAAGTCAGACCAGATGCTCACAGATCAACGAAAGGTCTAGAGACTAAGTTGGTCTGCGTTAGAGGGCAGGGGGTGCGGGGATGGGAAAAGAGGCTCCCTGGGCTAGTGATGTGTTTTGGGAAGAAGGTGGGGGTAGCAGAGTACAGGGAAGAAAGAACACCTTAAAGGTGATTGGTTTGATCTGTTCAATATGTTTCCCGAGAGCGCCTAAGGGATGCCTCTTTCAGTGAGTGTTGGCGACCGGGCAGGGCTTCTTGAATGGCATGCCCCTCTGAGATGGAGGGATGTGGGTCTGGACTCTAATATAGATTATCCTTGTAAAAACACTTAATGCTTCCAACACCGCCTCATTCATTTCCCTGCTGAAGTAGCAAAATCACAAATATACGCTCCATTGAGAGGAAACAAAAGGAAGCCATGCACAGCCTGGACACCAAATCGGAACAGAAGCCCGGGTCCTCCCAAGGCAGTGGCCAGCAGCCAGGATGCACAGTGGAGTTACCTGGAGAGTGTTTTCCAAATCTCAGCCTCTCCCCTGCGGGATGGCACTCAGGAGCCAGAGACAGGTGTACAGATTTGGAAAAACTGTCCCTCTTGCTTTCATAGGACCACCCACACCATTCCTTTCAAGGTCCGGGTCTAGAACACTCAGTCTCCCCTTGCCTGAATTGAGAGCACCCCACTTTTGGCCCTGCCTTTGTTCACTCACAGTAAGTCACTGAACACTGGGGAGACACCAGTGCTCAGGAACTGTCACAGGGTCAAGCACATCAAGGTCACTGCCAAGAAATTCAGAAAATTTCCCAGCTACCTTTCAAGAGCAGGTGTTAGCAAAAACGCATCTCACTTCCCTTCTAGGACTTTTAGCACAGAGGTGAGCGAGGGTCCTCTAATTCCTCCATGTTTGGCCCAGTCTGTGCCCATCTAGGTGTGCTTGGTGCACTCTCAAACCAAAGCAACTAGCTGCTGTCAGGCTGAGTCCGACTCATGGTAACCCCACGTGTGTCAGAGAACTGTCCCCATCAGGTTTTCAGTGGCTGCTTTTGGGGAAGTAGATCACCTGGCCTTTCTTCTGAGGCTCTCCTGGGTGGACTTGACCTCGACCTCCAAATGTTTGGTTAGCAGCATTTGGTTAGCACATTAACCATCTGTACCATCTAGGGCTCTTAAGTTGTGGTATTAACATCTTGATCAGAAGGGGTGCTTCCATCACCCCAAGCACACACCCTCATAGAACAACCTTTACTTTATTGATTTAGTTCACTGATCCACAAGACACAGTGTAGCCTGGCTCACAAGGCAGAAGGGAAAACCCTATTCTAGGCTGAGAAAGGATTCCTTACATTAGAAAAATAAGTGGCCTGGTCATGTGGTCCCTGCAGAATCTCATCTTCCCAAAGGTTTGCTTATAGATGAGTAAAGTTGTAACAGGAGAAATGAAAAACTGTAGGATGTCAAGCCGCCACTGAGTCCCAAACACATATTAAACTAGGGCAATTCTGAAATCAGGGACTTGTTCCTACCCAACCCATTGCCAGAGTCCATCCCGAGGCTGCCAATCTTTCTCAGATCAGCCAACTTGCCAGTGCAGTATCTACCTGGCAGCACCACCCGGGCTGCTTGCAGTTGGTGGTTACAGCAATGCACAATTACCTGCAACAATACGTACTGTGAATTTCTTTCCTTGTGTTTACCAGGCAGGAATCTAAAACACCTCTTCTGCAGCAGAATAGTAATGATCTGAAAGCCCTTATCAGAGAGCCTGGTTTCCAACTGTGGCAGTTATATCATTTCATGTCAACTTGAAGATAAAGATGTGGGGATGGAGTTTAGCTTGCCAATCAGGTCACAGCCTGATGACCTCACTTGGAGGTATGGCTGAGATGAATATCTCTCTGGAGATCGGCCTCTCTTTGCCTTCACCTTCCTGCTGGCTCACCCGGATTGCTGCCAGAACCCTAGGATGTTTCCACTGCCATTGGGGCCACATGACTTTGCACCCACCAACTTGTGATATTCCTGCATTCTTGCATGTGACTATGCAAGCCTGAAGAGGGACTTATGGACAAGTACTGGACTTATGGACTTGAGTTGCACTGGGCTGGGGATGTTTTCTTGATATTTAATTACTTCTTGATATATAGCTCTTTCTTACAAATATGAGTGTCTCTGGATTTGTTTCTCTAGTCAACCCGGCACACACCAGCCTAAAAGTCACTGGCTGAAAACTCAGCCGGCATGAGATTCCCAGAGTATAAAGGTGTACTGGGACTATTCAGAACAGAGGCTTGACGGTCACAAAGAATTTAGGGCCTCAAAATTATCATCGTGATAATTATAATAGTAGCAATACCATCTATTACTACTTTTGCTGTATTTTCTGTTGTCTTTCAAGTTACCTAATTTAAAAAAACTTTTCATCTTAAGTAGTTAACTATCTCAAGTAGTTACAGAATCTTAGGAAATTGTAAAAATAGTGTTAGCACGTCCCTTGCATCTACCACCAAGGGGCCTGTTGGCATAATGGGTTACACATTGGACTGCTAAAGAAGGGAAAGGTCAGCAGTTCAAAATCAATAGCCACTCCTGGGGGAAAAGAAGAGGCTGTCTACTTCAGTAAAGATTTACAGTCTCAGAAACCCACAGGGGCAGTTCTATAGGGTAGATAGGAGTCAGAATTGGCTCTTGATGGCAGTGATTTTTTGTCTTATTTTTTTCGAGTCAACTACAATGGTGATGTCTTCTGTAACCATTGCAACTGCATGCTAACTGGCTTAGTGCTGGGCTCTGTGTTGAGTGCCTTGTAGACATTGGGGGTGGATGTTCACAGCAACCAGGCAGGTGGGTGATTGTATAGCTTCAGTTGACAGATGTGGGTGAGGAGACTCAGAGAGGAATTAGTTATATTGCAGTAAGTCATGTGTGGACCTTGGAGACAGCTCTTGACTGTGCAACTTGAAGCCATTGTGACCACTACATTTGAAAAAGGCTGAGAGCTTAGGCAAGTTCACTGCCTTTGTACACCTCAGTTCCTTCTCCCATAAAAAGATAAAACATGTCCCTCTGAGGACTGCTTGGGACAGAACACGAGAAACCATATGATGGCACCTGGCCTGAGGTAGGGCCCCTGTGCACCAGAGAAGCTGAGCTTCTGGGTGGATTTACATTGCATCTTTGTGGCTTATATTCCCTTGTGCAGAACTGCTCCTAGATGGAAGCTTTCGAAGTAAATTCAGCTCTTACAGTCAGCACACATAAGGGTCTGGAAAACCCATGCCAGGTGACAGATTGCACTTGACAAGGTGATGGTGGCGACTTCAAGCCTGTGGTGGCCGAGGTTGGGAAAGGCCATGTCTGGAAGAATCAGGCATCGCCTAGCATATCTGCCCCCCCCCCCCTTTATGAGCTCCCACCGATGTACTGCTGTTGAGTCCACTCTGACACAGAAACCCTATAGGATGGTCCGAGGCCGTAAATATTCACAGGAGCAGAAGGTGGGTTCGAACCACTGGCTTTTTGGTTAGCAGCCCAACTTATAACCCTTAGAAGCACTGAAGCATTGTATTTCTTCCAAAATCTGGATGTAATACATGTTGAATCAGACAGTTCAGAGCAGAGAGAAATCATCTATACCCTTTCTTCTGCTCTGGGAGGATCCAAGAGCTTCTCAGTCAGCTGACATGACTTTGTTCCTGGTCTTAGTGGTCAGGCGCCTCCCTCCCTCCCTCCCTCCTTCCCTCCTTACCTGCATCCTTTTAAGGTTGGGGAAGTCTCCAGGTGAGATCTGGTGCTCCCGCTCAATCCGGCCATAGATCTCAGCCAGGTTGTTCACCAGCTCCTTCTTCTTATTGTCCTTTCCAAACACGGAGGGCATCTCCTTCTTCAGGGCGCTGATGATGTAGGCATGGACCTGAAACCCAGAGCAGAGAGGGCGCTTGGGATCAACATGCTTCACCCATCCCCTCTATGTGGGTTTACTCTCGTCCCACCTCTTCCCAGGTAGCCCTTACTCTTCCCCTTCTACTTTTAGACTCGTTCCTGTCTCTACCCTCTTGGTCCCCCCTTGCTTGAAGTGCTTGGCTGCTTTCCTCCATCAGACAGGAAAGGAGAGGTTGTGGGCAGGTGAAGGTGGAGGTAGTCACAGGGTGGGGTGTGTGTGTGTGCAGATGACAATGAAGGTAAGAGCAGCAGTTCACCTTGACCGAACATCAGTTGGACTACTAACCTCAAGGCCAGCAGTTCTAAACCATGGGAGAAAGATGAGGTTTTCTGCTCATAAGTCTTGGGAACCAGCTAGAGCAGTTCTACCCTGTCCTGTAGGGTTGCTGGGAGTTGGAATCGACCCAATGCAGTGAGAGTTTAACCTCACAGGTGTGGGAATGGGAGAAGAGAGACTAATGACCTTGCTGGGCTTGAGTTTCCCCCAAGAATTGTTAGTCTGGCTCAGCCCAAGTCTATTATCCCAGGCAACACACAAACTGTCCTTGGGGTGCCAGAACTGGGATAGCTGATGTAGGTGATGCAAGTTACTCTGACAGGAGTAGGCAAATGCCCAGTTGTTGGAGGTACTGATTCCCTCACCTCTACTCTCAAATGGTTACTGCCCATGCTCCCATCTCCCCATCCAGGGGCAGCCTCACCTTGGCCAGCCTGGCTCTCTTGATGAGGTCATTGAGCTTGCGCAGGGCAGCATTTCGGGGAAGACTCTGGATGTCTCTGAATAGGTCCTGCTCCTCGGCCTCAAAGAGCTTCCGGTTGTCGGGGATGAGCAGGGGATGGGACCAGAAGGAGCCGATGTAGACCCTGATCACCTCTGGGGTGTTCACGATCTTGCCCAGGGACCACATGAGAGCCCCGTAGACCCGCATCAACTGCTGGGTCTCGATCTGATCGGCCTTGTTTAGGACCACCCGCATCTTGTCCTCGTGGTTCTTGAGGGCCTTGATGACCTCGGAGAACTCATCGGAGATGTCCAGTTTGTGGGCGTCGAAGAGCAGAATGATGCGGTCGACCCGCTCGGCAAACCACTCGAGGACAGCTGCAAAGTCATAGCCTGTCGGCAGATGGGACAGTCAGCGGGAGGGTTCTGTGCTGGGAGAGGCAGGCAGGTGCAGTCAGACAGCTTAGACCCGAGAGGCGGACATAGCTTCACATTCTAATGATGCATCTTTACCAGGGTGAAGCTACTGAGTCTCTTCGAGTTAGAGTGCTCTCCCACCTATCAAATGGGTATAACGGTACCGAACTGATAGAATTAGGGGGAGTAACTACACCCACACTCAAGCATACAGTAGATGCTCAGTATGTGCTAGTGATTATTGTTGGTAATATTCTTCTCATGAAGTGAGCCACGAGGCAGTTCCCCGAACCTTCTTTACTGTAATATCAGCCAGCAGTTACTGGAAACGAATCTTAGGCCAGGAAGACCCAGCCATTCCTGATCAGGCCAGAAAGTTACAGCACGGTGCAATGGCGGATGCTAATTCATTCATGCCTATAATGGGTCTCGAAGAATCTATGATTCTTGTCACAGAAACACAGGCCTTCTTCTCACTCCTGCTCATGAATCCACAGCTTTCCTTACACTCCAGCTGCGGTCCAGAACTCCTAACTCTTAAACCCAGAAGACAGCTCTTCCTTAGACTGTGACCTAGCTTCCAGCTGCTGGGTCTTGGCTCCCTGGTGCAAGGCTACTTCAGGTCAGGCTGGTTCCAGAAACCTCAGTATACTTACTCTGCCCAGAGTAGCTGTGGATTTGGGAGGGGCTAAGCAGAAGGAACTGGCACCAGTCTGCACACCAGCCTCAGATTCACCCACAGTAAGAGCTGGGAGGGGTCTGCCCTCCTCGTCCTCCATAAAAGAAGGAGATCATAGAGGAGAAAAGGCAAGGCAGAATGAATGCGCAGGGTCACAGAACCCACAGCAGCAGTGCAGTGATGCGTTCGAGGGGGGCTCTCAAGCTTGCCTTCTGCCATCTCTCTCGCCGACTTCGGCTCCCTTCCTCGGACTCCGGCATGTTCCACAGACCTGGCTCCCGAGAGCATCTGGCCTACAGAGCCCACCCGGAGAGCTGAAGCTCATCGTCCCCACAGAGTGTGAAGACAAGGCCCCGGGACAAAGGCTCCAGCTCCTGCCTGTCTCACCGAGGGAGGCTGGGTCTGAGATGGCTGAAGCTCTGGCTGTCTGTGATAGTGGTCCTCTGCCTTGAGCTACATGCTGGGCAGCCAGCCCCAGAGCGTGTGACCCAGCTAAAGAGGTGGCAGGAGAGGATGAGGCAGCTGGCCCAAGAAGCACTCGGACCACCCATCTCTGACAAGGATAGGGAGCGCTCGCGGAGCATCCCCATCCACCCAGCACTGGGCTCTGTGATTCATAACACGAATGCCTTCCATTCTCACAGAGGCAGACACTACCATCCCTCCTGGTTTCTAGAGAAAGGAGACGTGGCCTGCCCAAGGTCACTCCGTCTGTACATTCTGGGACTGGGATTCAAACCCCAGAGGCGGCTCCAGAGTTGTTGCTGTCGGACGCTCTTTAACTGGTTTACACGGAGGGGTGTGAGGCGGTGATTTTAGACAACACCTCCGTCTGAGCTGGGGAGGAGCCTGGGGGCAAAAGGGACCCTTTTTCCTCTCTGGCATCTTTTGAACATCTAGGGATATCTCGTTGTCGTTCTTGTTGTTGTTAGGTGCCACAGAGTCGGCTCCGACCCACAGCGACCCTCTGCACAACAGAGCGAAGCCCTGCGCGGTCCGGTGCCACCCTCTCCATGTTCCTGTGCCCGAGCCCATGGACGGAGCCGCCATGGCAACACAGGTCATTGCAGGGTTTTCTCTTTTTTCATGAGGGATACCTGGGGATTCCTAGGTGTGCCTATTTGGGGTATGTTAATGTATTGTCACTGGCGGTTCAGTGGTTGAATGCTTGCCTTCCAAGAGGGTGACTTGGTTTGATTTCTGTTCACTGCACTTCATGGGCAGTCACCGTCCCCCCTCTGCTGGTGGAGACTCTTGTGTTGCTATGATCCTAAACAAGGAGCCCTGGGGGCCTGTTGGACTGCTAATGGAAAAGTCAGAGGTTCAAAGCCACCAGCCCCTCCTCAGGGGAAAGATGAGGTGCTCTGTTCCCCTCAACATTTTAAAGGGTTGCTGAGTCAAAATCAACCACATGGCTAACCAGGTGTCACTGGAGCTTCCAGACTGAGACAGACTAGGGAGAAAGGCCTGGCAATCTACTTCTGAGAAACTGGTCAATGAAACCCCCAGGGCCATAGGCCCACAGACTGGGGCTGCCACCAGTCAGGGGTGGCTCAGTGGCTTATCACACGGCCACTACCACGCATGGCCACGGTGCGCCGGGGAGGCGTCCCTCCAGCATCTCGAAAGACCACTGTCATGCTTCCCTGGGGCTGCTAGAACAATCTAACGCACAAGCTAAGGTAAAACCATCCTCTGAACAGCCGTCTTTGGTAAATTAAGGGCTTCCCTGCGTTCCTACACCGAAGTGATTTTCTCCGACATTGGTCAGCTGCTCTTGAAACCACGACCTAGGCGTTTTCTCTCTCTTCCTCCTGGGACAAAAATTGTAGGCTCGGCAGGCAGCTTAGAGACAAACTGTCCACCTTCCTGATATTCAAACAGGGAAAGTGAGGCTCGCTGTGGGGAAGGCATGGCCCCGGAAGGAGGGTCTGTCCCTGTGTGGGGAGGATTTGAAGTCATGGCATAAACTGGCTTTTGCCTCTGTAGGCAGGGGAAGGTGCCCTCTTGGAAGGGCACGGCCCGGAAAAGGGCTGGCTGGGGTTCTGCTGCAGGCAGGGCATCCCTCCTGATTGGTGGTCAGTAGGAACTTTGAGAGATACAGGGACTTTCTCCAGTCCGCCCTGCCTATAGGACGCAGCTCTTGGGCCACAATCCCTAACTCTAACTCTTCGTTCAATGCTTGTTCTAGCAGGCAAGGATTTCATGTTGTGACTTCATTTCACCCTTACAGCAGGTGAAGTGTGGCCTTCTCACTTCACAGGGGAGGAGCACGCAGTTCAGGGGTGTGAGTAGAGAGTAAGACAAGTGGCCAGGGATGGGCCAGGTCTGGACTGGGTGCTCATAGCATGGCTACTCAGGCCCTAGGCTCACTGCCCAGTAGCATGGCTCACTGCCCAGCCTCCCTCTCCTCCCTTCCTAGGCGGCCTGCCTGCCCCAGCCTGCTCCTGCCACGGTGCCCCACTCCAGATGGGCTGCAGCCTCCTCGCTCAGAGCACTCCTCCCCACCAGGCCTGGTTCCTGTCTATATTCAATCTTCCCTTTGGTACAGCCCCCATGCAAGCCAGGCTGCCCTCCGTGCAGCAGCAGGCCTATCTAAGCTGCTGGGGGCTGAGGGACCAGGGCCACTAGATCTCCCTTCTCCCACCACCGCCCCTGAAAAATGGTGGCAGCTTGGCTGCTCCGGCGCAGGTGGGGGAACCTGCATGGTTTTGTTCTCACGGCAGTGGGGAAGGTGCGGGGCTCAGAAGTCCTTGGCATTTGGAGGATCCCGAGGCCCAAAGCCAGGGTGAGGCTGTGACATCGCAGGCCTAGCATGCGGCAGCTGGAAAGAGCATGTCACAGGCCTCTCCTGTCTGCACGGTACATTTTATCCTTCCACACTGAGCACGCCCGGGCTCACGCCAGCCGCTCACAATGGGCTGTGGAAGCCAGAAAGCTATCACCGTGCACACTACTGATGGAGGCTCAGAGAGGGTGAGGTCAGAGGCTCAGAGAGGGTGAGGTCAGAGGCAAGCCCACCACTCAGACCTTTCCACACTAAGTCCAGCCATCTAGCTGCTTCTCCTGTGTAGCTAGGGAAAGTGAGGGGCCAGAGAAGCAGCAGAGAAAAGGGGGTCTAGCCTCTCCAATCTCTGACTAGTCCTTGATGGCCACAGTGAGATAGCCTTTCTGTCCACAATAGCTGGGGAGGGGGCAGGCTAACTTCCCACCACCTAACCTCCCCGGAACCCCACTGCTGCCAGAACAGGACAGCCCTCGCCCACTTCTGTTTCTGCCAGTTGGGTATCCTAGGAGTTCTAATAGCACCTATGTTGATTCCTGCACCCCCTCCTGAAATCCTCAGCACGAGGTTGCCTCCCCACTGCATCAGGAGACCCCAAAAGCAGGGGCAGTGCCCCAGCCTGCTGCCTCTCATACCCAGCACCGTGCCTGGCACCCCAGCAGGTACTCTGTCTGAAATTGTTGAACCGAACAGACACAGGACCCTGGGTTCTCCATCTGGAAGGCACGGGACAGTTTGCTCTGGGCCTGTGACTGGGAATTGACCAGCGACTGCCGGGGAGTCATGAAGAAGACCAGATCAAATCGAATCAAATCAAAGGGTGCGAGTGGAACTGCTTGGCTTGGCCTTGGTTGCTCCTCTGTGCCGTCCTGCTCCCTCCCCACCCCCCAGTTTTATAGAGCTCTTCTTCGAAGGTCCAGTTTCCAGGCAATGGGATATGTTTGCCAGGGGTCACCCGAGGAGAGAGGGCCTGGGCAAGCTCAGCTCTAGTCCCTTGTCCAGCCAGTAACTTGCTGTGTGCCCTGGCTAAGCAGCTGCCCCTCTCTTGGCCTTGGTCTCTTTGCTCTTCAAGCCAGGGGATTGAACGGAGCCACCTCTGAGCGTCCTTTCTCTGTTCACAATTCACACCCGAGGGGTGAGGGTTGGGAGCACTGCCGGAAGGATGGAGGAGAGAGAAAAGAAGGGCTCTGCAGACACAACTAGCCAAGAAGGTTGGGGCTGCTGCTTTGACCTCCTGGCAGGGGGGCGGGGAGATGTCTGTGTGAGGTCTCCTGCCTGAGAACAAGCAGATGACGTCTGGGAACCCTTCCTATGACTTTACCCGCACCCAAACCCACCGCCATCCATTCAGTTCGGACTCACAGCAACCCCGCAGGGCAGAGGGTTTGTGAGACTGCAGGTCTTCCGGAGTTTGAACCACGGTCCTTAGGATGAACAACCCGGAGGGAGTCTCACCCATACAGCCACCAGGACTCCTTTTGACAAGCACAGAAACCTCATGCCCATCCTCTGCTGTGTTTGCAAAAGCTACACGATCTGGCAAGCTGCGATCACATTACAAAGTCAGCATTGCCAGGAACCTGCTCCCCAGGGTGGGCTGTGAGAGCCATCAGCACCAAGCGCTGCCTCCGGGCTGCTCCCGGAAGTTCACCCTCCCTGCAGCCAGCGAGCCAACACAGGGCTTCTGTAACCTACCGGATAGGGTGCAGTGGTTTCAGGAGTTTGGACTTGTGCACACACACAAGGGGTCCTGAGTTCTCTTCTAGAGGGGGCTTCTGAAGGTACTAGCTGTGCCCCACATGGAAATGGGATTGGGGTCAGCTCTGCTGCTAATTAGTTATGAGGCCTTGGGCGAGTCTGATGCTCAATCTTCTCAATGATAAAATGGGGACCATCATGCCTGTGGTTACATGTTGAGCTGCTAACCGCAAGGTCAGTAGTTCAAAACCATCAGCCTCTCCAAGGGATAAAAATGAGGCTTTCTAATCCTGGAAAGAGTTACACTCTCAGAAACCTGCAGGGGCAGTTGAAGGCTGTCCTCTAGGGTTGCTGTTAGTCAGATTTGACTCAACGGGAGTGAGTTCGTGGCTGAAGGAGGGGGCAATGACAGAACCAAGCCAATAAAGAGCGGCTGCCCTAACGTCCAGGGTAAATGTTGTGTCCAGTGATAGGCACCCATTCTCCCCACTTGGTCCCAAGGACATTCACCCCATCCCACAACAAGAGCTCCAGGGCCCCTGCAGCAGCAGCAGCAGCAGCTGGATCAACAAGTGTGTCCTCGTGGGTGGGGGGTGGGCACTAGACCCTGAGAGACAAGCAGAGCAAACATGCTGGCTTGGAGCAGTGCAACTGGGCAGCCTGCCGGGGTTTGTGGCTTTCTGCTCCCTGCTGATAGACTCCAGAGGGCCGGACATAAACATGTCTAAGTCATGCCAGGCAGGAAACCAATGAGGCAAACAAACACCAGAATCAAGGCAACTCCCTAATACCCCACCACTGGCTTCCTCCATGCTGAGTGGTGCCAGGGTATTGAGAATGGAGAATGTGTCTTTGTGCCTTCACCACGCTTTCTCCTTGGGGGCAACACCATTCACCACTGTCAGGAGGCCATTGAGGAAAACTAGTTATGCTCTCCTGCATCAACAGGTGGGGGAGTGGGGACACAGAGGCACAGCCACACAGCCAGGGGGTGACACACTCAGGCCTGACCCTGGTCCACAACTCCCAGTTCACATGTGCTTCTGGCCTCATGAGGCTGGAGCCCAGAAGACGGAGCATGGATCTGCTGTGATGGGTATGTGATGACCCAGTCCAAACAAGCTCTTTCAAGAACTGAAGAAATCTTAAAAGGCATCCATGTCCAACACATGGGAGGGATTCTGGTGGCAATGGAGAACAGAGGTCACATTCCACGCCTCCCAAAGGTCACTGCCAAAAGTGGCCGGTGCTCAGGCCCCAGCTGAGCACGAACCCATCCTCGGGGGGCTGCTCAAGAGTATGGGCACAGATGGCATGAGGTCCCAGTGTCCTCAAGGCCCCTCACTCAAGAAGCAAACTCACTGCCATTAAACTGCAAGGTCAGCAGTTCAAAACCACCGGAAAGATGAGGCTTTCTCCTCCTATAAAACACTGCGGTCTCGGAGACCCATGGGGCCGTCCTATACCCTGACCTATAAGGTCTTGATGAGCTGAGCACCCAGTGGGGCAGGGGCAGGCCCAGGATACAAGGCTTGGAGAGGCAGCCCAAAGTTGCAGCTTGGAAGACCCCCCAGCGAAAGGATGGGGTGAGCAGCTTGTGCTGATGACGGCATTTTCCCTGGGAAGCTGACGAGAATGCATTATGGAGCCTCTGGGTGTGGAATCAGAAAGCCAGCGTTCCAGTCCAGCTGTGTGACCCTGGGCAGATCCCTTACCACTCTGACCCTACTGTGCTCACCGCTGTTCCTGGAAAGCCCCCTCAAGGCTCGGCTGGGTGGTCTGTGATGTGGCACAGGGTGGGGCTGCTGGGTTTTCTAGCACAGAGGCGGCCGGGAAATGCAGCTCCCCAGTGAGGACACTTGGTCTTCCGGAGCCCCCACTTCTGCCTCATCTGAGTTGCTTCCCAGTAATGAGCCCTGACTGGGCACATCCTGTCATTTCCGGGAGGCACCTCTGTCCACTTGCCCTGCCCATGTCTGGGCGCCTTCATTCAGTGCGCTGGCCCGAAACCCTGGGCTCAGCATTTTAGAAGCCACACTAGGAAAGGAATCTGATCCTCACAAAAATTCCCCTGACCCACACACCCCACACCTGGACAGAGAGGGCCCCCTCCCCACCCAAACCCACCCTGTGAACGAGGACAAGGCATTGCCCGGCTCTAGTCTGGGGCCTGAGAACCCCTCTGTGTGAAGCCTTTGGGGGCAGCTCGTGGTGCAGAGCTCAGCACTTGGCCATGGCCGCAGGGCCCAGAGGATGCGTCTGTACGAATGTGGGACAGCTGCCCTTCTTTCTGAGGAGACACGGTGCTGCACCGGGCACGGTCTCAGAGAGTGGGCTATAGGGTGGACTTTAGGCTCCAGGTGCCTCTCTGCCTGGTGGTCTCATGCAGGCCGCGCTGCAGAACTGTCCCTGGAGGCCCGGGCTGGCCACAGGGAGGGGTCAGGGGCCAGCTTGGCTCCATGGCCAGGAGCCCCAGGTAAGAGGCTCATTCCAAAGCACTTTTGGTTCTTGGTGTTTGCTTGTGTGCTCCTGTGGGGGACTGTGAGAGGTGTGTGTGTGTGTGTGTGTGCGCGCACGCGTGCGCGCTCTGCCACAGTGGGCTCGGGTATCAGCACAGTCGTGAGGATGGTACAGGGCCAGGCACATGGTCTCCTATTTTACAGAGGTTTTCTGGGACTCAGAACGGACTCGATGACACCTAACAATAACGCGTGTGTGAAGGGTTGTATTCGCTGTGTGTGTGTGTGTGTGGGGGGATGTTGGCAAGGTGAGTATGTTTGTGTACAGTGAGTGAGGGTGTCTGTGTGTGTCCATGTAGGAGCACAAAGTTGTGACTCAGACACAACGCTGAACGAAGCCTGTGTTTCTATGATTGCTTATGAGATGGATATCAATACCACATGACTCACGGGGACACTGAGGCTCAGAGAACCTGCAACCTGTCCAACCCCACACAGGTTCTAAAACCCAGGAGCACCTGGAGCCAGCGATCAGGATGCACCGCCTTGCAGGTGCACGTGCTACCCCTCTCCCTCTAGGCGGGCAGCCTGAGACGCCTTCCCTGTGGGGACACGGGCTGCCCTTTAGGCCTCTATTCAGAAAGCCCACGGTGGGCCACGTCAGGGACTGATTGGGAGAGAATGAGTGATTCAGGAAAGGAAAGAAAATTAGATAGAAACACTACCTGCTCCTGCACTGAGTCCTGCCCCACAGCCACCAGCGGGTTCCCAAATTCTCTCTGGACTCAGTTCCTTTCTTGACCCTCGTCTTCCCAGGTTTACCTCCCATGTACCCAACCGAACCCCCCAAACCTGCTGCTAGGGAGTTCTTTCCAACTCACAGGACAGGACCATTGGTTCCTGTCTCCTAAGTGACAATGAGCTATGATTCACCCATTGGCCCCTGCCTAGGACTGCCCCACATAGCACATGGGACAGTGCTAGCTCTTCAAGGGACAGTAAGGTCTCAGGTCCCTTTTCGTTGCTGTGGCAGGGAGCCAACATACCAGAATTTACCACGGGGCACCCACCAGGTCTTACATACTCACCTCGGCTGATCCTCTGCTTCTCCCCGGAGAGGATCCCCGGCGTGTCGATGACGCTGATGCTCTCCAGCACAGGGTTGGGCAGCTGGGCACACACAAACCTGCACAGGTGGAGAGGGGACCCTGAGATGAGCCCCTGCCCTCTGGGCATCGTGCATACACCTCTTTTCCTCTACTCGTCAGCCTTCCCTGACACCTTCCCACATGTCCATCCCCATTTTTCTCTCTCCTAGTTGAGCCATTTCTTGGTGGAAGCATTCCAGTTCACTGTGGGTCCACTCAGCCCCTGGAATGAGGCTTATAACCCATCCGGAGGTGGGACCTCCAGGTCTCTCGTATCCCTAACACATCACACCCAGAGTGCCCTCAGTGTGTTTAGTAAAGGCTGATCGACCAATAAGACAACTCCATATCCACCGGTCCCACCTGTGTGACCACAGCCTCGGTTGGATTCTTGTGGTCCAAGTCCTTCGCTGCCCTCCTCCAGTTACCTCTCTGTCTTGAGTGACTAGTTAACTTGACCTCTACTCTGAGACTGAGCTTCTTTAGACAGCCATGGAGAAGTCTCCTGACTCTTGCTTTTCCTGGGCCTTTGGGAGAACTTCTAGGGTCTTCCCCTAAATCAAGAGCGTGTGCAGAGGCGGATGTGGGGATTCCACTGCTGCATCAGTCTGCATTGGCTGGTGACCTTGGGCAAAGCCACTGCACTTCTCCATTTGCAGATGGGGAGTTGTTCAATGAGGAGTTACTGAAATTCTACTCTGAGCAAGATGCTGAGTACCACGGACCAGAGGCTCACAAGCCTTTCTAAACAACAGTGTAGATGCCCAGGCCCCAGTCACGCATCTGCAGCAATGGGTCTCGGGAATATGGACTTAGAAGCAGATCCCTGGGGTATTATGAAGTAGACAGGGCCCTTTGGTTGGGAGGTGACACCATGCTGTCCGGACCTTGGTCTCTACTGTCCAGCAGCACACGGTCTGGCCGAGGAGAGAGGCATGTTACTCAGGCAACTCCAATAGGAGGTGCATCAGGACCAGCACATGAGGAAGGTCATATGAAGGGCTGGGGGGATCCAAGGCAGAGAGATGGCTTTCAGGGATGGCTTCCTGGAGGAGGAGGCTCTGGAGCTGGTCACACCACCCAGGGATATATATTGGGCATGTAAATGCATCGATGCCAACTTGATTCCAACTTGTGCCTATCTTGTGTGTTACAGTGTAGACCTGCTCCATAGGGCTTTTTTGGCTGTGAATCTTATGGAAGAAGATCAGCAACCAACCTTTAGGTTAATTTCTTCTTTACATTTCTATTGGCATCTAATCCACATATCATATAATTCAATGGTTCAGTCATTCAATCATATCAAGAAGCATTGCACAACCATTACCACAATCAGTTGTTGAAACCCCTTCCCCCGTGGTTAAGTCACCTTTAAATGAGTTGTGTAATCAGTTCCAGAGCTCCCTCGCCCTTCCTGCCTTCATTGTTTACTCCTGAAATCCACTCACCTTCCCTCTCTCCCAACCCGACCCCTACATCAATCAGCTTTGCATCCGTTATTATCTCTCTGCAGCCAATCCTTCTGTGCTCCCCAAACTGGATGAACACACAAATAATGGGTAAGAAAGACGACCACCCTCAATGTTTAAGAAGCCAGGGAAGAAATGTTTGTTACGGAGCACTCCAGAGGTCCTTGCACCCAGAACTCATTCAGGTCAGGTTAGTAGGGAGGCCGATAGACCAAGTATCAAATTCGATCCGGCATAATCAAGATGACAATGATCACTGTCTGATGGTAAGGCTGTTTGAGGCCCTTGCTGGTGGCTAGTGGGAGTCTGCCAGTGGCTTCATCTAACTCAGTGGTTCTCAACCTGGGGGTCTCGACCCTTTGGGGGTTGAATGACCCTTTCACAGGGGTCACCTAAGATCATTGGAAAAAGCATATTTCCGATAGTCTTAGGAACGGAGACACCACTCTATCCGTCTCCAGGTGGGTCTGCCCACATGCAGATATGCCCACATACCAGTACATGGTGTGAAGACTGTTACCCATGCTACACCATGCTTCGAGACAAAATTTCATTTATTTGTAATTAGAAAGAAATCTTTCACAAAATATACATAATTGCATATTAATCACTATGCTTTAATTATGTGCAATTTGTAACAATGAAAGTACATACTTCATATCAGATATTTACATGATGATTCATCACCACAACGTGAGGAGCTGTATTAAAGGGTGGCAGCATTCGGAAACTTGAGAACCACTGCTCTTACTAGTTCCTCTGCAGATGGGTGTGGGCTCCCACTGTCCTCCATAGCCTTCTGCAAATTGGGTGTTCATCATTTTAGCTCTGGCTATGAACACCACCACCACGTCACTGAGGTGAGAAATGGGAACCTGGAGGGAACAAGGGAGGTGGAGGCCAGGGCCCAAGGTCCTTGCAAGTGACACGAGGAAATCTGGATCTTATCCTGAGGGCGGTAGAAAGTCCAGGGAACATTTTCTGCGTGAGAATGATGAAATCAGAGATGACCATTAGAAACATCCTCCAGTTGACAGGGCGTCCACTTCCGTTCAGCAAATATTTGTGGAGAGCCTGCTAGGTGTCCTCGTCCTACGCAAGCATGTGCTTTCAGTTATGTCTCAGGCGTGGCCACATTCTAGCACGTAGATTTGGCAAAGCAGTGTGCTAACATCAGTTCCACGGTGCGGCTTGAGCCACGTTTCTGCCGGTTGGCACATCAAGGTGGGGAAGTGCATGCGGCCTGTGTTTGGAGCCCTGGCTGAGGCGGGCTCACCATCCTGCAGCATGCAGGGCGTGGGAAAGGGCAAGGACAGAGAATGAGACTGAGAGTGGGCGACACTAAGACCACAGGAGCCAGAGGAAAAGGAAATAAACAGAAGCGGCCTGAAAGGGCGGAAGGAAGGGAGGGAGGGAGGAAGTCAGGGAGGCAGGGAGATGAGAGGAGATGGCATGGACAGTGGCGAGTGCCAAGCACATTGGGTAAGTGGAGGATGAACCTTGCCTGCGGCTTTGATAAGTGGGAGGTCATGAATGGCTGTGTCAAGGGCAAGTGTGATGGGCGGAAGCTATGTTGCCATAGGTTGGAGGGCAGGAAGAAGTGAGGTAGGGAAGTCGGGGTGCTTGACTGAGAGAGGAAAACAGGAGAAAGTGACAGGAGGAGCCACTGTAGAGTTTTTAGGAGAACCGTCTCAGTGTCCAGAAGGAGACAGGATCTCTGATGCACCTGAAGGCAGGCGGGTCCAGGTAAAAGGCGCTTAGCCTGAGGTCAAAGCGGCAGCATCCTGCCCACACTGGAGGGGAGGAGGGAAGACAAATGTAAAGGGACTAAGCATATACCCAGCTTTTCAAACACATCAAGCGCCCTGGTGACGTAGTGGTTACACCTTGAGCTTCGATCCTCAAGGTCAGCAGTTTGAAACCACCAGTCCCTCCTCCGGAGAAAGAGGGGAGCTTTCTGCTCCCATAAAGAGTTACAGTCTCAGAAGCTCACAGGGGGCAGTTCAATAGGGTCACGGTGAGGTGGCACTGAGTCTGGCTGTGGGTTTGGTCTGTTTGTTTAAAAGCGTGGGTGGCATCATGGCAGTCCATCTTCTCTCCAGTGGGAAGCAGGATCACCTGCTCCGGACAAGAGTGTCTTTGCTGATTGGGAAGGGTGCGGGATAACGACAGAGGAGGCGGGAGCTTCAGCTGAGCAACCGGATACGTGATGCAGCAGCCCCTTCTCCAAGATTGCAGGGGGGCAGGGAGCTGCTCCACTGCCCAACACACCTGCCTCCTGTCCAGCACACTCCCCCGGTCAGCAGGTAATCTGCACTGTCATCTCATTGCACAGCGCCCCTGGAGAGAAATCACAAAACCTCACCATGTTATCCAGGCTCGGGTCATACGGTGTCTGCATTCTAAGCCACATTCTTTCCATCCTCCCTGCATACCTGTGTGGAATGTCCCTTTCTATCATATCAATGTGATTCCATCTATCCCTTAGCTGGCTGTCGGCTGTCAGCCTGTACCACTAGCCCTCCTGGCCTGTGTTATCGCCGGTTCTTTGTGGCCTGGGTGACTCGGCTTTACATTCCTCCGCAGAGCGGAGCCCACACCAGCAGGAGCTTCGTGTCGCAGAAATCCAATGTGAAGTCACCGGGGAGGCCGACCAGGGCAGCAGCCCTGTTTCTTTACCTCATCAGAGGCCATCTCCCCGGCCCAGGCCTTGAGCCAGGTCATTCTGGAGACGCAGAAGCAGGCCTGAGCCAGTTTCATCAGGCTAAACACGCTCCCCACTGAAATCACACTTGTCAAGAGCGCGTCCAGATGGTTTCTAGTGTGCATGCGATCCGTTTCTTAACACCTTCATACATAGTTCATGTAAAGGTGATTTTTTTTTCCGTAAAAGAAATGTATACGCAGAACAAGGAAAACAACAGCTTGTTTGGCCAGGCACCCAATCAAATATTAAAGTCTCCTTTCCTCCCCCATGCCCACCCCCTTGGTTCCACTCCCTGAATGTGAGCACTGCGTGCAATGACAGGTCCGAACACGCTCCCTCTTGCTCCCGAGTCTCTTCACACACTTGCGTGAGGAAATGAGAGCAAGGAGATAACGCAATTTGCATTTTCTCATTTTCTAGGTGAGGATAAGATTCAAAGCGGTTAGGTGTTACTGCCCACACATAGTAAACCATGCCACCTCTTGTGCACACATGCACGTGTATGCACTTACACAGCACACACACACAGCCCTCCAGGTTTCAACACATTGAAAAATGGAGTTGGCAAGACTTGCTGCAGTTGATTCATGATATAAAGTCTCCGAGTGCTCAGGAATGCACCCAGCATCTGATGACAGTGGCATAACTTCTGTTTCCCTAACAGATGACATGCTGTTTACATATAATGCACAGTATTTCTATTAGAGCCACCATGGCACGATTGGTCCCAATGGGGTTCGCCAGCATTCCTATTTCCCAGTGATCCCAATTAGACCCCAGGCTTTTCTCCGATAGGATTCTGCTCCTCAGCTCCAGGTGCTAACTCCACTGCAAACACTCACTCTCTACTCACCCCCTGCCCTTTCCTCTGTGCACCGATGCTGACTCACTGTTCATACTTATGCTCCCGCCTCCTCCTCCCCACCTCATGTCTGCACTTTCTTACATCTTGGCCCCATGCCTTTCTTTCTATCCTGGTCCAGGGCCACCTCACTCAGCTCCAGGTATGACAGACACCATTGGAGTCTAGAACCTTCTGTCTCACTGAGCCTTAACATCACCACCTTGATCTTCTGGTCCAAATTCACAGTTCTGTTGCCTGACTGTTATAAGCAAAGACTGGAGGACTTACCTACCTGCCAAGCCAATGTCCCAACAAGGCCTTTCCACCACAGCTCTGGGAGCCCACCCTGACCACTCACCACGACACACTTTATTCACACGCTCCTTCCTGCTGCGTCAGAGAGGGATGTGGAGGTCAAACCATCCCAGGACAGGGCAGAGACAAATTTACAGTTTTAATTTTTAAATGTTGCTCAGGGTACAAAATGTTGAGAATTACGTGGCCAATGAGCTTGCATTTTTATATCTCAAAAGTGGCAATGCTCGAGACCCACTGCTATCCAGTGGGGTATAGGTAGTGGGGTGACCCTATAGGGCAGGGTAGTACTGCCTCTGTGAGTTTCTGCGACTCTAACTCTTGATGAGAATAGAAAGCCCTGTCTTTCTCCTGAAGAGCAACTGGTGGCTTCAAACTGCTGACCTTGTGGCTAGCAGCCCAGTGCATCACCACCACACTACCAGCGCTCCCTCAAGAGTGACAATAGTGGAGGTCTGTTTAAAGGGTAGTAACATGTTCCCACTGCCTTAACACACTGCCATTTGGTATCTGCAGGGCGGACACTAAATGCTTCCCAGGAGTCCCGTGGTGAAGGAGCTTGCTCGTGTTGCGAACCACAGGTCTGTAGTTAGAAAGCATCAGCTGGAGAAAGAGAAGGCTTTCTGCTCCCTTAAAGATTTACAGCCTTGGAAACCCAAAGGGACAGCTCGACTATGTCCTACAGGGACACTATGAGTCAGAAATGACCTGACCGGTCCCTTATCTTACAGATTTCTCTTCCCTTGACTGGAAGAGGGCATTGCCATTATCCTATTTTGTGAGATGCAGAGAAATTAGGGAACAGCCAGCATCCCTGGTGCTAGAGGCAGGATAATGACCCAGAGACGGTGATTTTTATAGGGGTAGAAAGGGTCTTTCTCCCAAGGAGCAGCTTGTTTTGAACTGATGACCTTGCAGTTAGCAGCCTGACACATAACCACACACACCCATAGGATTATGAGGCTCTGAGTTGAAATTGGCTCGATGGCAGTGAGCTTGCGGGGAGAGGCAGGATTTGAGAACCCAGGTCTCTCTGAAGCTCAAGTCCTTATGCTGTATCTCAAATCTGAATATCTCCAAATAGAGGAAATAAATACACATTGTGCATCTATAAGCATAATAAACACAATCAGAGGATCAACTTGAAGTCCAGTTATCCAGAATAATTACACGAAGGCCTAGATCAGCCTGCTGGTTAATCTCTAGAGCATTCACCAATCTTTTAAAAATTATTTTAAATCAGTTTCTTGGGGGCTCGTACAACTCTTATCACAATCCACACATCCATTCATTGCATCAAGCACCTTTGTACATCTGTTGCCATCATCATTCTCAAAACATTTTCTTTCTACTTGAGTCTTTTCTCTAATCTTCACGATGATCCATGAAGTCTTCAGGCTTCCATGTACCCCGGGGAAGGGACACAATGAGTTTAGTCGGAAAAGCAATGCTCAACCCCAGGGCTTCTGTATTTAAGGGCAAGGTTCTTTCCAGGAAGTAAAAGCCATTTCCAGAAAAAGGGAAGAGTCTTGCTCCACTTCCTTCCGAACTCACACCAAATGCACTGCTGTCCTGTTGACTCTGACTGGCAGCAACCCCAAACGACAGAGTAGGACTGCTCGGTATGGTTTCCAAAGCTACGGACATGGACACAGACAGACAGCTCTTCCCTGTGCAATGGCTGGTGTGTCTGAACTGTTGAGCTTGCAGTTAGCTGACCAATATCCCACTGTGATACCTCCTTCCAGTTGGGTGTAAAGCCCAGCCACAACACAAGCAAATGCTTGGAACTATGTAGCGCCCCCCACCCCCCACTTTCACTGGAAGAGGAGAGTGTGGATCAGGGAATGTGATCCAACCCATCATTTCACTTTCTCCCCTGTTCCTTGATCAAGACTTAGCCCAGCATTTGCAGCTCCCATGTCCCTAATCAAAGGTGACTGGCACAGTCCAGTTCCCAAGAAGAACGAGACAATCCAAAGAGACACTAGGTATGGGAAAATGCACCAAGCTTCCCAGACCCGCCCTGCTCCAGCATACGTTCACTTCCCACAGTCCAAGAAGAAGAAATGAGAACGCTCCTGAGGTGGTGTTCCCATCTGCACTCACCTGTTCAAGAAGGCATTACCAAAGGCGTTGAGTTTCCTGAAGGGCTTCTTAGGATCCACCACCAGAGCGTTCCCAGGGACGATCCCTTCCACCTCTCCTTGCATCACTGCGATGAAGGAGTCCGTGGTGGGCTCGGGTCCAATTCTCATGCCCGGGAAATCCTGTTCCAGCAGGTACCTGGCAGAAGGGAGTGCAGTCATCAGGCAAGATTCTTTCCGACGCAATGGAAACACACAGACACACCATTTGGACTCCCGAGTCAAGCCTGGGACCAGAAGCACTAGATGGTGCCCAGCTGCCTTGATCTATCACTGTGTACAGGCTCATCATAGAAGGTGCTGGCAGCAAAACTTAAAAAATAAAAGAGAGAGACCAGGCTCATTGGTCAGACAGAGACTTTTGGAAGCCCTCTGACGACGGTCCAGAGTATGGACTCTTCAGGTCTGGAGCTCACCTCACCCAGGGGTTCAGTTTTCAGCTCAAAGATAGAAGATAGAGCAGTCCCACTAGGGAGGTGCACACTCCTTAGACGAATCAACCATTCGAGATCAGAAGGGCGGCCTTGGCCAAGGACAAAGTTGAGATGGCAAGAAGGGCTAGAAAGGAGGAGGAGCGGAAGCAGGAAACACCGGGAGGAAATGGATCCACGGTGTTGCATTGTGGGACTGCAATCAATACCAAGAAGCAAAAATGCGAATCATGGAGTGGAACATCAATTTTCTCACAAATCACCAGCTACAGTCTTGGAAGCCCACAAGGGGTCGCTGGTTTGATTTTGTTTGGATTCTTCTGGAAGTCTTCCACACAGATTCTCTTTATGATTTAGTTAGTTTATTGTGCCAACCTGGCTGATAAGCACATGTGGGGTTAATTGAAGGGCGGAGGGATAAATGGCTCAGTGAGCCTCGCCTTTCGAGTTCTTGGGTTTCTGGCTTTGTGATGGTTGGATCAGGGTGCAGCTGACTTAGCAGTTCCCTGCTTCAGCTGGCAAGGCTCACTTCCTGCAAAATATCTCTGAGGAGAAGCCACATGGGTGTATCCCAGTGTAGCCCTGGGTGCTGGAGCAGGCGTGTGGAGACCCCTGCCAGTGCTGAAATGCTTACACATTCACTGACTCGGCTTTCCTCCTGCAGTCGGCATCATTGTGTCTGTTTAGTGAGATGGAGGAAGACTTTGTAGATTGGTGTTGGACATATGGGTTAATGAGTTAAGGTTGGACTTGTGGGCTTGGGCAGCACTGGGTTGGGATGTTTTCTTGATGCGCACTTAACCTTTATATAAAGCTCTCTCTTATACATGAGTTTCTGTAGATTTGTTTCTCTAAAATACCCAGACTAATACAATGATGTCTACACAATCATACACACCCCACATGGTCCCTGAGGGTGTAAACAGTTAAGCACTTGATGACCAGATGAGGCAGCTTGAACTTAGGCCAAGGTTCCTGGGAAGGATGGCCTTGACAATCGGCTTCTGAAACCCCCATGGATCAGTTCTCGGCACACAAAGGGTCACCACATCTGTACTAACACAACTGTTCACAGCAACCGTGTGTGTGTGTGTGTGTGTGTGTGTGTGTGTGTGAAGGGCATTTCAAAAAGTTCATGGGGAAATTTCATCATGTTTTAATTCTATATATCCAACCTTTTAAAGCCCCTGTACCTTTAAATTCCATTTTCCCACTAAAATTTAACAACCCCGCCCCCCGCATGTGTGTGTGTGTTTGGATATACACATACACATATCCCAAACCAAACCCTCTCCCATTGAGTGCATTCCGACTTTACGTCAGAGGAGACACGCTCCCGCAGCCCTCTGCGTCTGGAAGTCTGCCTGGAAGTCAGACCCCGTGTTCCTTGCAGAGTGGTCTGGTGTTAAGCGCCAACGTTCCAGTTAGCAGCCCGGGCTTCAGTCATGGTGCCACCGGGATGACAGCATTGCCTGCAGGGTTTGAGTTTACAGATGCATGGGTTATTATTTTTGGATGTAGTTAAACGTGTCTCTGTAAGCAATAGGGAGCAGTCTGAATCCACCAGCCACTCTGCAGGGGACAGATGAGGCTTTCTACTCCTACGAAGTGTGACAGTTTCAGACACCCATGGGGGCCGTCTGACGCAGTCTTGCAGGGTCGCCATGAGGCCGGACACACTCGAGGGCAGTGAGTTTGTGTTGTTGCCCTGCAATCCGGGGGTGGCTGTGGAGAGAGTTTCTCAGGAATACACTTGTCTTCGCCTTCCAGAGTAAAACCCGATACAGGCGCTGTCTCTGAGAAAATGCATTGGGGTAGTTAGTCAAGGCTCGGAGGGTGACAGTGACTATTTTTTAGAATTCTGATGAGATTGTCTAAATCAGCGGTTCTCAACCTGTAGGTTGCGACCCCTCTGGGGATTGAACGACCCTTTCACAGGGGCTGCCGGATTCCTAACAGTCGCAAAATGACAGGGATGAAGGAGCAACGAAAATATTTTTTATGGTTGGGGGTCGCCACCACATGAGGAACTGTATTAAAGGGTTGTGGCATGAGGAAGGTTGAGAACCACTGCTCTAGAGAGACCTCTTCAAATGACGTGGGAAGGTCGATCACAGGGGCAGCAGGGAGAAAATGGGAAACTGCACTGTCGAGAAAAACAGGCAGAGAAAGCACTGACTCACTCTTCCAGAGCAGCAAGGGCTCCTGGGACGACATCCCTGGGGAACCTGCCTCCATCTCCAGCCCCGGTCTTGCCCGGTCAGACTTCTAGTTGAGACTACCACTCAAAGAACCTTTCAAAGGACCACGGTTCTAGTCCCATCCGGAGCGATGCCAATCCATGAGAATCATCTGGTGGGGGGGGGGGGGGGTCGGGGAAGACATGGAAACACCACCCTCAGAAGTGTATGGCTCTCAATGGAAGACAGAGCTTCACTTTTCTATGTTTCTGATTAACAAAGGTTTCTATTATTGTGTAGCAATCTGTTTGCCTTACCCTCATTTGTACAGGCAATCCCTGAGTCATAAATGCCCACCTCACCCACCATCTGTAGGTATGAACCAATCCCCCTGCCTGACAAATTCAAGGGATATATATATATATATATATATATATATATATATATATATAACGGTGCATACTATTTTTATTTATTTATTTTGAGATATGTACCCAAACATTATTATTACTGTATTGTTATGCTAAGATTATATTATGCGTGTGTCTGGAAATGTTTCTTATACATAGAAAAGGCACACTACAGATCCCTAGCCATTCGAGAAAGGCAAATTCAAAAAGCAATGAGATACCACCTGGCAGTGACACTGAGCAAAGTTCGGAAAAACAGAATATAGCAAACACTGGAGAGGGTGTGGCAAGACTGGAGTCCTTGTCCACCGCAGAAAGGAAAGAAGCTGTGCAACCACCGTGGGACACAGCATGGCACGTCCTCCAATAATTAAGCGGAGAGATAAGCACGTGACCCAGGAATCTCTCTCCCCAGTCTGTAGTGGAAGAAGTAAAGCAGGCAGCTGAACGCCCACGTTCGTCATTGTGCTGTGCACAACACAGTGCCCATCAGTGGGAGATGGATACATAAGCTTTGGTAGCTACATAAAATCAGATCCAGTGCATCTCTAGAGAATAACAATGAAACTGTCAGACACCTTGCAACATAGTTGAACTTGGAACATATTATGCTGAGTGGAGTCAGTCAGTCCCACAAAGACCAATACTCTAGGAAACCACTATGATAAAAGATGAAAAGAAGAAATGATTCTTTTCGCTCCCAAAGAAGGAATTTTTTAATGGTTACAAAGAAGCTGGGACTAAGGAGAGGGGAAGCAGAGGGGTGGTGGTAAATAAATAAGGTTATTTAAAAAAGATACACTATCTGCTGTACAGTAAGATACACATCTGATTGTTATTAGATAGGCATCTTACCTGCCTGTTCGAATTCACATCCAAATACGATTTAAAGACAGATTAAGGAATGAAACTTGTCCGTAAGCTGGGGACTGTCTGCATATACTTGTATATAATCTTATTTTTAAAACCTGAAGCAGAGTTCGCACTTTTTATATTTAATATACTTTGAAGCTATCAACACCATCCGCTTCATTCCTCCCTCAAGACTGTGTGGGATCCCGTTACATATTTCCATGAAAATGTTATTGATAACCTTTGGCAAGTTTCATTGCCTTGATAGGAAAAACAAAAATGTTGCCAGGGTGATTTAGACATGATCCCAAGCAGAGAGGTGAAGAGGAGGCAGAGGGCTCCTTTATGTATATGGAGGCGCATGGGAAGGGTGGCACTGAGCTGTAACATGCCCTGGCGCTCCTGCTTACTGTCCTTGCCAGACAGCCAAGATCTGGTCTCCGGACTTGTCACCACAGTGCGACTTGAGGCAAGTCCCCTCCCCTCCCTGGGCTTCATCGCCTGTTCAGTTACAAGATGACAGCATCTCTCAAGTGCTTCCTGTTCCAGAACTCTATGTCCCTGACCATTTCTGGGTGGTACCCAGGCTGCAGTCCCTTGGACTCACACCACTGCTGCCCATCTCCGCTCCCCACTTCCAGTGGTTTTCTTCTTCTCCAAATCTGGACAGTGGGGGCCCAGGGCCACCTGCCCCTTTCCCAGTGTGAATGCCTGAGAAGCCACGTGTGAAAGGAAGGGGTGGAGTAGGGTGAAGGGAGGAGCTTCAGAGGCTGAGACATTAGGAGCTCAGACCAGCTTTGAGTTCAAACAGCCTGAGGCTGGGGTGAGGGAAGGCACTCCCACTTGCCTTGGGTGGTGTCTGGTCCGAGAAGTGTCTGAGGGGCAGGTTTCAGGACCTCAGAGGATATGACTCCAGGGGATGTCGTGCTCACAGATCCACAGGGAAGTGGGAGCACCTTCATGGGAAATAAGAACTTTCCTCCTCCATGAAGACCCTAAGGGCCCTTATCTGTGCTCAGAGGGAAAAAGCAAGAACAGGTATCAATTCAGGTCTCCTAGACCAGTGCCCTTCAGGCCTGGCTGCTGAGATGAGCCCCTACAGAGCTTTGGCCAATGGAGCATGGGCCCACCCAGATCTTCTGGACCAGCTAGTCTGTGAACCCCTGGGAAACTGGCACTTTTTAAAGAAACTTCCCTTTGGTTTTTCAGCGAAGTCAGGCCACATGTTTTGTTTGTTTATTTTACCGGTCATAATCACTAGCATTTCTACATGCCCAAATTGTATTAAACACGTTGATGGGATCATTTCCTCCGCAGTAGCCAATGCGGAGCTATGGAGAGAATGGATGTTTAGAGAGATTAAGTGACTCTCTTATGGTCCTCTGAACCTGACATCTACCTTAAGGAAATCACTGCGAAGAAGAGCCGGTGAAGACCTTACAGACTGTGGAGCAGAGCTGGGCCAAGGCCATGTGTCCTTGTTCCACACCAGAGCTCTCTGCCCACCTTCTGTCTCCCATGGTGGACTTGGGGCAGCCGTCCTAGTTCCCTAATGTGGGGTGGGGGTTGGCCAGGAAAAAAAAAACGCTCTGGGATTTCCTCCACCTCATCCGTATCCCATGGTGCCTCCAGGAAGCAGGCTGAGCTGTTAATTTGCATCTTCAACAACAGTTAAAGTGGGGTTGCTATGGGCTCCCTCCCTTAGGAGCTCACAGAGGAGCTACCTGCTGCCTGGAAGGGAGGCAGCGGCCACACAGGAAAGCAACAGTACTGTACTCAGGCAGACATGGCCCTGATCTGCCCAAAGCTGGGAGCATGAGGGCCCAGGAAGCCACGGTATCTTCCCAGCTCAACAATTGGGGTGTGAAGGCAGGGTTTGTTCTGCTCAGCGGGTGGTGTTAAAGCTGGTGCAGCCAGGATAATTATCCATCACATGATCTGCATGCTGGGAGATCGCTTCTTGCTTTCTCCAAGTATCTCCTCGTCCTTCTTCAGGATCTCCCTGGCTTCAGAATCCTGACTGCTCCCCCCACCCCACCCCAAGCAGGAGATGCCCTTCCGAAAGGACTTAGCCCCTGTGAACCTCAGTACCTTCCTGAGCGACGCGGGAGATAGTCATGGCATTCATTCTCCCTGCCGCTGAGCCAGTGCTGACTCCCAGCGAAACCCTGTGGGTTTCTGAGAGTGTAACTGTGTACGGGAGTAGAAAGCCCTGTCCACCAAACCCACGGCAATGAAGTCAATGTTAACTCATCGTGACCCCTGTGGGTTTCTGAGAGTGTAAGTGTTTATGAAAGCAGTGGTTTAGAACTGCTGACCCTGCGGATTGCAGTCCAGTGCGTAGCAACGACACCACTTGCTTCATCGGGAGATAGTAATAATTCAGATTTATTAAGTACCTGGGGGGGGGGTACCAGGTGCTGTTCTGCATCTTCTGTTTCACTTCATCTGCACAGTGACTAATGGGAGTACTAAGATGCTCATCAAAGCCTGCTTCTTGGGGTGTTCTGGGAACTACATTCATCACGGACATCAAGCACTTAAGACAGAACCTGGCACCTAACTGATCGACCTGTTTTAAAGTGACAGGAACCATGGCTACACCACCTGGCCCAGGTTATGCAGTCAGTCAGTGAGCAATAGAGCTAAAATTTGAGCTCAGAGCTTGGATGTGAAAGATCATGCTCTTGACTGCGGTCACCCACATCTCCTTCCCTGCTAGGACCTCCTATTGGCCAGAAAAGGCAGCCACCACTGGGGACAGCCTCCAAGGACTGAGCACCACCTGGGTCTAGAACAGTGTTTCCTGAAGTGGGAGATCCTGACCCCCCACAGTGGAATAATTCAAGGGGGTTGCAAAAGTAGCTACCTACACTTTACCTGCATTGTGGGCTAGAGTGCAGATGGCTTTCATTGTCAGGGGACTGTTGAGTCCATTTGTTTCTGAAAAGCGACAATGGGCCAACTAAGTTTGAGAACCTATGAACGAGAACGAGGGATGGGACAAGGGGGCCATGAGAGATACGGTTTGGTCGGAGACTGACCACGGGTTGGGCCCTGGAGGAGGGGTCAGGTGTGAGGGCTCACAAACCCAGGGGTGCACTTATTACAACTCGTGTGTGGGGGCCATTATGTTCCCAGAGCACCAAAGGCCCTGTTGTCCGGTGACCAGGGCGGGTTCCAGGCATGTTGACTATGAAAGGACACGCTGGGGTCTACAGATGGGCAGAATGTCTCAGGCGGCATCTGGATGTGGGGAGGCCGCACCCACTCTTAGAGCACCTGGCCAGTGAGTCCTGGGATGAAAAGCCCTATGCAGGAGCCTTCAGGGAGGGCCCATGTGGGGATCCTCTAAGGCCGCCCGGAGAACTCGCCGGCCAAATGCGGCCAAAGAACAGTGACAAAGTGTCTTCTTAACACGGGTGTCTCAAATTCCGTCCTGGGGAGTGGTGTACTGCCCAGACGAACAAGGGCGGACTCTTCCCGACTTAACAGGGACCTGCAGAGCCCCAGCAGAGGCAGCTGAGCAAGGGCGGGAGGCGGGCCTGCTGACCTGCTCTCTTGGGCAAACCCACGTGATCCGCAAACTTGCTGACACATACGGGGTCAGCAGAAACGTCATCTATCTGAAGCCATCTGCAGGTCCAGGAAGCACAGTGGGGCTGAGTAGAGAACCCCGGGCTGGGTAAATTCTCAGGGACATTGGGCCGTGGCTGGCAGCCCAAGGTGCCCCTGAAACAAAGCCACCACTATGTCCCGAATGGAAAACCTACTGAGGAATCTCATGGCCTGCTTCTATCTGGGACGTGATAAAGATCACTCTGTTGCCAGGCAAAAACATTCCCACAGCAGCAAGAGGGAAAAGAAAGAAAGAAAGAAAAGAAAAGTTAATTCAAGCCCAGAGAGGACAGATGAGATGGGGCAGTGCCAGACTAAAGAGGGGCAGGGCGGCCTGAGAGGTCACGGCGGGCTGCGCTGCTATATTATCCCATGAGAGCTGGCCTGCTAGCTCTGCGGGATGGCCATGATCATTCAGCTTTGCAGTTTAGTCACTGGGATAGACCACCCAAGTTCAGAGCCAAGTTCAAACATTTGAACATTTTACAAAGAGGTCTAATAAAATTTGCCTCATTCCACTCCCACCCCCCGCCGTGCGCTGCCTACCTGGTGATCTACCCACTCAGGGGAAGACCTGGAGCCAGGCATCTGAGCCCAGTCTTCCTTTCATGGGCCTCTCTCACCTCGTCAACAGTGGGGTGCTGCTCACGGGCTGCCTCTGGTTAAGCCCAGGGAAGGGACGTGAAGGAGTCATGCTTCCCATGCAGTGTTGCTGGAAGCTTCGGCTGGGCTAAGTGCCCAGGCTCAGTGGGGGGCGTGGGGGGGAGGCCTTCACGGACAGCAAGCTGCCCAATAGGAGTTATGACCTTGGAGAAGTCACCTCATAGTCTTTATCTCCCTCCTTTGTTAAGTGAAGAGAATAGTTGGTTTCTAATGGTCTCAGAGAGATAGCCTCTGCCACCGAATCCATGTTGACTCACAGAAACCCCACAAGACAGAGTGGAACTGCCCCAGAGGGCTTCTCAGGCTGCAGCATCTGCAGAATCTGATGGCCACATCTTTCACTTGTGAGCATGGTGGCGGATTCAAGATGCCAATCTTGCAATCAAACGCTTACTCACTTGGCCACCGAGGCTCCTCCCCAGAGGGTCAAACCCAAGCCAAACCACTGCCTTGGTGTCGAGTTTGACTCTCAGCAACCTGGCACAGGGTTTCGGAGGCTGTCAATCTCGACAGAAGTGGCCTCACCTTTCCCCTAAGGAGTAACTGGTGGTGCCGAACAGACAACCTTCATGGTTCCCCCGGCCATGCCAACAGGCTCCTCCCTTCAGAGGGAAACGATTATGACTGGTCACGACCATGGAGTCCATTCTGATCATAGGCACCCTACAGGACAGGGTAGATCTGCCCCTGTGTGTTTCCCAGAATGTAACTCTCTGCGGGAGTAGAAAGTCCTCTCTTTTTCCTTAGGAGCAGCTGGTGGATGTGAACTGTAGACCTGGTGGGATCATAGACCAAGAAGTAACCACTAGGTCACCAGGGCTCCTCAGGGTAGGGTGGTGTTTCTGAGATCATGCACAAGAGTTTTGGAAAAGCAATGGCTACAGCAGATGTCTGCCCATGCTGGCACACACAATAATTAGAGAAAATCACCATTTCATTGCGATGTGTAGGTATTCTGCGCCTATATTTCTGACTCACCTCCAAAATCCAGCTCTAAGGTCTCTTCATGAAGATGTAACCCGATCCATTCCCATCTCACCTTCAAACCAATTGTACTCACCCTCTTCCCTAATAATCTCATTCTACATTTGAGTATCTTCTAGCATATCCTAAAAGCGCATATCTCTCTCTGCCTTGGATTACAGCTATCCCTAGCTCTCTGTATCATGGGGCAAGATCTCTAGGCCTGAGATAATTCCGATTTAAAACTGAATCAAGACCAGAAGCTGTTCCCCGCAGGCCTCGCAGGGTGTAAGGGGCTGTAATGCATCTCATCATCAGAGGGAGGTAGCAGATGGGCGTCTCTCACTGGCAAGTGGAGCTATGAGTCAGCTTGTGTTCCCAAGAGCAACCACCAGGATCCCTGGCACACACAGTGGCCTCTGGGATGGTGTAGGTGACTCAGGGACGAAGGGATTCCATCACTAAGACCATCGAGTAACTACCCGCCCAAGCCTTCCACAAGCCTCCCCTTGCCTGGCCCCTCCCGTGTCAGGGAACGGGATGTCCTGCCCACTGCTCAGCACGGTCCACAGAGTTCAGGGTCGTGTTTCCTTTCCAGTTCTCTGAGGTAGAAAAGAGCCACCCTGGTGTCACAGTAGTTAAGCTGCTCAGTGGCTGACCAAAAGTTCAGGGCTTAGAGCTCACCTGTCACTCTGTGGGAGAAACATGTGGCGATCTATTTCCAGAAAGATCTGTAGGCTTGGAAACCCTAAGAAGCAGCTATGTTTTGTCCTCCTGGGTCACCATGAGTTGGCATGCACCCGACAGCAGTGGATTTGGTTCGGTCTGAAGGTATACAGGGGTAAGATCTCTCTTCCTCCCACCTGCCTGCCTTTGCCCTTCTCATGATGGGAAGCACTGGAGAAGGGGCTTCCTCCAGCCCCCCCCCCCCCAAGAGCAGCCTCTAAAGAATTGAGCTGGAAAGAGGAAATGGCATGATCAAGCCGAAGTCTAAGTGCCATAGACATGACTGGTCTACACATTAGTCCTCATCCCCTCCTGAGAGGACCCCATGAGGCAGTTATGACGGTTCACATGGTATAGGGAAGCAAAGCGACACCCAACAAGGTGAGAGATGTGAGCTGACTTGACATAAACTTCACGAAGTGGCCTGATTGGTGTCATCGTTTAAACTACGTCCACCCAAAATATGTGTCAACTTGGCCGGGCCATGATTCTCAACAGTTTTGCATTTAGGTAAGGAGGCAATCTTGCAGTCTGCAAAGATGTAATTGCCATCATGATGTGATCTTAGACCATCAGTCAGTTGCTCAGGGATCCAGGTGAAATCACCTTGGATCTTTCAAGGACTCAAAGGAGGGAGAAGGAAGCAGAGGAGGGACCTTGGTAACAGGGAGACAGAATAGGCAGGAGCAGAGAGTGGCCTTTGGACCTGGCCTTCCTGGGCTGAGAACCTCCTAGACCCAAACGTGGACATAGATGTTGGAAGGAGACAAGGACCTTCCCCAGAGCCGGCAGAGAATGGCTTCCCCTAGAATTGGGACATCCAGCTCCCTGACTTCTAAGAGGAGACATTTCTGTTTGTGAAAGCCATCTGCCTTTGCTATTTCTGGCACAGCAGCACAAGATCACGAAGACAGGTGGTAGGTTATAGAACCTGGATTCTGCTGGCCCAGTCAGCTGAATGGGCCTTCTCTGGCCTTTTCCCCACCCTGCCATGGGAATGGGAAAGAGAGCTCTCTCTCCCATTCAGTCTGGGTTTTTTGCCCCTAGAATTTTCTTTCTTTTTTTTCTTTTGTTCATTATATACTTTTATAGCGGCTCTGCAATCTTTTTTTAATGATCAATTTCCAGATACTTGGAAGACTTGAAAGACTGTTAGGCAGACCCTTGGCCAGGCCTGAGTTGAGGAGTGGAGTTCCTCTGGCCTTGGGCTGAAAATATCAGGCAGGCTTAGCGAGCGGTGAGGGGCATTCACCTAGCCCCACTTCGAGATACTTCGAGCAGGGCCTGGACAGAAAAAGGATGCCCAGTGACCTCAGAGGGGGGACAAGGCCTGAGGCACTGCAGGGAATGTGGTGACCACAGTCAACTTTGTGGAGATGAGTCAGTCTGTCTGGGATAGTGCCCTTTCCCTCTGGCTCAGAAACAATGGGTGCAGGTGGTGTGGAGGCCTGGGGACTGAGGTATCAGGGTATTGATAAGAGATGGTGTGCTGGGTCATCACCAGGTAAGGACAAAAGCCCCCCACCCACCCCCCAGCCAAACCCCCATGCAGTGGGAGTGATTGAAAGGTGGAAGCTAAACAGCTCTTAAGGGTGGAGCATCCCTTCCCCGACCCAGCAGCCCCACAAAGTGATTGAGTCTCACTGTGAAAGGTCCCGGGGGCTCCTTAGACCAGCCCAAACCATACTGTGGAGATTCAAGCAGCTCAGCTCTGGCAGCCAGGCGTCCCCCTAGACCAGCAGTTCTCAACCTGTGGGTCGAGACTGCTTTTGGGGTTGAATGACCCTTTCACAGGGGTCATCCAATTCATAACAGTAGCAAAATGACAGTGATGAAGTAGCAAGGGAAATAATGTTATGGCTGGGGGGTCACCACCACATGAGGAATTCTATTAAAGGGTTGAGGCATGAGGAAGGTTGAGAACCACTGCCCCAGACCCTCCCGGGTGGTGTGCACCCGCTCAGCTCTGTCAAAGTCAGCATGGACATAATAGCATGTCTTTAAGGAAGCCAACGTCTGCCCCATGGGACTACTCGGGCTGGCTTCAGTCTCTGAGACGGTCAGGTGTTGGGCCTTACCACCCCCTGAAAAGAAGAGCCACCGAAAGTGGACAGCAAGGAGTGACCAGGGGGCCAAAGAGTCCAAGGGAAGAGTAACTTCAGCTGGATGCCAGAAAGAAGGGAGAGAAATAGAGGCAAGAGGAAAGGCTTCCAGGGCCAGAGGGACACAGAGCTACTGTGCTCCAAAGAGGCAGCCTGTGTTGGAAAGAGTCGCAGGCAGGCCCATTTATTGTTTATTTTATTACTCTGAGTTGCCGGGCCGTAGGCCAGGGAAGTTATTTCAGGCAGAGATCATAACGCATTAATTAGTTATTAGAAGAATGTTCTTTTCTGAGACGAAACAGACCCCGTGGCAAGCGCATCTAATAGAAGGTGGATGGGCACCAAGATCGAGGGGCAGGTCCGAGAAGAGACAGGGCTCTGGTTCTGAGGGAAAAGCCCTCACAGATTCAGGCCAGGGACTAAGAGAATGCTCAAGGCAAGAAGCAGGATGGGCAAGGGGAGAGACAAAGGCCCGATGGAATCTCAGTGCAGGGCACCTCCCTGCTCCAGTTGTTTTAGGGAAAGGGGGCTGTCCGAGCTTAGCCCTTCAGAAAGCAATTGGGAAATAAGACTCAATACCACACACCCAAACCCTGCATAACCTGGATCTTACTCATTCCTTCTGAGGCCCCTCTAAGACAGCAGCCCAAGGAGCGGGAAAACATTATCCATAGAGATGTTCCAAGGGCACCCCCAAAGGAAAAACAACCTCAAACCTCCCAAAGAAAGGGATTCGATGAACACTCAGGGGCATGCTGAAATAGTACGCAGCTGTTAAAAATCACGCTTACAAAGATTTTCTAATTCTATGGGGAACACTCGGGCTGTAAGTTAGAGAAGAAAAATCATACCAGGTCCTACACAAGGCCTGTTCTAAACCAGCCAAAACTACTGGGGGTGGGGGGTGGGGGTGGGGCGTGTGGATCAATGTAGCTGCTGTTTTCAGGAGCACATCAAGCGGATTCCTCCGTGTACAGGGACAACTGCTCCCTAGGTTTTCAAGGTTGGGGACCTTTCAGAAGCTGCTCCCCAGACTCGGCTTATAGGAAGGCTTGGGTGAATCTGAATGGCCAAGCTTTGTGTTCGCCATCTAGCAGCTAGACATGGGTGTCGCTCGGGAACTCCCAGGAAATATATACATACAGTTGTCATGGTTTCCCCCAAGGCGTAGAATTATGGAAGGATTTTTTTTCCTTTTCTGTATTTTCCAATTAGAAACAACCCACCCCTGTTCATTAGATTTAATGAAAAGGAAGAAAAACATGCCATTTCTTCCGGAGGACTTCGCCTCCTGCCCTGCTGGGTTGTTCTCCCTCAAGGGGAGGCAGCTTTGGAAACACATGCCTAATTCCGTTACTGGCCCGAGCGGGCTGGGAGCGCTCTGGTAAGAGAGAGGAGGGATCGGCCTCCCCGGGCCTTCCTGGCTCCCCCAGATAACAGTAATCAGAAGCAACCCCACTCGGTCTCTTTCCTAGTCACGTTTAACAACCAGAGATGACTCAGGGGAAGCCAAGAGAAACCGTCTCAGCCGAAAGGCATTTAACCCTGTCTTAAGAGACATGCCTTCACTCATTTTGATTGTCCCTCTGCAAATGTCTGTTGGGGACCCCCTGTTGGGGAGACCCTGGGTTAGGCCCCGAAGATGCTAAGCAGAACTACTGCCTTGCCTCGGATGTGCTCCTGCTCCAGGAAGGAAATCGCCAGAAGGTTCTCAGAGTTACAATGAAGGCACATTCAGGGAGTCAGCTTTTCTATGGGACATTATCCAGCCTGGGTAAAAGGCAAGGTTTACAAAGGAAACTCTGTACAGCGTTTAGGGGGCTCTAAAATGCCTTTGACAGAAATGAGGGTTTAAAAGGATAAGGGGCATGGATTCGTTCTCATGGCAATGAGGTTGTTTTTTCTTTGGGGTTTTGGTTTATTTTTAGGGCACAAGGATAGTTCTTGTGCTCCCAAAAGCCTGAGCAAATGTGGAGGCCTATGTATTTCTCTAAAGATAACTCTCTTCGCATTTTCAGAGGAGATCCTGGCCAACCTGTAAGAGCCACTGGATTAGATTAAGCGCCACAGGCCCCTGCAGTGCTAACTAACCACGGACAGGAGCTCAAAGTGAACAGCCCTGTTCCTTTCCAGGTTCGCAGCCTTGCTTGAACTTCTTCTGGTATCACCCCACCTCTCAGAGCTGTTGTGCTCAATGCTGTCCAGGCACTAGAACCACCTCGATCTGGTGTTCTGTTCAGACACGACATGATAGCTGGCGCGTGTCCTTCTACCGAAAGGCTAGCGTTATAAGCTTGGCTTTAGAGAAAATTCATACCTGGCCCGATCTTTCACTTCTAGGCTCCCCTCGCCAAGCAAAGCACAATTGTTTTATATGTTGTAGAAAGCTCACATAGTCATGGGAGAGAAAGAGAATCCCTACTCTGAAGTCTTCTTCAGGGGAGGAGCACCTTGACTTTGGCCCCCTGGGGGTGTCACTGAGCCCCACGTTAATACAAAGCATCACACCCCCCCAATAGCTTGACAGTGGCTGTAAACAAGGCCCAGAAAAATGGCCTAGACTGAGACCTGGTGAGAAGCTACTGTGTAGACAGGAAGGATTCTGATCACTTTGGCAGACAGGATACCAAACCCAAGCCAAACTCACTGCCATTGAGTTGATTGCGACTCACAGAGACCCTACAGGACAGAGCAGAATGGTCCCTGTGGGTTTCCCAGACCGCAACTCTTTACAGGAGTAGAAAGCCTCATCGTTCTCTCTCAGAAGGCCTGCAGCCACTCCGCCCAGGATTCGTCAGGGTACAGATTTCTCTAAATGCAAGTGGACAAATTGACCTCTTGTGGCTCTCTCCAGTCCAAGGTTTCGGTCATTCAAGGGAGGGGATGTCTCCCTCTCAAAGTCACAGGCATTTACCAACCATCTCCTCACATGCATCTAGCATCTGCATCCCAGATCTGTCTCCAATGCAGTTAACCTCTCCGGGGCTTCTCAGTTGTCTCACTTGCAAAGTCAAGAGTCGGATGAAACAATTTCCAATAACCCTTGGCCTCTAAATGCCCTTAAACGTTATTACTACACTATTAAGCTCAAACAAGGGAGACCGGGGTGGAGGTAGGGGAGAAGATATTCCATGTCTGTGCTTTATGCAAGAGATAGGCGCTGGGGCTCTGCCCCACAGAAGGAAGATGATAAACGGACAAATGACACCATCAGGCAGGAGGACAGGCCCACGCCCATTCCCTAGCCTCTCCCCCCCAGGAATGTCTCAGCTATGTCTTGAAAGGTCTCTATTTGAGTAACCGAGGGCTTTGGGCGTCAGGGGAGGTGGTCGAGGCTGTAAAGGGCATGTCTGTGACCTGGAACGGAGGCTCCCCACAAAGTGAGGGTGACAGTCATTCCTAGTGGCACAGGTACCCCCAAGACCAATTCTTCCTCCATGTGAACCTACTGGGCTTCAGAATCGCCATCCACCAAAAGGGGGCCAGCGGGGGTGGTCTGAACTTTACATTTCGGCTAAGGATGGTGGAGTGACTTGGGGTGGGTGTGAGATGCAGAGGGGGGAGGGGGTGGCAGTTGGGGTTAAGTTTTGACACGGGCACAAGGATTTCTTCAGAACCTTTAGCGGAAGACTTTCCATTTGTTCGAGGACAGGAGAACAAATTCACCCGAGACAGGCTGAGGGAGTGAACAGGGGGGCTAAGCGCTGGGCAGCGGGTCTGGGTGGGGCTGGCGGCTCTCTGGGCCCGCTCACCTGATGAAAGTGGTCTTTCCGGTGGAGTACTGGCCCACCAGCAGGACCATGGGCTTGTTGTCGAAATCAGCATCCTCCAGGGCGGGCGAGTGGAACTCGTGGAAGCGGTAGTGCTCTTCCAAGGGCAGGAGCTTGCTCTTGTAGAGCTTCTTGAGCCCCTCGCTCACGGTCTGGAAGACCTCGGGGTCCTTTCTCCGACGGTCGTCGCTCCCCAGCCAGCTGAACATCGTGGCAACCGCCGCCGCCGCCCGGTGGGCCCCCTGCGCCGGGTGCGCGCTGCCCCAGCGGGAATGTGCGGGGTCCCCGCGTCCCTCGGCTTCCCCGGGAAGGCGCCTGCAGGGCCGGCCCGCCGCCTCACTGGAGCGCCGGGCTCGGCTGCACCATGGCCCGGTCGCGCGCGGCTGGAGGTCCTTAGGGCGACAGAGCGAGCGGGACCGGTCGCGCGCTCTCCTGCGGCTCCAGAGACGCAGCCCTTCTTCACCAGGTCGTTGGGAAAATAATCGGGGGATGCGGCGGGCAAGTTGCAATCATGGGAACGAAAGTCAACCCTGCAATTAAACTGTCAGATGACAGGGTCCCTGATCTCTCCCCTCGCCAGGGATGCAGTTTGCAGCTTCAGGGATGCTCCGGCTCCGCTCCCTCCCGGAGCAGCCGGCGTGAGGATCTGCTTCTGCAGCGACATCCCGCAGCCAGAGGTGCCGGCTTAAATGCCGGCGGCGCAGGAAGCTGGCTGGCGGAGGAAGTCCCCAAGTACTGGCAAGGCCAGGCCGGCCCCACAAGCTTCACGGAGAGAAGCTGGGCAGGGCGTCGCCATGTCTATGGGCAGGTTCCCCGCACGCGACTCACCGCCCTTGCAGCCTGGGCAGGGATGCTGAGCGCAGGGAGGAAGCGGCACTGGTTCAGTGCCTGCCTCTAGAGGGTTGATTTGGGTACCGCGCCCTCCCAGGGACGCTGGTGAAGCTGGAAGAACCTACTCTACTTTTCCTGCTCAGATGACTTGGTGAATTGCTTTTGGGAGGTTAGCCACCAGGTCGGCAGTTCAAACCCGCCGGCTACTCTGCAGGAGAAGGATGTGGATTTCTGCTCCCACGAAGATGTGTGGCCTCGGAAGATGTAGGGCAGCTCTCCTCTGTCCTATAGGGTCAGTGCTGACCAGATGGCGAGGAAAACAGGCACTCTGGTATCAGGAGTATTTCTCTTGGGGGCATGGAAGTGGCATCGGGTGAGCTAAAAATAACCCACACTAGCACCGAGGAACATTATTGCAATGTTTAGTGTGGAGTCAAAACCGTTCCTATTCATTCATTCATTCATTCCAATAATGGAAAATCCTAGAACGAAGCTAACAGAACTCGCACAAGTGTTGGACCAATATTAAGCGAGAGACACAATTTTGGTTATTGGGGATATAAAGTTGATTAAAAATATGAGCACTATACAGAGGCCCCCTCCATGTCTCAGTGAGGGTCAGATTTCACAGAGCGATGTAAACACGGTGGCTGCCACGTCTAGTTTAGGAACAATTATGAGGATGGCACAGGACCGACCGGGCAGTGATTTGTTCTGTGCGCATGGTCGCTATGGGTCGGAACCGACTCCACAGCCCCCAACAACAGCGAGACCACAAAGCAGACATCGTTGCTTTTGTCTGGATGATTCGAAGAAAATTCCACAGGAAACATGCCTGTGAGGGAGCTCTTGTGGGTCTTTAATAAATCAGGGAGAAGGGAAGAGATTTTAAGCTGCATAAAGGACATTTTCAAAGGCATCGGGGACATGAGAAGACTCGGTGCTCAGGCATAGTAAATACAACTGTAGTTTAGGACCCAGGAGGGTGGAAGGGAGTGAATGGGGGCGGAAAGGGGGGAGGATTTCCATGTCAAGACAGGAACCTTACATGGAATAAGGAACCAATAAAGATTTTTGTATTATTAATAATCATCAATGTTTCAAGGACCTTGGCTAAGTTTTCAGCAAGCATTGCTTGGTTTAACCGTTATCTATGAGATAAAGTACTAATCTCTAGTATTATATCAAGGAGGGTGGGACTAGGAATAGCTGGTCCGGAAGTAAAACAAAAAATTGGTAAATTGTCTGTAAAGAATTTAAAAGTAGTCATAAAACCAACTAAAAGCCTATCTGATTTTCATTCAAACAGATCCAGTGTCCCTGATAAAATGCTGTGGCAGGTGGCCCCTATTATACTCCTTCCACAGATGGGGAAACTGAGACACAGACTAACTAACCAGGAGGGGACTAATCAAAGTGGCGGTATGTCCTGGACTGATCTTGATGATCACCAGTGTTACCAGTGCAGAGGAGGGAGAAGAGCTAAAACACATCAGCTAGGAGACCCAGAGACTAGTTAGGGGACTGTTTAATATTTTAGAAGACTGTGGCCATAGGGATACAAAAGTGGTTGAAGTCAAGAGGTTTTAAAATATATATTTATTTTTAATTGTAGAAACATAAGTGATCTGACCCTTGCTAATCTGATGCTTCAGTACAGTGAAGTCAATGGCATCAGCTGTCACCAGCATCCATTGTCCTCTTTTCCATTCCCATAAAGAGATTTCATTTCTAAGGCATAGGTTTGACAAAATCTGGGTGAGCAATGAAAGAGAAGGTTGCGTGGAGTCTAAGGTGATACTAAATTTTCTGTTTTAGAAGACAAGATAGTTGAAGATGCTCTTTCACCGATTAGTAAAACTAGGCCCAGAGCAACCTAGCAGATAAAGATGTGGAAAATGGTAACAATTCATGGATAAACAATAAAATCCAAGCAAAACCCACTGCACTGAATCAGTGCTGACTCATAGCAACTATGTCGTGTTTCCTAGGCTGGAAATCTTTATAGATGCATATAGCCTCATCTGCCTCCCTGTGGATTGGTTGGTAGGTTTGAGCCTGCAACCTTGCTGTTCATAATCTAACACCTATAGGATAGTGCTGGCAGAGCTTGTAGGCAGACATTCAAGAAGTTCTGAATTAATAAATAAATGAAATATTATGTTCAAACTCAGAAAGACTCGATGTTATAGAAATGTGAGTTCTACAACATAATTGATAGATCAGTAAATCAATACATAAAATTTCAATCAAAATTGGAGCAGGGCTTTCGAAGAACATTAACAAGGTTATTGCTACAACATATATAGAAGGACAAAAGTCCAAAGTTATTTAAAATATTCTAGAAGAAAATGGGGAGGAAGAAGAAGAAATGGTGGGGGTGGGGGGGAAGAGGGAGGCAAAGCAAAGCAAAGAGGCCACACTACAAAGACACGGGCTACAGCAGAGATGAAGGGGACTGGTCCGGAGGAGCTTGTGATGAAGCTGTGGTGGTTAAGATCACGTAGTCCTGGCATAGAGACAGACAACTAGCACAATGAGACAATCACTGAGTCAACAAATATGGAAGCCTTATAGATCACAAGAATTACAATAAATAAAATTGGTTAAATAAGGAGGCTATTGCTAAATGATGGCAGGATGATTGGTTAGACATAAGAAGAAAGGTGAAATTAAAAATTGATTCTGACTTTATGCTATAAAAAATATAACTCCAGATGAATGAAAAGCGTGAATGTAGAAAAAGCAAAAATCTTAAAATCTTTAGAAAAAGCTGCAAGGTGTGTGTGTGTGTGTGTGTGTCTGTCTGTCTGTGTGTGTGTGTTTCTGTGTGTGTGTGTGTGCAAGAGAGAGAGTGAGAGAATGACCACAAAGTCAAGAAGAAATCCTTAAGCAAAATACTGAAAACTACAGCTGGAAAGACTTAAGATGTTTTAAAGTCTTTCAAAAAATACAGTTAAAGGGGTGATGGGGGAGGGGGGATCACAAAGAAAAAAAATACAGTTAAAATGTTATATTCCACTGAAGATACAAAAGAGTGAAAAGCATGCAATGCATTAAATTGCATAAAAATATCAGTTCCGAACAATCTCTCTCTGGGATAGAATCAATTCTGACTCATAGTGACTCTGTAGGACAGCATAGAACTGTCCCTGTGGGTTTCTGATTGTAACTCTCTAAAGGAATAGAAAGCTTCATCTTACTCCCATAGTTCCGAATAATACCAGCATATGCAATATACGTTTAATGCTTATACATCAATTGAAAAAGACTAACATTTGGATCAGAAGAAAATGGCAAAGATGCAAAAATTACTTTGACAATAGTATACATATAAATTTCCTATACATGGACACAGAAAATATATATTGAACCACATTAGTACTTAGATACATGCCAAACTACCATAAGATAACACTTCACACCCGCCAAATATGAATGAGTGAGTGAATGAATAAATGAGTCAGATGATACCCAGTGGCAATGAGAACACTCACATGATCTTGCCGGGCATATAGATTGGCACGCTCACATTGGTACACAATTTGGCATTGCCTAGTGAAGCTGAACATTTCCCACTTGCATTTAGAGGCTGCCTTAAGCATAGAGTTGACTCACTGAACACTAATGATCAAAGTCCAGAATTATTGTGGGATAACCCTGAAGATACTACACATGAAGAAAGCAAAAGGTCATTAAAAAGACAGGAAAGAAAGAACAAGACAAAACAGATGGCAGGAAAGACTGAAGCTTGCTCTTAGACTTCTAGTACTCAAAGTGCATGGAAGAAATGATGACAAGAAAGAAGTGAAGATTCCAAAGGGCAACTCCAAATGACACAATAAAGTATTATAATAAAATGTGAAAGACCTCGAGTTAGAATACCAAAAAGGAGGAGTGTACTGGGCATTTCTCAAGCCAAAAGAACTGAAGGAAGAAAAGCTTCAAATTTCCAAATTGCCAAATTTTCCATTATTGGCAAAGTATCGAACGATACAAGACTCAATAATAATTTATAAATTATCAAGGGATCATGAGGGAGGGGAGCGGGGAGCGAGGGGGACAAATGAGGAGCTGATAGCAAGGGCTCAAGTAGAAAGCAAATGCTTTGAGAATGATGAGGACAACAAATGTACAAATGTGCTTGACACAATGGAGGGATGTATGGACTGTGATCAGAGTTGTACGAGCCTCCAATAAAATGATTAAAAAAGAAAAACTAAAAACAAGAAGATGGAAAGAATACTTAGTCACTGTCCCCACTCCCCCAAAGAGTTGGCCAACATTCAATCATTTCAGGAGAGAGCATAGGATCAAGTGCCAGAAGGACTGAAGGAACAAGTCCAAGGGGCACTGAAGGTATTGGTGAAAAGCAAAGCTCCAAGAATTGAGAGACTACCCGTCAGGATGTGCAACAAATGGACGAAATGCTGGGAGTGCTCACATACTGTTATGAGTGGAATTGTGCCCCCGTCCCCCCCCCAATAAGAAGAGGACCTTAAAACATTCATAGGAAAAATGGGAGGAAAAGATAGTGGAGGTTGTCTACAACTTTTCAGAGCCCCGCGCATACGTGTCAGTTTTCTTGGGCCCTGATCCTATGTGTTTGGGAAGTCCTGCAATGACATAACTGCCCACCCCCCGTGATGTTATCTAATGTGATCAGAAAATCACTTTGCTTTTTTCATGTTTTTTATTTGTTAATTTTGTTTTTTTTAAACATTTTGGGGGCATATAATCCACACATTACACAATTTAATAGTTGAATCACATTAAGGAGAGTCGTACGATCATCACCACAATCAATTTTAGAACATTTTCTTCTTCCTTGTCCTCAGTGTTATTAGCTCCCCTTTTCCTCCCAGCCTTCCCTGCCCGACCCCCAAGGGACCAGTATTCCAGTTACAGATCTACCTATTCTGGATTTCATATACAGAAGACATACAAAAACAACAGAAAACCTAACAATAAATAAGAAAACCTCAGTTGAAAAGAGAGCAGAAAATCTTAAAAACTGGAACAAATGTAAAATGGGTCAAAGGGAGAATGATTGGGGCAGGGAATGTATGGATGTGCTTTATACAATTGATGTATGTATATGTATGGATTGTGATAAGAGTTGTATGAGTCCCTAATAAAATGTAAAAAAAGAAAAGAGAAAAAAATGATTAGGGCAAAGACTGTACAGATGTGCTTTATACAATTGATGTATGTATATGTATGGACTGTGATAAGAGTTGTATGAGCCCCTAATAAATTGTTAAAAAAATAATAAAAAAAAATAAATGCAAAAAAAAGTGGGTCAAAGGGAGATCAAATGATCAGTGTTAAATTATAACTTCACTGCATCTGCAACCATCCCCTTTGCATTGCACTCTGAATGACAGCAAGACTCTTCAGATACCTGGCCTCTGGTCGGAGGGGATTCACTGGACACCTAATCCATGCGTGGACCCTGCAAATGGTTTTTCGATTTCCATTAGTCATCCGTAGCATTCTGAAAACCAGCTGTTCATGATTTAAGCCCTGATATCAATCTCTTTTTTGGAGTCTATTATTTACACTCCTTGGATTACACGGAGTGTGCTTCTTCCATGTGGCCTAGTGACACCTCGCTAGTTGATGGCTGCTTGTTTGAAGACAGCCTTTCGGACCCCAGACACTATACTTTCTGATAGTCAGGCACTCTCTAGTTTCTTCGCCACACTCAGCCAAGCACTTTTAACGGGATTAGAGTCGGTTGTGATACCATTACGCGAATCATGGCCCTGATGCAGTGCAAGGGGGTAATTTCTCTGGGGGGTGGTCTGCAAGCCCTTTTATTTGCAAGGAATAAAATGAGAGAAGCGAGCAGACAGTAAGGATCTGTCTGCTTCCATGGAAAAAGCCATGAGCAGCACAAGTCCTTCGAAGGCAGAGTCCCTGGACTGGTTCCTCCTACACACACAGGGCAAGATGGGTGCCCACCCAGGATGGATCTCCAAGGAGAGTCAAGGGCCCTCCTCCAGAGCTGACACAGAGGGAAACCCCCCTGGAGCTGCCTCTCTGAACTCAAGACTTTCAGCTCCTAGACCGTGAGAGAATCCATTCCTGTTTCTCTTTGTCTGTTTGAAACAAACTTGTCTGTCACCAAAGAATCCCAGTCCATGTCAATTTTCCTTTTCCTTTTTTATAGACACTGAGACCAATGTTGACATCTGACAGGGAAGGAATCTGGAGGGTTTTAAGGCCACAGGTCACGTGTGACCCTTCTTTCTCTTTAAAAATATATTTTAAGAAAGATATATATATATGTTTGGTTTGTGGACTATAATATTACAAAGGAAAACATTCTGTAAGTGGCACAGCTCATTTCATCAAATCAGCCCTGTAGCAACATCCCTTTAATCCCCCCACTCCGTGTGGTTATTTTTTCCCTTTCCCCCCTCTTCTTTCCCTACCCCCCACATACTTCCCTGTCCTTGCCCTCGCCCCTCTCTCCTCTCCACCCCCTCTTTCCTCTTCCTCACCAGGCTCCGGCCTCAGCATAGTCTTTAAAGTCTTATCCTTTGGTGTGAAAACCATTTTTCGTTGCCTTTATTTTCTTTATAGTGATGATGCCATAAGCTGTTTATCTTGATGGCACTGACTAAATTTCTGTTTCTTAAAACCATCTACGTGGGGTATTGCTGTTATGTCAGCCCTGGAGAACTAAAGCAGGTAACTGCTGAATGGACTTGGAGGAACCCATATTTGTGCCCATTCCAAAGAAATGATCAACAGAAAGTTAAAATTAACTAACAATGTTGTTCAGATGACAGGCTGGTAAAACTAGGCTGAAGTGAATTACAAACGAGTTGTCGTCGTACATCAACAGGGAACTCCTTGCTGCTGAGGTCAGGTGGATCTTGCCTGAAAGAGAATTCCAGAAGCACATTTCCCTGTATTTGGATGACTTTACTTTGCCAAGACATTTGGCTTGGTGTGTCATAACAAATTATGGACCACACTGTGAAGAACGGGAATTTCAGAACACTTCACTTTGCTCACGGAGAGCCTGTACAAGGAGGAAGAAGCAGTTGTTCGAACAAAGGGAATACTTGGTGGGTTCAAACCAGGAAAGGTGTACTCAGCCTGTAGGCTGAACAAATGACCTAAGAAAGCGGGCTACGTGAAGAAGGCTCATTAATAAGCTGCAGTATGCAGATGTTACAACCTTCCAAAGTGAAAGAGAAGAGGGCTGGACGCACTCGCTGATGGAGAGCAAAGCAAGCTCTGTGGATTGCACCTTACCATAAAAAACAAAAATAAACCCCAACAATTGTCATACCTGGGCCAGTAAGCAACATCATAGTAAGTGGAGAAAATATTAACGGTGTTATTGATAGCCACAATCAATGCCCGTGGGAGACGCAGTCAAGAAACCAATCCGCTTAATGCATTAGGCAAAAATGCAAAAACAATAACAACAGCAACAACAAACCCTTTAATGTGTGAAAAAGCAAAGGTGTCCCTTTGAGAACTAAAGTCTTCTCTTCAGTCACCCCATGTACAGGTGCCAGCAGCGCGATGATTGGGGAAAGCAGAGATGGTGAGAGCTCGTGGCCTACATTTTGGACAGGTTGTCAGGAGAGACCAGGCCCTGGCGAAGGACGTCCTGCTTGGTAAAGCAGAGGGCCAGGGAAGGAGAGGAAGGCCCTCCACCAGATGGACTGGCCCCGTGGCGGCAAGAATGGGCTTACACCAACAGCGATGGGGAGGATGGCGCGGGAGGGCCGGTGTTTTCGTCCACTGTGCATGCATGGAGTCAATAAGCGTGGGAACTAACGTGACAGTACCGAACACAACAGCAACAAGTGACGCTGAAGGTGTGGCCATCTGACCTGTAGACATTATCTAGAAAAACTCTGGGACATGTGCACAGGGAGATAAATGCTAAGACTGTTGGCGGCATTTTTTTTTAAAAGTTAGGTGCCTCTCTGACAAGCATGTTTTGTTTGTTTTATTTTTGAAGAGTTTTTTCTTGTGAATTAGGTGAGAGCTTACATTTCAGGTCGTCATTTTTGTAGTCGATGTTTTAAACAAATGATCAAACCTCCCAAAGCTGTCCTGATCCTTGACCCCGCCTTCTCGCCTCCGCCCAACCCAGCCCCTCTTGTAGACTATTACCTTCTCCTTCATCGGAGCCAACACTCGGCCCCCCTCGGGCCTTTGGCTTCCCTTTCCTGCTCATTCCTGGTTCCGATCCTTTGGTATGGAATCCTTTTGTTTTTTAGCAGCAAATGATTATAAACCACTAAACGTCCTTTCCCAAGAAAATGGAGAGGTTGCATTTCCATGTCTATGTAATAAAACACGCATTCTACACATGAGAAAACGAAGGACCTAGAGCTACAACAGATTACTACACACACACCAGCTGTAGTGTGGGCTGAATAATGTCAGAGGCAGGCTATTGTGTATAGTATGATACCGTTTCCTAAAGTTTTAAATTACACACAAACCGTGATCTGTTTCCCTGCATGCACATATGTATAAAAACATTAAACAAGAGAAACAAGGGACTAGGGGACACCAGTCAGGATATGGTGTCCTCTGGAGACCAAGAAGTCCATGGGATTGGGGATTGGTACACAGCAAGCTCCAATTCAATTTGCAATGCTTTATTTCTTAAATGACATGGTGAGTATACATGGTGAGTTCATTTACTGTTCTCTAAATCTTTTTTTAAAAATGTCTGGGCCCTGGAAGCCCAAAATTAGATTTACAAAAAAGTTTTATTAGCACTTTATTCGCCTGTCATGCAATTCATTAATTCCATCACATCAGGAAGAGTTGTACAATTGTCACCACATCCAATTTGAGAACATATTCTTCCTTGTACTCATTGTTATTCATGTAATCCTTTTTTCCCTAACATGGCAAAGATATACACAGCAAGCCTCTAGTTCCACAAGTAGAATTATTCTTGTATAATTCAGTGACATTGATTATACTCTGCATGTTGTACAACTATTATTAATACCTTTCCCCAAATTATTCTACCACCACTGACAAACTGAATCCCCCTAAACAACACCTCTTTCTCCTTGACTCTTGGTAACCATTGGTCGTTTGATTTCTTTCTTTCTTTCAGATTGTTTTAGTGGTTTTCTTGGAATCTTATTCACATATCATACACGTTCATGGTTAAATCTCTTTTAAAATGGGTTGTATATACATAATCACAGCCCATCCCAGTGCTCCTCCCCACCCAGATTGGTTTTTAAGAATCACACCTCAAGACAAACTTCATACCTGGCTCATCTATTACATATATTTCCTTCTTTTATCTAATTCATTTAAAAATAATATGTTGTACCTTTATTGAATCTATCATTCAACCAAATAGCTAGCAAATAGCAATACCGTTTATCCACCTATGTGCTCTGCCCCTATGCTGCCCCTAGCTTGTCCCCACACCCAAAGGAACCATATTCATAAGTTCATGATATATATTAGGTCTTTGCTTTCAAATTGGTGCTAGCCCATATATATGTATGCTCGAAGTAGCCCATTGCTAAGGTTTTAAGATTTTCAGACTTTGTAGGGAGTTTATCCTGCTGCTTACAGTATCTTTGGAACCTGATTTTTCTCTTGTGCACATTTTGTCAGCCACTTTGCTTTCAGCCCCCTTTGTAGCGCTCTGGTGGTAGGTGACCTTGGGCGCTAAGTGAGAATCAGGAGTTCTCCCTACAGCCACTCTAGAAGGAAGATGAGAGCGCACCTTTATAGATCTACAGTCTCAGAAACACTATTCGAGGTTGCTATGAGTTGGAACTCATTTGATGGGAGTGGGTTTTGGCTAGCACCTCAGTGCTGCTCTCCTGTCAAGTGCCTTTCCCAGATCCGGCAAATGGCTCCTTTCTTTGGTAATCCTGACTGTTCACAGGGGCCTCCAGCCAGACAGCCTGCAATAGACAGAGCCCTGGCCCCAAGTCCTCTGTCTCCTTGCTGTGTGACCTCAGTGGTGGCCTCATGTTCCTCATTTCCCCACTCTTCTTGGCTCCAATCAGAGAGAGAGAAATAAATACACCTTCAGTGGTTAATTGGAAGCATTTGAGACACCAGTCATTACTCACTGAAGTAGGATGTTGAACCCAGTCTTTGTGGACTTTGGAGGACGGCTGATTGAATAAGGGAAATGTAATTGCTAGTAGAGGACTGATGGCCTCCCTACAGGGTCTTGAGGATCACACTATGAAATAGAAGCAGCGGTTGAATTGAACCACGTGTCCGTTATCCTTGGAATCCAAGACTTGCCTCGGTCTGACTCTTACCTACTCCCCAGCTCATCGCTCCTACAGCCTCATATACCTGAAAGGGCTGTGTCATTTGCATATCACAGGTTGTTAATAAGCCTTCCTCCAATCCTGACGCCGCATTCTTCTTCATATAATTCAGCTTCTGTGATTATTTGAACAGAATACAGATTGAACAAGTATGGTGATATAACCCTGATTTACATCTTTCCTGATATTAAACCATGCACTACTGTTTTCACGACTGCTTCTGGATCCATGTACAAGTTTCTCATGAGCACAAAGAAGTGATCCGGAATTCTTTTTCTTCTCAAGGTTATCTATACTTTAATGTGGTCCACACATGCCCTTGCATAGTCAACGAAGCACAGAAAACATTTTTCTGGTATTCTTTGCCTTGAGCCAAGATCCATCTGACATCAGCAATGATATTCCCTGGTTCATGTCCTGTTCTGTACCCCACCCGAACTTCTGGCAGTTCTTTGTCAATGTCTGCTACAGCTGTTGTTGGATGATCTTCAGCAAAATTTTACTTGTATACGCTATCAGTGATAATGTTTTATAATTTGAGCATCTTGTTGGCTCACCCTTCTTTGGAATGTGCCCAGATAGGGATCTCTTCCAGTTAGCTGGCCATGTAGCTGTCTTCCAAATGTCCTGGAATAGATGAGTGAGTGCTTCTAGTGTTTTATCAGCTTGCTGAAACATTTCAATTGGTAGTCCATCAATCACTGGGGTCTTATTAGTTAGTGCCACTTAAATGTCCTCCTTCAGCACCATTGGTCCTTGCTCATATAAAATAACTTATAGGTTATTAACTATCAATTGAAGATATCTCCACCATCCCCTGCATCATTAGCCTCTGTTTCCATAGCACACACATCACTGTTTCTAAAGGATTGGCCCTAACAGAGTAGCATGTGGTCCCCACAGAAATTCAGAAAGGGAAGATAAAATGTTACCCAGAGAGGAAAACTGAGCCACAGAGAGTTGAAAGCTTAACTCACATAGGTATCCAGGATTTAACTATTTATGCCCACCACTTTTTTTTCTCAACCCAGAAATGAGGTGAGGCAGTTTATAAGACTCCCTTGAATTATTAAAAATCACATACACTGAATTCTCCCTGAGATTGCAAGTGAGGGACCTGCGCAGGTGAGTGCATGGTCCTGCCCAGAGAGATGTACATACCAAGTCCTCCATTCGGATGAGCTGCATGTGAAGCTATAAACGATTTGTCTCCTGATACAAATGAGGACAGGATCAGGTATCAGGTATCACAAAAGATCAAATGCCAACAATAATATCGATGTGAATGAAGGGGGTTGGAGGGGAGACCCCAAGGCTATCTATAGACAATTGGACATCCCCGCAGAAAGGTTACAAGGAAGAGACAATTCAAGGGTGTAGTATAGCACCGACAAAACACATCATTCCTCTAGTTCCTGAATGCTTTCTCCCCCCTCCCCCTCCAACCCCCACTACCATGACCCAGTCTACCTTACAAATCCAGCTAGACTGGAACACACATATTGGTTCAGATAAGAGCTTACAACACATGGAATTCAGGACACAAAAAGCCCTTAGGAACAGTAGCTGGAGTAGTGATATCATGAGGGTAGGGGGAAGGTAGGGGCCAGAGGGGAGCCAAGAGGGAGAAAGGGGGAACTCATCACAAAGTTGGATACATAGCCTACCTGCACGGGGATGAATAACAGAAATGTGGGTAAAGGGAGACAATGGATACCAAATAACAACAGTAATATATATTTGATCAAGTATTCATGAGAGTGGAAGGGTGGGGGAGAAGGGTTAAAAAGGGGAGTTGATACCAAGGGCTCAAGTAGAAAGAAATGTTTTGGGTATGTTGATGGCAACATATGCACAAGTGTGCTTAATACAATTGAATGATGGATTATCATACAATTTGTAAGAGCCCTCCAATAAAATGAAATTTTTTAAAAGCTAGGAGAGAAACAAGGTTTTAATGCTAAACTCAGATACACTCGTCCATCCCTGCAGGTGGGGGTTTGATTAAGCCATGCCCCTGAAACCTCTCTCTTGAGTTAGAGGAGTAAGAAATCAGAAAATTGACTAACAGCCTAAGAAAGCAATCCTAAAGGACCCCTGCTCCTGAGTTGGTTCTGAAGGTCCCCAGTGGATTGTAAGCCTTGTGCACAAGTCTTTGTGTCCACTAGGGGAGCTAGAGGAACATCTATCTTTCAAAGACAACCCAAAGCTAAATTAGGCATGTAATATGTTGCTGATTGATCGCTTGATAAACAAAACAGAGAGGATGAAAATACGACCTTTCTTTGCTTGATTAATAATTTTAGAAGTAATAAGTCTATGACCATTGTGAGATTAGCCATAAAAGAGGAGACTTGATAAAGACAGAAGATTGGAGTGGGGCTATTGGAAGACTCCAAAGTGGGGCTACTGGAAGACCCAAAAGTGGGGCTATTGGATGACCCCAAAGTGGGGTATTGGAAGATCCCAAAGTAGGGCTATTGGAAGATCCCAAAGTGGGGCTATTGGAAGATCCCAAAGTGGAGCAATTGGAAGACTCCAAAGTGGGGCTATTGGACGATCCCAAAGTGGGGCTACTGGAAGACCTCAAAGTTGGGTTATTGGAAGATCCCAAAGGAGAAAACAGTGCCTACTAACTGCATCCTCCTTTCATGAAGGCCTAGGCCCTTTGAAAGTCTGTTTCTCAGTGACATTATATTTCTTTCAAGTTTTTTAAAAAAATTCTTACAGTTTGTATTAAGAACAACTGAAATCATCTCAGTTCTCAGAATTTGGTTTTATGGGCGCATGACATCATCTTGCTGGCTAAAAACCAAGATACCTCGAAGCACTTAATGATAAAGCCAAGGGACTACGACCTTCAGTATGGATTGCACTTAGCGTAAAGGAAACACAAATTAACATGCCTGGATCAGGAGACAGCATCATGATAAAGACTTGAATTCCCAGTGAACATGCATAGATGCAGCAGTCAAGAAATCAAACAATGCACTGCATTTGGCAAATCTGTTCTATTTGACTTTTTGAAAGTTGGGCCTTTTACATCACTGCCTTAGTCTCCACCAGCTGCTTGTACAGAGCCTAGAGATTAGCCAAAGGTGAAAACTTAGGGACCTCTCAGACCTTGTGGTAGTTACATAATCTGTTGTCAACTTGAGACTTAAGAGTGAAGGGGTGGAGTTTAACCTGTCAATCAAGTTGCAGCTTGGTGACCTCATTTGGAGGAGCTAAGGAGATAAATAGCTCGTTGGAGGCAGAACACACGCTCAGTCCCTGTGAGACATTACTATCGACAAGATACATGGGGCTATGCTAGAGCCCTGGAGCTGAAGGAGACACGTGGAGACCCTGCCAGCACTGAGATGCTTCCACTACCACTGGATCCACAAGACTTTCCACCCACTGGCCTGTGATCTTCCTGCATTTGGCATCATTGCATGTGTTGCGTGAGTCTGAAGAGAAATTTATAGATTGGTATGGGACCTATGGGCTAATATCAGACGTATGGACTTGATCTGAACTGAACTGCCATGTTTTCTCAATATCCCATTGCTCTCGTATATAAAGCACGTTCTTAAACATATATGAGGGTCTATGAATTTGTTTCTCTAGTCAACCCAGACTAACACAGAGCTTCTGGGCTTACATCCTGTCTTGGGAATGTGCGTGCCTTTCTAAATTTCCCAGTATACCTAGATGTATCTCGAATACCCTAATGTCCCCAAGGACACTGTTTGCCCCAGGGGTGGAGAACATCCTGCTCAAGAAATGCAGAAGGCCCACAAAACGATCAATGCCAGTTAACCTCACACATCTCATCCAAGAGATATAGCTCCAGCCTTCTCTTTAGGTGGGCTCATTAAATGTTTGACCAGTATGCCTGAGACTATCCAAAAAACCCTTGGCAGGAAAATGATTCCTGCCCACCGCCCTAAGGCTTTAGGTAGGTTTTTTTTTTTTTTTTGGACATCTCAATCATAAGCTTTTACCCCAAGTGGTTGTAGGTTTGCCTTCATGTCACAGTAGCTCCCAGACAATGCCTGCTGCTTTCTTGCCCTGAGTACCTTCTGAGTTAAGTGACGCCTGCATGTGTACCTAACATTCGTTCTTCAGGCAGCCCCCAGACAGGTTGGAATAGGAAAAGTGGATGTAATTATTTGCTCCCTCTGCAACCAGACTGTTGAATTCTGGGACTGTGGGCTGCTGACATCAGGATCTCTGCCAAGCTGGGGAGGGTTTGTCAAGGGCAAATGAAAGCATCACAAAGTGGTCCTGTTGTTTCCAAGTTGCCTTTTTCTTGACTCAGCATTTGCTTGGTTACTGTAAGCCTTTGACTGTTACTAGATTGGTCCTAGCAATTTCTGTGTGCTTTCAATGCTTTGGTGGCTGTACAGGACCGTGGAGCTGCCTACTCAGCCATTTTGCTTGACATCTTTTTAATATTTAATCTTTCTATCTAGGGATATGATGTGACTTTCTGTTCATTCAAAGATATCTTACATCCCTCTACACTTTTCAACTTTTCCTCAGGTAAACAACATTCTCTTTAAAATGATCTCAGTTGCTTCACATTTTTGTTGTTAGCATGAGTAATTTTTTATGATAACTTTTGTATACTTTGATATATAGGAATGCTATTCCCTGATAAAATATTTATCTTGTGTACAATTTTTTAATAATCATTAATTGTGAGAAAATCTTGACTTTTTATAATAGTGGTCTCATACAATTTTTGTCCTTTTGTGACTGACCGGTTTCACTGACATTAACATCTCCAGGTGCCTCTACAAGTATTTTGCTGAGTCGTCATTCTTTAACACTGATTATTTAGCATTGCGCTGTATCTGTGTCATAATTTGCTTACCCACTTGGCCATGTCGGTCTCCATCATTTTGCTATTGTGAGTAGCACTATCATGAACACAGTGTGCTCATATCTTCTTGTGTTACAGCTCTCGTGTCTGTAAGTTATGTGCTCGGTAGTGGGATTGCTGGATCGTACTGCTTTTCTATTTCTAAAGTTGGAAGGATGCATCACACCACTCTGAGTATTTGTACCATTTTATAATCCCACCAGCCATGCACGAGGGTTCTTCTCTTCACACCCTTGACAGCATTTGCTATTTTCTGCTTTTTAAAAAACGTTCCTGTAATACTTAGATGACTTCATAGCCCATTGTTTGGATTTGCACCGTCTCTTACGTCTAACGATCACAAACATTTCTTCATGTAGGTTTCTTAGAGAATGTCTTCTGTGGTGAATGCCTTTTTTCATAGCTCTGCCCGCTTATTTTTTTAATTGATGTTATTTAGTTTCTAGACTACTCCTTCCATGGATATCGATTAAGAATCCCAGTAAAATTAAATCCTTGACAAGTTCAGTTTTTCTCTCCGTTTGCCATTATGTTCCTTACTGGTCCAGTTGTGAAGATTTTTTTAAAAAAGGGTAATCCATTGTGAACCCTTTGATCTTTATCAATAACTGCTTTAAATCCTCTTTGTTGTCAGAAAGTAAAGTTGTGTCATCTTCATATGACAGGTTGTTGATGAGTCTTCCTCCAATCCTGATTCTTCTTCATGTAGATATAGAGAGAACCAAGACCACTTTGTACCGGCTGTTCTTGTTGCTCTCAGCTGGTGTCTGGTTGACTTTCCACTTGTGAGACCCAGGCACAATGGAATCGCTGCCCAGTCCTTTGCCCCATGATTGATTGTATCCCCATGACTGGTTGCAGGTTAGACTGTTGTAACCCATAGTGTCTTATTTGCTTAATTCTGGAAGTAGACCCACCGGGCTTTTCTTCCAAGTTTATTTTCGTTTGGAAACTCTGATGAACTCTCTTCAGCATTACAGCCACACGAAAGCTTTCATGGGAAAACATCAGGTGGTGAATCAGGTGGTGGCAGTATGTTAACTGCATTGGCGGGCACTTGAACTTGGACCTCCCACAGGCTAGGTGAGAATTTTACCACTGAATCACCACTGCCCTCCCTGTCCCTGTGATAAGAGTGCACTATTGTGATACTATCCACTTACAAGATTCCAATGACCATCTACGTGCTGACAACCCCAAATAGTTCTTTCTCTAGCCCAAACCTCCCTTGTGAACTTCATACCTGTCCCTGACACCTTCACTCGAATGTCTTGGGAGCAGGTCATACTCTGTCCCAGTGGTTAAGAGTTTTCCCCAAACTTGTCAGTAAACACTAAATTATGCTGTCTTAATTAATGCTCTCGATTTTCCCTCTCTGAGTTCCAATATCCATGTGCAATGGTGACCCAGAACTCACAGACAAAGTGACTAAACGGCTTATTAAGGAAGCTAACAAGTTGCAATGCCAATGAGAGATGCTCCGGGTTGTGTTGCTTATAGAGGCACGTTAAAGGGTCATGTCAATTCCAATAATAAATGTCCACAGGGCATACCACTCTGTGACAAGCCTCGGCTGGAAGGCAATCAGCTGAAGCTCGGGGTCAGCAAACCCAGCTCCCTGAATTAAGTGCCCAGAGGCACTCCATTCCAGTAAACTTGAACCCAAAGAAACTCAGCTCCATTTCTGTGGGTCAGCAAGTCCACCTTCCTCAATGAAGTGCCCAGAGGCAGCCCACTCTGCAGGCCAGCCTCCTGCACAAAAGCACTCTTTACTTGCTCTCTGGCTTGGGAAGTCCTTCTGATGGTATAGCTGTCTTCTGGATCTGGAAGGTTCACTGTACAAGGATTTTGTCCAAAGGACAAGCTCCACTCTTGGCTCTTGCTGATAACGAGGTCCCTCCTCCTGCGTCTCAGAAAGCTTACCTTAACTAATTAATTAGTTGTATTGATGTAAAATTCACATATTATACACTTCCATAATTAAGTTGCTTTTAAAAAGATTTGTATATCCATCGTCACAATCAATTCGAGTGCTCCCTCCCCTTCCCACATTTATTATTTGCTCACAAATTCTCCTCCCGGGTCCACCTCCTGTTCCAGAAAACCATTGTATCAGCTATTGTCTCTAGGCATCCACTCCTCTGTGCTGCATAAACTGGGGAATCCCAAAAACAATGAAAAAAAACTAAAAAACTAAAGAAATAGTAATAATAATATAAAGATAAAAATAAAGAGCAAGGAAGAAAAGACACCAGCAATACTAAAAAGCCAAAGACGAAATTTCGGTCATGGAACAAGCAGGAAATATTTAAGCCTAGAGCAAATTCAGGCTGGGCCAAGTGGGAGGTCAACTAACCAAGTGTTATATGATACCATGGTTTGATCCACTATAATCAAGTTTACAGTGATCTCTGTCTTATTGTAAAGATGTTCAAGTCCCTTGCCTGTGGCCCAGGGGAATCTTACAAGAGGCTTAATCTGACAAGATCAGTGGTTCTCAACCTTCCTAATGCCGCGGCCCTTAATACAGTTCCTCAGGTTCTGATGACCCACCCCCAACATAAAATTATTTTTGTTGCTACTTCGTAACTGTCATTTTGCTACTGTTATGTATTGGGCGACTCCTGTGAAAGGGTGTTTGACCCCCAAAGGGGTCGCGACCCACAGCTGGAGAACCGCTGGAATAGATCCTCTGCTGATGGATTTTGGGCTTCCACTGCCCTTCATAGCCTTCTAAAAATAGGGTGTTCCCAGTTTAAGCTCTGATACTATTCTTTTCATCATATTTTGATTTTGTTATCATCATCTTTGGACCACACAGGCTGGTGTGCTTCTTCTATGTGGACTTAGTTGCTTAGATAGTTGCTTGTTTGAATACACACCTTTAAGATCCCAGACACTAGTCCATCTGATAGTCAGGCACCGTCTGCTTTCTTCAGCACACTTTGCTGTAGCACCCTTACCTTCAGTGATCTCTTCATGAAGGCAGTATCAGGCAAGACGATGCTATATATGACAAAATAATAATAATTTATGAATGATGAAGGGTTCATGAGGTAGGGGGCAGTGGGGAGGGAGGGAGGAAATGAGCAGCAGATATTAAGGGCTCAAGTAGAAGGCAAATGCTTTGAGAATGATGATGGCAACAAATGTACATATGTATGGATTGTGATAAGAATTGTATGAGCCCCCAATAAAATGATTAAATTTTAAAAATAACGAATTATTTTTGGATTAGGGATAGAATTAAGTGGGAGTCAGAGGGCTTTTTTTATACACAGCAGGCTGGCACTCTAGGGAATCTTGTCTGATTACTCCCAGATGAATGCCGTTAGTTTCTTCTCCCACCTTCTCACCAGAACCATGCTGGGAAGGGTCATCTGGTGAGAGATCATAGACTTTGATTCAAAGAGCCATATGAAGTAATTCACTGCCCCTGAATAAGTCCAGTCATCAAGAACTAATACAATTTTGGGACAAATTTTGTTACTTGGATGCTTATGCTGAATTAAGTGGCTTGCAATCCTTACAATTCTTCTCTAATCTAACAAAGTTAGATGAGTTCTTCTCTAATCTAACAACGTATATATCATTCTCATTTGTAGATGATAACACTGCGGTAATTAAGCATCAGTTAGTATCTTGAAGCTACCCAGCTAGCAGAGCTGACTTCAAATCCCAGGGTGATCAGACTTAAAGCCTGGGCTTTTCCTGAAGCGGGAACTTCGCTTCCAGGCCGAGGAGGTCAAGTGCAGCTCATCGTGTCTTGGCCAGGCTCAGGTAGAAGGCCGCCCATGTGAGTAATGTTTTTAGAGACGCCATTTTATTCATGAAAGCCCAGGCTCAAAGGCTTATCAGAGATTATGTTTCTCAGGTAAAGGCAACGTTTGGTCTTTTATGTTTTTAAAGACACAGTTACTCCCCCCTATGAAGTGTAAGAGAAAACTAGAGTTCAACATAAAACCCTGCCAAGATCCTCTTGAAACTTTTAGCTGACATAACTAAACCAAAGTCTAGTTAGGTGAAGGATGCAGTGAAACTCCTTATGTTAATATCATACAAGCATTGCATTAGAGTAGCTAGTCAGCATAATTGTGAAGGCGAGGAAACCATTTGATTGGCAGACCCTGATTTCTCTAGGTGAGCACACAGGACTTCGGTTGGCTTTGCACCGTGACACACTCAAGAATTAGGATTATTGGATAGGCAACTGTCCTGGAGTCACCCTTCTAGTTTCAGTACTGCTGACTTGAGAACATTTGTACTTATCCTCTGTGTATTATGTATTAGACATCATATATGGCTTAGCTTGTACTATCAGGTATAAGCCTCCCCACTCCCCCAACAAGCTGCAGAGCAACTGGTGGGTTTGAACTGCTGACCTTTGGTTCTCAGCCAAAAGCATAACTCACTATACCACTTGAACTTAGTCATGGTTTCTTTACCTAAGGGATCTTTGCCAACTAGACGTCCAGTAACATGAAAGAGGAACCCTCCCACTACCTCTGGGAAGGGACTAGGGAAAACCCATGGTTCTTCCTGGAAATTCCCTTCCTATCATGGGCGCCATCATGACCAACAACCTTTCTGAGAAGAAAACTATGTGAGGTCCCCAGCCCAAAAGAAAATAAACAAACTAACAAAATAGGTGAGCAGAAGCAAATTGGAAAACACTTAGAGCGAAAAAGATACCAAGATGAAAGAAAGTATCGGGAAGAAGAGTAGTTAGAAATGCTTTCTCGGCAGAGTATTGATTGGGGCAAATTTAATAATGCCAAGAGAACAATTAAGAACTGATGCGGAACACAAGAGATGTGCCTTATGGACTTTGAAAGAAGAACATCTAGACAACACTTTTATCTGTCAGGAAACCAGAGTAGGAGCTAATAGAAATGAAAAAGCAAACATAGAGCCTTTTTAGTCTTTTTATTCTCATCTGTACAGACTTTGTTCGAAGGAATAGACCATCATCTTACAACTGCATGACTTCTGGCTGCAGCAGGAACACCCATTATACCCAAAGAACCGCCCCCCTAGACCATTATTAATAGATAGGGTTCTACATTCCAAGATCTATATTTCTTTCAATGAGAAATTGGCACTTAATTGACTATTAAACTTTTATCACTCCGATTTTACCAATCTTCATGGATTAGGCTATTAGATGTTTTCCATTGGTCATAGAAGAAAAATCAAAGAAGGTGCCAGACTGCTGGATTAATAGATGCTTCAGCAGCTTACTAGAGAAGTTCCCAAATGCACTTTCCTTGTAAATGAAATTGTATGTACCCGTCATACTTGTCTATGCCCCAGGTATTTTTTTATCATTTTATTGGGGGCTCTTACAGCATTCCATACATACACCAATTGTATGAAGTATATTTCTACATATGCTGCCATCATCATTTTCTAAACATTTACTTTCTTTTGGAGCCCTTGGTATCAACTCCTCTTTTTTCCCTTCCTTCCCTCCCCTATTCACGACCCCTTGACAAATTATAAATTATTGTTGTTTTCATATCTTACACCAACCGCTATCTCCTTTCACCCATGTTTTTGTTGTTTGTCTCCCTGTGTGTGTGTGTGTGTGTCAATTATTACGATTGGCCACCCTTTCTTCTCCTCCTTCCCCCTACCCCTCTGGTATCACTACTCCCATTTTTGTTGCTGAGGGGTTTATCTGACCTGGACTCTGTGTGTTGTGAGCTCTTATCTGTACCAGTGTACATCTGTACCAGTGTACATGCTCCAATCTAGCTAGAACTAAACTAAAAGGCAGGACTGGGGTCATGATAGTGGGGGGTGAGGAGGCCTCAAAGAATCAGAGGGATATTTTGTGTTTCATTGGTGCTATACTTTGCCCTGGTTGACTCATCCCTTCCTTGTGACTTTTCTCTGAAGGGATGTCATATTGTCTGCAAATGGGTTTGGGGGTCTCTGCTCTTACCCCCCCTATTCTCAACATTATGGTTATTATTATTGTTGTTGTTGTTTTGGGTCTTCTGGTGTCTGTTACCTGATACTGTTGACACCTCATGATCACACAGGCTGGGCTTGTTGCTTCTCTGCTAGATGGTCACTTGTTTAACTTCAAGCTTTAAGACCCCTGACACTATGTGTTTTGGTATCCAGGCACAATCACCTTTCTGCACCACATTTGGTTATGTATCCATTTTGTTTTCAGTGATCATGTTGCGAGGGTGAGCGTCACAGAATGCCAGGTTATTAGAACATTGTTCTTGCATAGAGGGAGGGCTTGAGCAGAGGCCCAAGGTCTGTCTATTTCCTCAATTTGTGCCGTATATTGGTACATAGGCCAATACCTCTATTTTTATGAGTTAATCTATTTACATAATGCACACCTATGTTCATACCTCTAGCCATAGCTTTTGCTTCCTAGATATTTCTTCTGTTTTCTTTGACCTTCCTCCTGCCCCACCATCATGCTTGCCTTTCTTCCTCTTGGTAATTCCTCGCAGCTAGATTGCTGTTGCTCCACCACTGGAATCTCTACTTCCTCCTTGTTGTTGCTTTTTAATCCCCTAGTTGTTCCCCTGTCTATGGCGTTGTTTGCTCACCGCTCCTTTCTACCACCTCCTCCTACCCACAAGTCCCATTGCTATCTCCTCAGGCTTGTTTCTCTTGCTATCTTATATAGGTAGGCAAAACAATAATAACAGAGACAAAACAAAAAGAAAACAAATAATTGAATAAAAAGAGAAAGAAAAAAAAAGAAAAGAAAAACTAGCAAAGAATCCCTGAAAAGGCATGCACAGTGCCAGGCCTGTCCGCTGACCTTTATGACTGTCTCCCCACTGGTTCTGGGGGGTTCTGGGAGCTGCCCCTCCTAGCCTGAAGTCTACTTTGGGGGCTTTTCAGGGGGCTTCGTGGCTTGGCTCTGCTCTCATTGCTGAACTGTTCTGTTCTTCTCCTGTTATGTCCAAAGTGATTTGCCCACTTTGGGGGGTTCAGACTGGACTCACTCCCTGCCGTGTGTTCCCAGTGTTGACCTCTGTCATGGTATGACCCAGTGAGGGAACACGATGTTTAGAGTTGTTGAGGGCCCTACAGTCCTCTCTGTGCCTTAGCAGCCCTGTGGAGGGATGTCATCCTCAAGGCTTGGTGTGCCAGTATGTGGTCTAGTCCCTTGCTCTCTCTTTTTCCTTCTTGCTTTGCTTCTGTATGGGATGCCCCAGGTATTGCTTCAGTATGAGTCCGAGTGTTGTACAAGCCTCATCCTTGGAATCAATACTCTGGAAGGGATATTGGAGAAGACAATAACCAAAGTGGAGTTTATAAAGAGAGCTATGTGAGCTAGTCTAAAAGAAATTGTGTCTAGTGTAGTGTCTTGTTTCTGCTTCCCTTTAATCACCTACCAAAGATTTAGTGACCAATTCTGGTCCAATACACCAGAATATAACAAGGATTGTTAGTAAATAGTTTGGTAAATTTGAGGACTCTTTTCTGATCTTGAAGCCCTGTTGCAATGTATATGTATGTATATATATATATATATATATAAGTAATTTCTCTTCACTAGATTTTCTATGGTCAAACAATGGCTTTGTCCCCTTAGCCGTCAGGTTGTTAACCACAAAGTCAGAGGTCCACCCCCATTAGGGTCTCGATGAGAGGAAGTGGAAGTTCTTTGTTCCTGTGTGGATATACAGTCTTGGAAGCTCTACCTGGGATTGACAGGAGTCTGAATTGATCCTATGCCAGTAGGGTTTGATTTTATTATAAAGGTCTCCTTGATAGGATCCACCTTTCTATAAGACTGAGGCCAGTCTTACATCTGCCATCTTTTTCAAATCTGTGATTAGGTCCTTTCAGCATGCTCCCAATTACACCAGTCCCAAGTCTTCTCCACCATTGCCTGATGCTCCAATATTGCCTGGTGCTTGCCCTGCCTCCCTGTGCAGCTGGTCCATGGTGAGTTCCAGGTTATGAATGCTCTTCAAACTCTAATTAGCTTGGATATCCCAGGAATACACCTTCTATTGAGAGAAGAACTTGTCCATTTTTACGTCTAAACTTCACAGTGAATTTTTCAAAGACAGTTTCCTAGGACATTTTGAAAACTACTCTGAGTATGAAGCAATTAATGACAGCTCTTGGAACTGACTGAGGAACTTTTAATTTACGAACAAGCCTAAAAAGCCTCTTTTTATTATCTGGGTTTTTGGATAAATTTCTAATGTGTAAAAGTTATAAATGGAATCACCAATTTTTTCCTTCCATTTTTCCAAACTTGATTCGTTCCCCTTTCTCCTTAATCAAAAACAAAATCCCCCTTCTTTTCTTTGCTGGATCCAATTTTTAAAAAATTGTTCAGTCAGGATGTTACAAAGTTCTTTATTAATTTTTAATATCATTTTATTGGGGGCTCTTAAAGCTCTTATCATAATTCATTCATCCATTCGTATGTCAAGCACATTTGTACATATGTTACAACCATCATTTTCAAAACATTTTCTTTCTACTTGAGCCCCCAACTTTAAAAAAATCATTTTATTGGAGGCTCGTACAAGCCCCCAACTTTTTAAAACCTATCACTGAATGAGTGAAAATCAAGTAGGAGAACATATCAGGTACCATTTGTAAATTTTACAAATGAAGCTTTGACCTCATAGGGGGTTTTCTATTAAAAATGCAAATGGAAGGAAATTTATGAGTCTGTGAGATGTTCTTATGTTAGTGAGCTCTAGTTTGATCAGATTGCTTTCAAGTATCCTGAAGAAATGAGAATTTTTATTGGGGGAAAGAAATGTGATCATTCATATCACACACTTAGTTTTCGAGGAAGAGAAGCCTGTCTAGGGACCTTGGGCACAGCTTTGGTTCTACAATTGAATTCTACACTGGGAGTATCAGGAAGTAGGGAGATAAGTAGTAGGGAAGGGCTATAAATCTTACCTACTTTGCATGTTTGTTCAAGGCAGGTCTCAAACAGAATCAGGGTAGGTCATAACAAAAAAGTTGAGAACACAAATTTCCTGTTTGATGTAAGTATGGAGCATTCTGGAAGAAATGATAAAGACGCTCAATATTAGTTGCTCATATGTAAGTTCAGGTTGAAGTTGAAGAAAGTTAAAACATGTTAAAGGGAGCCAAAATGTGACCATGCGATTATCCCACCTGACTATCTAGAACATCCCAAGAACATATTTGACACGCTGAACCCCAAGGAGATCTGGCAAGCTGTGGGATGATGTCCAGAACATCATACATGAAGAAACAAAGGGGCATTAACATGATAAGAAATGAAGTAATAAAAATGCAAAGGGTTCACTCATGCTCAAACAGTTAATGTCTTTTATTAGATTCATATTAAAAAATAAAAAGTCACAAAGGGAGCGCAACAGAACAGCTAGGGGAGCAAAGCAATGAAGATCTGAGGATTCCCATAAATAGACTTCGGAATCGGTGGGCAGGGGTGGCACTTCACCAGATCCAATTGGAAAACAATCAGAAGGGCCAGCAGACAGACCTGGAAAGATTTATACGCTGTTATTTGTTTATTTGTTCATTTGTTTATTTATTTTCTCCTTTTTCTTTTTTTTCTCATGTCTATCCATATAAGATAGGCAGGACAGCCTATCCCAAGGAGAAAACAACGGGGCTGACGCCTCCGGTGGGACATGGGAGAGGAGGAGGGGGGAGAAATTGAGGGGCAACCAACAAAGTTAGGGATAATGGAACAACAAGAGATCTAAAAATTGAAAATGAGGATGGTTTAGAATGCCTGGCGGGGCTTGATCAAGTGCAATGTAGCCGAGAGAAAGTACTGAGAGTCAAATGAAGGTCAAACATGATAGTGGGACAGCAGGAAACTAAAAAGAAATAGAGGAAAGAACTAGAGGCAAAAATATTTATAGATGTACAAATCTAGGCATGCACATATGTAAATACATAAATATAATAATAGGGTTATAGATCTATGTACATATATTTAAATGTTAAATATTAAGGTGGCAGACAGGCATTGGGTCTCTAGTTAAGCACTCCCTCAATGCAATAACACTTTGTTGCAATAACCCGATATTCTGTGATGCTCACCTTCCCAACAAGACCACTGAAGTCAAAGTGGGTGCATAAGCAAATGTGGTGGAGAAAGCTGATGGTGCCTGACTCCCAAAAGATATAGCACCTGGCGTCTTAAAGGCTTAAAGTTAAACAAGTGGCCATCTAGCTGAGAAGCAGCAAAGTTCACATGCAAGAAGTGCACCAGTCTGTGTGATCATGAGGTGTTGACGGAATCAGGCAGCGGGCAGCAGAGTACCCCAAACAAACAAATATATTGATGAAAACAATGGGGCTAGAAAGGAGACCCAAAGCCCATCTATAGACAGTTGGACATTCCCTCACAGAGTCAGCCATGGTGCAGCATAGCACAGACGGACCACAGAGCATTCCTCTAGTTCTTTAATGTCCCACCCCCCCCACTATCATTACCCCAGCTCTACCATACAAATCCAGCTAGACCAGAACCTGTACAGTGGTACAGATAAGAGCTCTGGACACATGAATCCATGACAGACAAGCCCCTCAGGAATAGTAATGGAAGTAGTGATACCATGAGGTGGGGAGGAGGGTGGAAAGAAGAGGAAGAAATGGGGAACCGTCTACAATGATCAGTGTATAATTCCACCCCTAGGGGGCAAACAATAGAAACATGGGCAAAGGGAGACAGTGGATGGAATAATATATTAAAATGATAATTTATCATTTATCAGGGGTCCATGAGGGTGGACGGGCGTGGGATGGAGAGAAAAAAGAGGAGCTAATACCAAGAGCTCAAGCAGAAAGAGAATGTCTTGAAAATGATGAAGGCAACCTATGTACAAATAAGTTCGATACAATTGATGTATAGATTGTTATAAGAGCTGTAAGAACCCCCAATAAAATGATTTATTAATAAAATATAAATTAAAAACAAACTATTATGTGTCTAACATGAATGTAAGTGAGAAATGCTAGTGAAATACTTGTGGGTAAACTTAAAATACTTCCTATATGAATTCTGCTTTCTTAAGTTATCAGAGGGAAACAAAGACAATAGTGGGTAGCTGCTGCTATGGCAGGGGGCCGTCGGTGGCCTTCTGTACAGGGAGTCCCAGAGACAGGAATTGACTTGACTCAATTCATTGATTCTGTGACAGAACGTGTGCCTGGATTCGTATTTCTTTACTCTTGGACTAGTGCTCTCTCTAATACTCTGCCGTCCCCCAAGGCTAAGGAAGCACATCACTGCTTCCTTTTACAGCTCCAGTTGGGGCTCGGGTTCTGCTGCATGTGAAAAGAGTTATCTTGTAAGCTTCCTTGATCCTCAAGCTGCATATCCACAGGAAAATGAATTTCTGGTTGTAAATCAAAGTTGCCAACCTACTTTTAGTTCACAGCTCGTTTTTTAAGCCCAGGACTGTCTGTGCTGTGCTTAAAGACATAGAAAGGCTCATCTAAAGATAAACTTGACTTTGCTACCTTCCTCTAAGAAACACCAATCTGCTGGCGGTGGAAAGTGGAAGTTTTGGGAAAGAGGTGGGGTGGAGGACTTCTGAAATGCCAGAAGGTCACAGGTCAGTGAGCCTCTCAGATCCATCTGTTTCCTGTCACCCAGGACAATAATTCTTAAGAGTTGTCAAGGGAGGAAATTGCCGTTGGATTTCACCCCACTCTATCTGGATTGTTCTGCTAATCCTCAGCAGACATGATGATATGCTCCACGTCACAACTGACTGGACAACAACTGCTGTGTTTTATTTTAGTGATGACAGTAAGAAACATGGCTCAGTGCTAGAAGGAGCCCCGGGCCCATATTGGGTCAAGATGAGGTGATAAACAGTGACAAGGCTATGTCTGGGAGATCAATAATATCCATTCTCTATGTGTGTGATTGGAAGGCCCTTAGAATATGCCTGGAGAAGAGCCACTGCCAGTCAACCGTAATGCTGTGGGACCTTTGTTAACCGAGGGGGCACAATGCAAAATGAGAAGAAACGACTGGAAACTCCCTTGAATAATAGGGGCCTAGGATATATAAAGTATGACTCTATGAAAATTGAAAGTCGTGCAAAAATGAAATGCATCACATAAAGATCAGAATCCTAATCTTGAGTAAGCTGAAATGGACTGGTATTGACCATGTTTAATCAGACAACCATATGGTTTACTATGCCAGGGATGACACATTCAAGAGGAATGGTATCAACTTCATTATTCAAAAGAAAATCAAATCAAGATTTATCTTAAAGTGCAATGCTGTCTATTATAATGAATTAGCTATATGCCTACAAGGAAGTCCATTTATTACCACTATTATTGAAATATACCCACTAATCACTAAAACTAGTGATAAAGAAAGGGAACTGTTTCAGTCTGAAATCGATCAAACATGCAATCAAGATGCATTCATAATACTTACAGGTTACACCGCAAAAGTTGGAAACAAAAAGGAAGAGATAGTAGTGGAAAAACATCACCTGGGGGATAGAAACAAAGCTGAAGATCACATGATACAATTTTATGAGACCAACAATTTCATTAAAAATACCCTTTTTAGTCAAATAAACTGCAATGGCACACATGGACCTTGTCAGACGAAATGCATAGGAATCAAATGCACTATGTCTTTGGGAAGAAAAATGGTGAAACTCAGTATGAGTAGCCCAAATGAAGCCAGGTCCAACTATGGAGCAGACCATCAAGGGTTCATATGTAAGTTCAGGTTGAAGGTGAAGAAAAGTAAACAAGCCCAAGGGAGCCAAAATGTGATCTTGAATATCCCACTGAATTTCTAGACTGTCTCAAGAATCGATTTGACTCCCTGAACACCAATGACCTGATGAGCTGTGGGAGGACACCAAGAACATCCTACACACAAAAAGTAAAAGGTCGTTGAAAAGGCAGGAAAACTCAAAGTGGAAACCAGAAGAGAGTCTGAAGCATGTTTTTGAATGTAGAGTGAGTCAGTCACTAAATCAATGGAAGAAATGATGAAGAAAAGAGCTTGAGAAGGACGTTCAGAGGACATCTTAAGAAGACCAGGTCAAGTATGACAACGAAGTGGACAAAGACCTAGAGTTAGAGCTCCCAAAAGGAAGAACACACTCAGTATATCTCAAGCTGAAAGAACTGAAGAAAATGTCAAGTCTCAACTTGAAATATTGGAGGATTCTAGGAGCAAATCATTGAGTGATGCAGGAAGCATCAAAGGAAGATGGAACACTCAGAGTCGCTGGACCAAATACCAACTGATTGACATTCAACCATTTCAAAAAATAGTTTATGATCAAGCTTCAGTGACACTGAAGGGAGGAGTCTGCGCTGAAGTGAAGGCATTAGTGAAGAACAAGGCTTCAGGAACTGCTGAAATTCCAATGGAAATGTTTCAACATGGTGATGAAGCACAGTAAGCACTCTTTCATCTCTGCCAAGAAGTTCAGAATACAGCTACCTGGCCTACTGACTGTAAGAGACCCATATTTGCCGCTATTCCAAATTGATCAAGGGTTCACAAAGATGGGAGGGGAAGAAAGAAGAGCTGATACCAAGCGCTCAAGTAGAAAGAAAATGTTTTGGTGATATTGATGGCAACATATGTACAAGTGTGCTTCATACAATTGATTGATGGATTGTTACAAGATTTATAAGAGCCCCCCCCCAATAGAATGATTCATAAAGAGAGAGAGAGAGGTGATCTACAGGAATAGGGAAATTATTGAACAATATCATTGTCACATGCAAGTAAAATTTAGCCAAAGATCATCCAAAGATGGATGAAGATGGATGAAGCAGTACATTGACATTCGCAAGGCAAGGCAGTATTTTGTCCTGCTGTGCATTGGTTTGTTGTGTATTGGAACTGACTCCCTGGCATCGAATAACTACAACAGACCGTATATGTAGAGTCAGTGGGCAGCATAAGCACTTGATGTACTTGTCTTCTAATAGAAAGGCTAGGGTTGTGTTCACTCAGAGACAATTTGGAAGAAAGCCCTAGGGACCTATTCTGAAAAAGCAATCATTAAAATCCTATGGAGCAAAATTCTATGCTGACAAGCATGTGACTGCCAAGAGTTAGAATCAGCTGGTTCCTACATGTGTGACAGCTGTACAGTTTTCAAATGCATTTCATATTCGAGATATAATGTAAGCCTCTAATGAGTTGTAAGTTCGAGATGAATTCTTCTGATACCTTGGAAGAGAAAATTGAAGTTTGAAAACTGGCTTAGGAGAATTTTACTCCTTGGATCCCCAAATCCACACTTCTGTGGCCCCACAGCCCCTTCACAGCACATAGTGTAAGGGGAACCGGAAGTTCTCCACCTGTGGTGGGGCAAGGGCTCAATGAGGTTTATTATTGTTATTTAAAAATCATTTTGTTGGGGGCTCATACAACTCTTATCACAATCCATACATACATCCATTGTTTCAAGCACATTTGTACATTTGTTGCCATCATCATTCTCAAAAACATTTGCTTTCTGCTTGAACCCTTGGTATCACTCCTCATTTCCCCCCTCCTTCCCTACTCCCCCTCCCTCATGAACCCTTGATAATTTATAAATTATTATTATTTTGTCATATCTTACACTGTCTGACGTCTCCCTTCACCCAGTTTTCTTTTTTCCATGCCCCAGGGAGGAGGTTATATGTAGATCTTTGTGATCAGTTCCCCCTTTCCAACCCACCCTTCCTCCACCCTCCTGATATCGCCACTCTCAGCACTGGTCCTGATGGGTTCATCTGTCCTGGATTCCTTGTGTTTCCAGTTTCTATCTGTACCAGTGTACATGCTCTGGTCTAGCCAGATTTGTAAGGTAAAACTGGGATCATAATGTGGGGGTAGGGTGGGGGCGAGAGGAAGCATTAACGAACTAGAGGAAAGTTGTATTAGCTGTATGTTTCATCATTGCTATACTGCACCCTGATTGACTCATCTCCTCCCCGTGACCCTTATGTAAGGGGATGCCCTGTGCTCTACAGTTTGATCTTGGGTCCCCAATCTAATTTCACCCCTCATTTACAATGATGTGATTTTTTGTTCTTTGATGCTTGATACCCAATCCTTTCAACACCTTGTAATCACACAGGCTGATGTGCTTTTTCCATGTGGGTTTTGTTCTGAGCTAGATGGCTGCTTGTTTACCTTCAAGCCTTTAAAACACCAGACACTATATCTTTTGACAGCCGGGCACCATCAACTTTCTTCACCACATTTGCTTATGCACCCGCTTTGTCTTCTGTGATGGTGTCAGGAAGGTGAGCATCATGGAATGCCAGGTTAAGAGAACAACGTGTTCTTGCATTGAGGGGGTCCCTGAGTGGAGGCCCTCAATGAGTTTTAAACTCAAGAGGCAAGCTTTGAATTTCACTTAATAGTGGCAAGGAATTCACAGTCATCGTACCATTGTAGTTTCTTGACCAAAATGATTTAAAAACCAACTTAATGAAATATGACACCCCTACGACTTCTCCCACATACTGCTGTTCACTTGCTGCAGTTCAGTTGCTGCGCTGTGTGCCAGTTTCTTAGCGTCAAATCGCCATGATACTGATCATACTACATCCCAGGGTTGTTAAGGTTCAGTGGGATACATATGCAATATGCTGAGCCCCTACCTTTAGCCTGCCACACGTATTCAATAAACTTTGGCTTTCATGATCAATTATTACTTTCTTTATCAATACTAATAAAATGAGTGAGGGGCCAACTCAAACTCACAGATGTCAAGTTGATGCTGACTCATTGCGACTGTATAGCGCAGGGTAGAACTGCCCCTCTGAGTTCCCAAGAGCGTAACTCTTGAGGGAATAGAAAGGCTCATCTTTCTTCCAAGAAGAGGCTGGTGGTTTTAGTTGCAACAAGAACAAAAATATCAAGGTGTAAGAAATCAAACTCGGGATGATGGCAGAGGAGCAGGTGTGAAGGGAGAGGTTGGATGAATTCTAGAAGTAAAGCACTCCTTTGACTGAAATGTACTGAGCATCGCCTGGGCACCAGGCCTCGTTCCAGGTGCTGGGAAAACAAGGTGAACAAGCATGGAGAATGAACTGAATTGCTGTCATAGGAGTCTCTGCAAGGGTGGGAGCCAAGGAGAAGGATTGTGGAAGAGTTGGGGAAGTCTTCACACAAAAATAACCCCTGAGAGGGAAGGTCACCTGAATTTGGTCAACTTCACCCAGGGAAAAATGGAGATAATTATTGGTCAAGGTCAAGACTTATCACCCTAGAAGACTAAAGACAGAAAGACCCAACTTGCAGAGACAGAGAGTTAAGGAAATCGCTTAGGGAAGGAAGACAAAGTCTCTCTCTACCATAAAGGAATTGGCAAATTACTCCTCAGTAGAAAACAACCTGAAAACAAAAAACCAAGCTCACTGCTTTTGAGTTGATTTCTGTCCACAGTGACTCTACAGTTCAGGGTAGAACTGCTCCTGTGGGTTTGTGAGACGAAAACTCTTTATGGGAGTAGAATGCCTCCCTTGTTTTCAGACCAACTTCTAACTCATTACGTCAAAAGACTGCCAAAGAAAAACCCCCAGGCTTTGACTCAATTACTTCCCTGGCTTTTGTCAATGTCTAGCATAAACATCTTCGAAGTATTGAAAAGCAAGGAAGTTACTTTGAGGACTAAGGTATGCCTTGACCCAAGCCATGGTATTTCCAGTTGCCTCATAACTCAAAACCAAACCCACTGCCATCAAGTTAATGTTGACTCCTGCAACCTTTCTGGGAGTAGAAAGCCCAGTCTTTCTCCAAAGGAACTTCTAGTGGTTTCAAACTGCCTACCATGCAGATCACAGCCCAGCGCTCAACCACAATGCCATCAGGGCTCCTGCAATTGTCTCACATATATGTCAAAGTTGGACATAGAATAAGATCAAAGAAAAATTGATGCACTCGAATTGTGGTGTTTGTGAAGAAGATTGAATGTACCATGAACTGCCAAAAGAGCAAATGAATTTACTTGGAAGGAGTACTACTACCAGAATGCTCCTCACAGGCAAGGACAGCAAGACTTTGTCCCATGTACTTTGGATATGGTATCGGGAGCGACTAGCCTGGAGAAGGACATCATGCTGGATAAGGTGAAGGGGCAGTGGAAGAGAGGAAGGCCTACATGAGATGGTTTGACATAGTGGTTTCAACAATGAGCTCAGACTTAAGAACAATTGTGAAAGTGCAGCAGGACCGGGTGGTATTTTGGTCTGTGATAAGTTGGAACCAACCTGAAGGCACCTAACAACAACAACAACAAGAGGCATAAACATCAGAGTGTCCAGGGATCTCAGTTTTTATTCATTGGCAGCCTATGCATGAGTGGGCTTGTGGGCTCCTTGCCATTAGTTAAGTAAAGTTCTAAATCCTGGCTGCCGGTTTAGGGTTGGAAGTCGGAGGATGACTAACTCTACGTCTGGTCAAGGCAGTACTGGAACAGGTTCTGTTTGTATGGTGCTCTAAGAAAAACTCAGAGTTATACAATACCATCGCAAAGCCGCAGGTGTCCCCTCCCTTCCAAAGAATATGCGTTGGAGAAGCGTCAAGCTCTGGAGAGGCGGGAACTCACTATTGACCAAGAGTCTGTGCTTAGAAAGGACCATATATAATATGGAGTGGCAGGTGGCAGGCTTTTGCTTACATCAGAAATAGAGCCTGTCAGGTTCCATAAGGAAGCAAGACCCCCTGCACAGGTAAATTTCTATCACTCCAAAGATGGGTCTAGTTTAGCCCAGAGCCACTAGGGGCTTCTATAAGGTCTAGGTTAGGTTCACCAGGCGAGAGAATGGTGTGTATTGCTGGTTACTTCTGGTTTAAGCTTTGCAGGCAGTGTGTAGCTGGAAAGAACATCGAAGTCTGGAGGTCTGAGTTTTGTTCTCAGCTTTGTCATTACCCATCAGTGGGACCTTGAACACCTGTTGACCTCAGTTTCTTCATTTATAAAAGATGGGTTTGTGATTAGCAATCTTTGAGGTCCCTTCAAACTCTGGTTTCTATAAGTGGTTATTTGGTAGCGCTATTGATGGTTTTAGGCACTGCCATTTATCTGGCCACAGACCATCCAAGGAGTCTTCTGGTTTTGGAAGGGGTCTGGAGGAGGAGGCTGGGTCCTTATTGGGGCCCTAATGGTCCTACTCTCTGAGGACTTGGGCTGCTGGATGGGTACCCAGGGGCAATGGGGCTAGTTGGCATCCTCCGTGAAATCACAGGTGAAGAGGACAATGATGACCAGGCTCATGCTCTGCGACAGTGAACACATGGGCAAGATCTTCATGAGTGCTGAGCAGCCACCCTCACCGAGAACCTGAGAACTAGCCATTGTTTGGTCAGGGAACTTGCCTCTGGTTCTTGGAAATCACACCTTGACGCTCTGGAAGACTTTGCAGCCGGGCCACCAGCTCTCAGCTCTGTTTGTAACTAAACTCTTTCATATGGAGGCAGAGAAGAGACACCATTTGGGTAGGAGGCACGCATAATATGTGTTTACAGTTTTGTTCCCAAAATGCCAGGTACACTCGATCTTTGGCTCCTAGCTTGAATCTGGAGGTGGATGAGCTCAGGTCTTCCAAACCTAGTCTGCTTTGGAGTACGGCTCTAGGATTGACAAGGTCCTGGCGCCCTCCTGGGTATCGCTGACCTTATAGAGCGAGGATTCTTAGAGGGTTGGGTCCTGGCAGTTCCACAGAAGGAGAAAATCTAGAGGGAAGGGAAGGAGGCTCTACTTAGAGGATGCCTGGTGACTGGACTGTGACTTTCCTGAGGTCAGAGATTCTAATTCACCTTATATCACCTGACCCAGCACCTGACCCATGGAAGGCATGCAATAAAGCCTTGTTTAAATGAATTGAATATACAACTTTTCAAATGGCCTTGTGAATCACTCTTTTGAACACAAAAGCCACCAAGAGAAAGAACAGGAATTGATTGAACTATTAGTGGTGTAACTGGTCTTGTGGTGAATTCCTATACACAAAAGATAACCACTAAGCTGACTTCTAACACAGAGCTTATTTTTGTTTTGCTTTTCTTTTTGCCTTTTGGGATGTTATATAAGTGGAATCTTAGAATATTTGTGTCTGATTTCTCTTCTGTAGTAATTTGTGAATGGCATTCCTCTGGTCGTGTGGAGTTCTTGCTTGTGTATGCTCAATTCTGCAGTCTATTACGTGACTGTACCTCAGTGTCCTTACCCTGCTGATGGCCATTGACATGGTTTCACCTTGGAGCTACTTTGAATAGTGGAGTTATGAGGATTCTTGTACACGTCATTTGGTGCACAAATCTATGGAAAGGAGAACACAGTGGGTTATGTGTTGAGTTGCTAACCACAAGGTCAGCAGTTTAAACCCACAAGCTGCTCCATGGGGAAAAAATGAGGCTTCCTACTCCCATAAAGATCCATAGTATTGGAAGAGCATAGGGGCCATTTTACCCTGTTCTGTAAGTTTGCTGTGAGTCAGAATTACAATCAGTTCCATTTTGCCTTTTTATATACCCAAGAGTGAATTGTGTAATAAAGTGCACATATGTTTAGCTTTCATGCTTGCTACCAATTAGGGTTTTTTTTCAGGAAATCTTTTTGGCTGACTTGCTTTTTCCAAAGGCAGGCTTTATTATTCTTTACGTTTTACAAATAAGGAAGTACCACTGTTCAATCACTCAACTGGCCAGTCATGTAACAAACATTTAATCAGGCGTTTGTGGACTCAGGACTCAGTGCCGGGCTCTGGTGTATTGTTTCGTTTTGTTTTTTGGTGCCATCCAGTTAGTTCTGGCTCAGAGCAAGCCCCTAACGACGGAAAAAAAACACCCCCTTGTCCTGCGCCGAGATCATCTTATGTTGGAATCCATGCTTGCACCCACTAGGTCAACCCATCTTGTTGGGGGCTGCTTCCCTTTTTTCACAGCCTCTCTCTACACTTTACCAAGCATGAAGTCCTTTTCCAAAGACCGATTACACGTCTAAATGACACGAGATGGTATCTCACTGTCACTGCCTCTAAGGAGCATTCTGGCTGTACTTCTTCCAAAACAACTGTTTGTTCTTTTGGCAGTCCACGGCACTTTAAATATTCTTCACCAGCACCATGACTCAAATGCACGGACTCCTCTTTAGTCTTTCTTATTCAATGTCTAACTGTCAAAGGCCTCTGAGCGCATTGTAACGACCATGGCTGGGGGAAGGCGCACCTTAGTCCTCCAAGTAGCGTCCTTGTATTTCATCACTTTAAAGAGGTCTTGTGCAGCAGATGTACCCAATGCACTGCTCTGGGTATACGAGGGCGGGGGGGGGGGGCGGAATCTCATTCTACCTTGAAATGCAGTTTGAGTACAGTTTCTTGATTGTCTTCTGAAAAGCAAGCGTCTGCTCTGAAAAGAGAAAAAGAGGGCTTGAGGTTTTCCATGACAAACGAAACCTAAACGCAGGCAGAGAACTACTGGAGGAATTTAAAAGAACCTTCAAACCATTGATTTTGCAAAATGATCTCCCCTTCCCTGAACAGGAGATGGCCATATATTGATATGTAGAAATATGGGTTTTCCAGTTATTACTTAAATTCAAACATACTGCCATCAAGTCGATTCCAATGCAGAGTGACCCTCTAGGTCAGGGTTGAATTTCCCCAGTGGGTTTCTGAAACTAACAAAAATTTTACTTAGAAAAAGCTTGATCCAGGGCAATGTAACCGAGAGGAATTGCTGAAACCCAAATGAAGGCTGAGCATGACAGTGGGACAAGAGCAAAGTCAAAGGAAATAGAGGAAAGAGCTAGGGGCAAAGGGCATTTATAGAGGTCTAAATACAGGCATGTATATATGTAAATATATTTATAGATGATGATGGGGAAATAGCTCTATGTACATATATTTATAGGTTTAGTATTAAGGTAGCAGATGGGCATTGGACCTCTACTTAAGTGCCTCCTCAATGCAAGAACACTTTGTTCCATTAACCTGGCATTCCATGATGCTCACCTTCCCGACACAATCACTGAAGACAAATGGGTGCATAAGCAAATGTGGTGAAGAAAGCTGATGGTGCCGGCGATCAAAAGATATAGTGTCTGGGGTCTTAAAGGCTTGAAGATAAACAAGCAGTCATCTAGCTCAGAAGCAACAAAGCCCACATGGAAGAAGCCTGTGTGACCATGAGGTATCAATAGGATCAGTTATCAGGCATCAAAGACCCAGAATGAAAAATCATATCATTGTGCACGAGGGGGAGTGTGGAGTGGAGACCCAAAACCCATCTATAGGCAATTGGACATCCCCTTACAGAAGGGTCACGGGAGGAGACAAGCCAGTCAGGTTGCAGTATAGCACCGATGAAACACACAACTTTCCTCCAGTTCTTTTAATGTTTCCTCCCTTCCACTATCATCATCCCATTTCTACCTTACAAATCTGGCTAGACCAGATCATGTGCAGATAAGAGCATGAAACACAGGGAGTCCAGGATAATAAACCCCTCAGGGCCAATATTGAGAGTAGCCATACTAGAAGGGGAAGGGGAAGATGAGGGGAGAAAGGGGCAAACAATCACAATGGCCTACCTATAATCCCCTCCCAGGGGGATGGACAACAGACAAGCAGGTAAAGGGAGACGTCGGTTAGTGTAAGACACGGAAAAAATATTTATAAATTACCAAGGGTTCATGAGGGAGGGAGGGTTGGAGAGAGAGGGGGAAATGAGAAGTTGATACCAAGGTCTCAAGTAGAAATAAAATGTTTTGAAAATGATGATGGCAACAAATGTACAAATGTGCTTGATACAATGGATGGATGGATTGTGTTAAGAGTTGTATGAGCCCCCAATAAAATGATTTAAAAGAGAAAGAAAAACATTCCGGCCAGATTTGGTCCCCTCACATGTGAATGGTGCAGCCCCCTGAGTGATGCCAATGTTTCAATTGACTGTTCATTGAAGGTTGACAGCTCTAGCCCACCAGTGGTGCCTAGGAAGAAAGGCCTGATGATTTGCTTCCATGAAAACGACAGGAAAAGAGACTCGACGGAGCAGGTCTACTCTGGAAGACTGGGGTTGCCACAAACGGGAACCAACTGATCTGTCGGCAACGGGCTTGGCATTTTGTTGTTTTCACATCAGTGAAGTTTGGAGGGGAGGCACCCGGTACCTTTCCCGTTTGACAGGAGAGGAAACAAGCTCCGAGCTGGCACGGGGTCTGCCCACTGTCTCGAGCTCAGAGGTCACTGACCCAGCTGTCTTCCCGATGAGCTAATTCCAGATCTAGTACTCCATGCCCACTGCACACTGCCTATTACACAAACGAAGTACGGCGCCTGCCCAAGATAAGTCAGGCAGGACCTCTAATCGGTCTTGTTCTTTTGGTCCAACTGTCAAGAGCCTGGAACCGATCATTTTTCAATCCAGTGCTTTGTATCGTGGAGACAGCCAGCAGGGAAGAACTCCAATTTTACCTCAGACAGCTCGAGTGGGCTGGGACAAGAGGGCAGATTTCTCGGGAAATCAACCATTCCCTGGAGGATTCTGAAGACTCATAATAAGGATGTGCTGCTGATTTCTGTGTGTCCTTCCCAGGGCTCTGATCCTGTCCCAGCAGGTGGACCCAGTCACACATATCCAGCATGGGGAATGGTGCCTAGCACCGACACGTTGCTCAGTAACCATCGGGGTGAACTGAACTCAAGGCATAGGACAGACCCTCGGGGACTTGTTCTTAGTTTTGTGCTCTCTTGAGATTTCTACGTGCCCTGGTGTCTTAGTGGTTACATGCTGGCTGCTAACCACAAGGTCAGCAGTTTGAAACCACCAGCCACTCTCAAGATAACGACCGGGCTTTTGACTCCCGTAAAGACTTAGTCTTGGGAACTCACAGGGGCCATTCTGTTCTGTCCTATAAGGTCACTATAGGCATCAACTTGATGGCAATGGAGTTTAGTTTTCCTTTTTAAGTTGAGATTCCTATGGAATTCATGACCATGTCGTGGGGGGGGAGTCAGTCTTCCCACCTTAAATTGGAGTTTGTACCTTTAATAAGTTCTGCAGAGATGGATGAAGAAGCAATGCAAGTAAGACCTAGTCGCTAGGCAGACATTATGCTTCTTTAAACTAAGGCAGTAAGGTTAGTGTGACGATGCCAATCGGACGGGAGTCAGACTGATCCCTTGGTTGTCTGACAGTTTTTAAAATTTGAATGAACTTTACTGAGATCAGATCACATATATTAAAACGCACCTTGTACAAGTGCAGAGTTCATCCAATTTGACAAACCTCTGTGCCTGCACAAGCACCACCACAAGTTAACGCATGGGACATGTCTACATCTCTGGCCAAAGTTCTCTATCTCCCTTTGCAATGAGTCCTACCCTTGGCCACTTGTTGCCACTGAGTTGCCCTCTTAGATTTCTCCTGGAAACTTTTTTTCTCTTGATAAAGGGAATAGGTGCTAACTGCAGAGTTCACACAGTAAAGTGGTACAATGGAAAAAACCAAAAATCTTGGAGCCCTGGCAGTGTAGTTGGTTACACTTAGGATTGCTAACCGCCAGGCCAGCAGTTCAAATCCACCAGCCTCTTCGAGGGAGAAAGATGGTGCTTTCTACTCTATAAACAGCTACAGTCGCAGTTCTAGCCTGTGGACTAGGGTGGCTGTGAATCGGAACCAACTCAGTGACAGTGAGTTTGGTCGTTTGGATTGGAGTCGCGTTATCTAGAGAGAGCCAGGGTTATCATTCATAGGTTGTCCCTGGCTTCTCCGTGTGTTTAATAGCTTTGGGGTCATGTTCTTGCACATGTGTCTGGGATGACTGACTCTGAAGTCGTCCTTTTGCATATAGAACCGCTAACTCAGCGGTTCTCAACCTGTGGGTCGTGACCCCTTTGGGAACAAAAGACCCTTTCACAGGGGTTGCCCGATTCATAGCAAGAGCAAATTGACAGTGATGAAGTAGCAACGAAAATAATTTTATGGTTGGCGGCTCACCACCACCTGAGGAACTGTATGAAAGGGTCACGGCATGAGAAAGGTTGAGAACCACTGCCCTAAGTGATGGGCATCTCGATCTCGGCTACCAAGTTACCCCTACCAGTTTCCTCCCATAGCAAGTTGGTCACGAAGACCCATACATTCTAAAACCTTAAGATGGCTTGAGTATTTTCTCTGCCCTCTCCCCACTGCCTTTATTCCGGCTGGCTCTTGGTTTTGCCTGGGTTGTTACAGCAGTCTCCTACCTGGGTTCTCGGCTTTCAGGGGCGGGGACCACTGCAGCCCCAATTCACACATGTTCTAAAGTCCAGCTCTCTTTGCCTCTACTACCGCTTACTTCACCCCGTGTCCTCAGGATCAGGTTCATGTCTGGGTCAACTCTCAGCACGCTCTTCCGTCCGTGTCAATCACTCGAATGCCCTCATTACTCACAGTTCCTCAGAAGTCACTGTTGTCTCACACCTGTACACTGGAATGTCCTCTTCCTAAGGCCCCGCTCAGCAAACTCAGCAGTGTGATCTAACTCTACCTGGAGGCTGCTCCTGACACACCCTCAGTATTGAGGAAGTGTTAAAATGATATAAGCAGTCGACCACTCTTCTGGGAACTTGTTATTCTTATTATTTCAAATTCAACCACGTTTTTGAGATCCGCCCACATTGACCACAATGACTTCTGGGTATCTTCCACTATATGAAGAAGTCACGCTTCATCCTTCCACTCCCGCCTGAGGAAAGGTATGTCGATTTCTTTTCTATTAAAATAGCGTGTAGCACACAGCCTTTCCCACATTTTCAGCTGTGCATGCAATCAAACATGTATCTGCTATAGATGTCCAGGTGTGGAATTTGCTTGGTAAGGAGTCTTATGGCTCTTTTTTTTAACTTTATTAAATAGATATGACACTCTAAGGGGACATAGAAAATAATGCTCCCCCGCGGTCCTCATGGTTGGAGATTCAAAATCACCAGCAGGTCCTAGGGAGGAAGACTGGGTTTTCTTTTCATACGCAGTTACCAATCTTAGAAACCCACAGGGGCTCGCTATGAGTCAGCATTGGCTCGAAGGCAGTGAGAGAGTATTGTGTGGAAGGAGCCCTGGCTAACTGAATTGGGCTCGCCGAAAGGTCAGCAGTTCTAAACCATCAGAGCCCCTCTGAGGGAGCAAGAGGAGACTTTGTACTCCTGTAAAGATGCACGATCTCTGAGGCCAACCGGGACCATTCTTCTCTGTCATATGGGGTTCAATGAGTTGGAATCAAATCAATGGCCGTGAGATTTTCGGTGTATTGTGTGACAATTCTCACATACTTATATGCTCATGATGCCTTGGTACGGTTATATTTTCCAAGTCTCTTCCGTTTGATGGGTATGAAATAATATCTAGTTAGTGTTCAATTTGCATTTAAAAAATATTAGTCAGGTTTTTCTCCTTTACCACTTTGCCACACATACAAAAACTGAACTTTGGGGTTTGCCTGTTCATATTCCTTTCCTATATATTTTTAATCTATTTGTTTATCTTTTTTATTAACTTATGAGTTATTTATCTTCCACACATTTGTCCTTTGCCAATTACGCATACCTTATCCTTGTTTGGATCTTGCGTTCTAACTTTAAAGATCGTGTCATTTGTCTTGTTAGGACTTTGATTCTGAAGTAGTAAGAATTTTCAGACTCTGCTCTAAGCAAAATCTCCTTTTTATCCTATAGTCGCGATCACCTCCTGTATCGCTGTCATTTTAAAGCTGTTGTCTTATTTAAAATGTGATTTAGGTTTTTAATCCACTAGGATAATAGTTTTTTCTTTTGGTGTGAAATGGGAATCTATGTTCTTTCCTGTATAAATAGCATGGAGACCCATTGCCATGCCCTCATTACCTCTGTAAATTGACTGTAGTACACCTCCAATCACATAATCTACCAACCATCTAGTCTACTGTACGAGGGCCTACTAGAGGCTCTTGATTTTATTCCATCGTCATATCTGTCTAGCATTAGGCTGACATCTTATATCTTTGGTTGTGACAGCTTTATTTTAATATCTCGTGGGACAAATCTTCTTTCCTTATTTTTCTCTTGCAGAGTTTGTTTTAAAATACACACACACACGAGTTCTGCAGAAAAGCTTGTCTAAAAATCCTATTTCATTTTCTGTTAGCTTTTCTTTCCTTTTCTCTTTTAAAAAATCATTTTATTGGGGGCTCCTACAACTCTTATCACAATCCATAAATACATCAATTGTGTAAAGCACATTTGTACATTCATTGCCTTCATCATTCTCAAAACATTTGCTCTCCACTTAAGCCCCTGGCATCAGGTCCTCATTTCCCCCCTCCCTCCCTGCTCCCCCCTCGCTCATGAACCATTAATAATTTAAAAATTATTATTTTGTCGTATCTTTCCCTGTCTGACGTCTCCCTTCACCCACTTTTCTGTTGTCCATCCCCCAGGGAGGAGGGCATATGTAGATCCTTGTAATCTGTTCCACCTTTCCAGCCCACCCTCCCAGTATCGCCACTCACACCACTGGTCCTGAAGGGATCATCTGCCCTGGATTCCCTGTGTTTCCAGTTCCTATCTGTACCAGTGTACATCCTCTGGTCTAGCCAGACTTGCAAGGGAGAATTCAGATCATGATAGTCGAGGGGCAGGGAGGAAGGAAGCATTTAGGAATTAGAGGAAAATTGTATTTTTCATTGTTGCTACATCGTACCCTGAGTGGCTCATCTCCTCCCTGAGACCCTTCTGTAAGGGGATGTCCAGTGGCCTACAAATGGGCTTTGGGTCTCCACTTTGCACTCCCCCCTCATTCACTATGGTAAGATTTTTTGTTCTGATGATACCTGATCTCTTTGACACCTCATGCTCGCACAGGCTGGTATATTTCTTCCATGTGGGCTTTGTTGCTTCTGAGCTAGATGGTAGTTTGTTTACCTTCAAGCCTTTAAGACCCCTGACACTATATCTTTTGATAGTCGGGCACCAACAGCTTTCTTCACCATATTTGCCTATTCACTTGCCTTTTCTTCAACGGTTGTGTCAGAAAGGTGAGCGTCTTGGAATGCCAATTTAATAGAAGAAAATATTCTTGCATTGAGGGAGTACTTGAGTTGAGGCCCAATGTCCTTATGCTACCTTAATACTAAACCTTTAAGTATATGCACACAGATCTATTTCCCTATCCTCATACGTAAATATATTTGCATATGTAGATGTCTTTATATAGACCTCTATAAGTGCCCTTTACCTCCCAGCTTTTTCCTCTATTTCCCTTGACTTTCCTCTGGTTCCACTATCATGCTCAGTACCCACCAGGGTTTCAGTAATTCTTGATTACATTACCCTTGATCATGCCCAACCATGCCTCCCACACCCTCCTCACCACCAATTTAGATTACTTTTTGTTCCCTTGTCCCTGGGTTTGTTAACACCACTTCCTTCCTCCCCTCCCCTTCTCCCATGTCCCCCTGGAACTGTCAGTCTCATTGTTTTCTCCTCCAGATTGTTCATCCAGCCTATATTATTTAGACAGACCTGTGGAGATAATAACACGCACAAAAACAAGACAGAGCAAAGCCAAGCAACAATCTACAACAAAATGACAACAAACGAATGACAAAACAAAACACAACAAGAAAGAAAACTTGTAATTAGTTCAAGGATCCTTTGTTGGCCTTTAGGAGTGTTTTCCAGTCTAGTCTGTTGGCGCACCATACCCTGGCCCCAAAGTCCACCTTCAGCATTCCCTGAGGACCTCGCCACTCCATTCCCTTGCTGTTCTGTTGCACCCCCTTAGTGTTTTGTCTTGGTGTGGCGGGATCAGATTGGGTGCAATTTCCACACTGTGTCTCCAGTGTTGTCCCCTGTAGGGTTATGGGTCAGTGAGGGGCATCATGTCTCATAGTGGGGCTGGCCATGTGGTCCTCTTTGTGGACTAGCTGCTCTAATCAGGAACATCATCCTCAAGGCCTGGTGGGCCAGGATGTGCTCCACTCTCTCCTCCTCCCCCTTCATCTGATCCCGTGTGCTCCGATCAGACATGTCCCTCTCCTGGAGCTGAAGATTCAATGCCGTCCTCTGAAATAAATTCTTATGGGGGGAATCTTTCCTTTTTTCATGAACGTTTTGAGCCTCCTTATATATGCAGGTAGGTATATACGTTATTTTCCTTGATCATTAGTATACTTTATGAATTTTAGAGCCAGCCTAACAAGTTTCATAGAATGCATTTTAATTAAAATATATTTTACTTTGTCTTTTTGGGTGGTTTGTGTTGATAGACTTCCCATTGCCCTGGAGTTGATTTGGACTCCAGAGGAGACCCCCTAGCACACAGTGGACACGCTCCAGGGGGTCTTTGTGGCGGTCAGTGTTGACCGGAGCAGAGAGCCTCCTCTTTCTCTTGCATGGGGACGGCTTGGTTTGAACACAGCTGGCATCATGGCGAGTGGCCCCTCAGTGTGGCCATGACAACAGGCCACCTTGTTGATAGATAAATCGGTAGAGATAAGCTACATAAAGAGGTACCTTTTTTTTTTAACCACCAATAAGTTTTACCATTTTCTCCATTTAGGTCTTGCTCTTCTTTTGCAAGATTTATTCTAAAGTGCTTTTGAATAAACTTACGAAAGTAAGTTTGACCCAGGGTCTGCCCACCTTCCCTTATTATTACATGTGTCTTCTTGGATGAGGATGATACCTAAAAGATACTTTGGCTCACAAAACTTCAGACTCCCTCATCTTGATGAATGGCATCAGCTAACCCAGAGCATTAACCCCACTTACTGTTATGCATAGATATTTTAAAAATAAGAAAATTGTCTAGTTTTTATACAGTAGTTTTGCTATGGTATAAAAATATCATTGCAATTTTGTAGAGTGCACTTACCTTATAGTCACTGAGACTCTTGAACATGGATATTAGTTGATTTTGTTTTTGAGATCTTGGATATTCTATGTGTGAAATAAAATATTCTGTAAATAAAAGCCATTGATTTCTAGTTTTCTGATTAAAAAACTCATTTTATTGAGGGCTTTTACAGCTCTTATCACAATCCATACATCCATCCATTGTGTCAAGCACATTTGTACATATGTTGTCATCATCATTTTCAAAACATTTTCTTTGTACTTGAAACCTTGGTATCAGCTCATTTCCCCCCACACCCACCTTCCCTCCTTTGTTTTCTGATTTTTATGCCTCTTGTTTCTTTTTTCAAGAAGTTGTAATGACACAGAGTAAGTGCTATTATTTGATGACAGTGAAGGAACAGTATCAGGGCTTAAATTGTGACACCAATTTGTAGAAAGCTAAGGAGGAGAGGGAGCCAAAAATCCATCTGCAGAGTATCTAGTCAGATGAAGCCTCTGGCAGAGTCCCTCTGGCCACAGGACAGGGAGTCCAACAGCTTCACTATCAGACAGATTATTGTAAACTTGATTATGGTGGATCGAACCATGGTATAATATGACGCTTGATTAGTTGACCTCTCTCTTGACCCAACTCTAGGTTTAAATATTTCCCACTTGTTCCATGACAGAAATTTATTCTTTGGCTTTAAAAAAATTGTTGGTGGTCTTTGCTTTCTTATTCTTTATTTTTATATTATTATTTTCTTCATTCTGTTTAGATTACTTTTTGTTTTTTATTGCTTCTGTTAGGTTTCCCAGTTTATGAAGCACAGAAGAAGTGGATGCATAGAGACAATAACTGATGCAGTGGTTTATTGGGGTCTGGATGGGGATATGGGGAGGGTGAGGGGACTTTGGAAGTAAACAGTGGATGTGGGAGGAAGGAGGGAGCATTTGAACTGATTGTGATAATGTGTATAAAACTCTTTTGAAAGGTGATTTATCATTCTGAATGAAGGGGAGTGTGGTCTCCAGACCCAAAGCCCATCTGTAGGCAACTGGACATCCCTTACAGAAGGATCATGGGGAGAAGATGAGCCAGTCAGGGTGCAGTATAGCACCGACGAAACATACAAGTTTCTGCTGGTTCTTTAATGCTTTCTCCTCCCACTATCATGACCTCAACTCTACCTTATAAATCCGGCCAGACCAGAGGATGTACACTGGCACAGATAGGAACTGAAAACACAGGGAATTCAAGACAGACAAAAACTTCAGGAACAATAATGAGAGTACAGATACCAGCAGGGTAAGGGGAAGGTAGGGATGAAAGGGAGAACTGATCATAAGTATCTACTTGTAACCCCCTCCCTGGGGAACAGACAATAGAACAGTGGGTGAAGGGAGACATGAAAAAATAATAATAATTTATAAATTATCAAGGGTTTGTGAGGGAGGGGGAGGGAGAAGAAAATTAGAAGCTGATACCAAGGGCTCAAGTAGAAAGAAAATGTTTTGAAAATGATAATGGCAACAAATGTACAAATGTGCTTGACAAAATGGATGCATGTATGGATTGTGATAAGAGTTGTATGAACCCCCAATAAAATGATTAAAATAAAAATGCTATTTAAGTCTGCAGCGTCTCTAGTCGGATGAAGCCTCTGGCAGAGAACCCCTCTAAGCCGCAGGCCAGAGCCTTGGACTGCTTGACTATCAGACAAAGATGACTGTAAATTTGATGTTGCAGGGTCAAACATGGCATCATCCATACTTTTTCAGTTGACTTCCCTCTTTTTAAAAAAATCAGGGGACATACAACTCTTATCACAATCCATACATACATCAATTGTTTAAAGCACATTTGTATATTCATTACCCTCATCATTCTCAAAATATTTGCTCTTCACTTAAGCCCTTGGCATCAGCTCCTCATTTTGCCTCCTTCCTCCCTGCTACCCCTTCCCCCATGAATCCTTGATAATTTATAGATTATTATTTTGTCCAACGTCTCCCTTCACCCACTTTTCTGTTGTCCATCCCCCAGAGAAGAGGTCACATGTAGATCCTTGTAAGCAGTTTCCCCTTTCTCCCCCACCTTTTCCAGGTATCGCCACTCTCACCACTGGTCCTGAAGGGATCATCTGGCCTGGGTTACCTGTGTTTCCAGTTCCTATCTGTACCGGTGTACATCCTCTGGTCTAGCCAGATTTATAAAGTAGAATTGGGATCGTGATAGTTGGTGGGGAGGAAGCATTTAGGAACTAGAGGAAAGTTGTATGTTTCATCATTGCTGCACTGTACCCTGACTGGCTCATCTCTTCCCTGCGACCCTTCCGTAAGGGGATGTCCAATTGCCTAGAGATGGGCTTTGAGTCTGCACCCCGCAATCCCCCTCATTTATAATGATATGATTTTTTGTTTGGATGATGCCTGATACCTGATCCCTTCAACACCTTGTGGTCACACAGGCTGGTGTGCTTGTTCCATGTGGGCTTTGTTGCTTCTGACCTAGATGGCCGCTTGCTTTCCTTCCAGCCTTTAAGACCACAGATGCTATATCTTTTGATAGCCAGGCACCATCAGCTTTCTTTACCACATTTGCTTATGCCCCAGCTTTGTCTTCAGGGATTGTGTCGGGAAGGTGAGCATCACGGAATGCCAGTTTTATAGAACAAAGTATTCTTGCATTGAGGGAGTACTTGAGTTGAGGCCTAATGAATTGACCTCCCTCTTGACCCAACATGAATTTATTCTAGTCTCAAGTATTTCTTGCTTGTTCCATGACAAAAATTTTTCCCCATCAGTTTAAAATATTGTTGGTGGTTTTTCTTTTTTAATCTTTATTTTCATCTTTATATTACTATTATTTATTCTTGCCATTCTATTTTGTTTTTATTGTTTCTCTGCCCAGAAGGGATAGGAACATGGAAATAATGATGAATGCAATGGTTTATAAGTGAATTGGGGTAGTGGGGAGTAGAGAGATTGAGGGGATTTGGGGAGCAAACAGTGAATGTGGGAGGGGCCACTAGAATTGATTGATGTATTTATCACTCATTTTAAAATGGTTTAACCAGGGAAGTATGTGATATATGAATACTATATCAAGAAAATGACTAAAAAGGAAACAAACCAAAAAAAACCCACCATAAGTATATACATGTTTGTGTATATTTTTAGAAAGTGATTTAACTACGGAAGTGTAGGTAGGATATGTGGATATATCAAGAAACGACTAAAAAAGGAAAGAAAGAAAGAAACCAGACTTGAACTACAATTACCATGGATGAAAGAGGAAGAGCGTTTGCTTAGAGGCCACTGAGTTTAGGTGAATGGTGCAATGATACGGAAGATGATCTCAATAATGTTGTGCAACACAGAGTACCATCAATGGCACTGAATGACACACGCAGAAGTTGCTGAATCAGAGAACGTTTGTTGTGCGTACTTTTGCCACAATTAAAACACAAGAATCAAAAAAATAAAAAATAAAACACAAGAATCACATGAATCACAGTGAGTACAAGGAAGAAGAACCTGTTCTAAAATTGATCGTGGTGATGATTGCAGAACTCTTCCTGATGTGACTGAGTGATTGAATGGTCTGATATGGGGATGAAGAGCTAAGAAACTTGTTTCAACAACAACGAAAAGAGAGTCATGATTTTACAAAGAAGGAGGGTGATTTTTGAGCAAGAGGAACATATACGGATGAGAGGCAGAGTGAGGGAAACCTTTGGTGGGAGGCTAGGGAGGGGACGCCATCGCTCCTTCCCGCCTCGTCAAGTGTATGGCCCCTCTACTCACTGGGGGAGCTTTTGCTTCCTGCTTCTCCCTTCTTATATCTTCTGCTGAGCAAAAGTAGCCCTGTGATCTTAATGTAGTCAAGGGCCCTGGACTGAGGCGTAAGGCGGGAGAGTCTACATCATTTCCACAGACCTTTACGGTGGGGCCTAGATCCTCCACCTAGACCCCAAGCCATTGAGCATATGCGCATGGACCTCCAGTCTCTGGGATCGGATTTGAGCCCACTGTTTTTTCATAGGGTCCTTTCTCTTTCTTACCCCTTCTCCACGCCCTTCTTCCCCGGCTGTGGAAATGGCAAAGAACAGAGATGTGAGTCAACTGACCCTCTGCTTTCGGTTTCAGGAACAGCAAACCCAATCTAGGGAGACCCGTGGAGACCATATCCACCTGCCAACATGTCTCTGTGGTCATCTTTCCGAGGGAAGTGGCAGCTGGCCAGGAAGAACGTGGTGGGAAGCTCTGCTCAGTTGCCAAAAGAGGACTATGAAGTCTTACTGGAAAACTGCCGTAGGAATCACTGCCTCTTTGAAGACAACAGCTTTCCAGCCACCCTGAGCTCCATAGGCCAAGGGCCCCTGCTGCAGAAGCTGCCGGCTCGCCTGCATTGGAAGAGACCTCCGGTAAGGCTGGCTGGGAAGGGGGCTTCTGTGCAAGGCACACATGGGTCTGGCTAGACCCTCCTTCAGAAGAATCAGAGCTTTCTGGCACCAGGCCGTGTTCTCTCACATGGATTCCCCACAAGAAGGGAACCGAGTGAGCTCCCATAGCTCCATTCTCTAGAACAGGGGTTCTCCACCTTCAGAAGGCCGAGACCCTTTAATGCAGTTCCTCATGAGGTGGTGACGCCCCCGCCCCAACCATAACATTATTTTCATTGCTACTTCATCACTGACATTATGAATTGGGCGGCCCTTGTGAAAGGGTCATTCGACTCCCAAAGGGGTAGCGACCCACTGGATGAGAACCGCTGTCATAAAAGAAGAACTTCCATTATTTTAATGGAAACCCAAAGAAAAGGCTTCCCACCCCCCCAGTACAAGTGCTTTCTCTCAGTGTTGCCCAGCCTCTGACTTCCAGGAGCTGTACACCAGAGAACTACGTTGTATACAGTGAGAGGCATCTGCACCCCAGATTTGCTGGGGCAGCCCTGATTTCACAGATAGTCCACATCTTATGGCGTGATGGGTCCATGTTGGGCTGCTAACTGCAAGGTCAGCGGTTTGAAGCCAACAGCTGCAGCGAGGGAGAAAGACAGGGCTTTCTACTTCTCCACAACAATTGCAGTCTCAGAACCTTACAGGGGCAGTTCTACCTTCTCCTGTAGGGTCACTCTGAGTCGACTCGATGGCAGTGAGGTTGGTTTTGTGGTGATAACTATATGTCTATAGCTCTAGCTAAGGATATAGAGACAGCGTCCCTGGAGGGTGAAAATCGTTAAGTACTCAATTACTTGCTGAAAGGATGATGCTTTGAACTGTTAGCGGACCTGGAAGGCAGATCTGGAGTGAGGTTTATGAAAAGTGACACCTTGACAACCTTACGGAGCAATTTGACTCCACACCCACCTGGTTGCCATGAGTTAGAATCGACTTGATGGCAACTAATGACAACCAACCAACATAAAATACCACATCTGAAACAAGTTTTCAGGGATCGGAAAGTATGGTCACTGCGGCTCCGGGGGGAGTCCCTGGTGGCTCAACTGGTTAAATGCTCCCCTACCAACTGTGAGGTTGGTGGCTTGAATCCATCCAGATGTCTCCCAAAAGTCACAGTCATGGAACCGTGGTTGGTGGTTGTAGCTCCTGAACTTCCTTGCTCTGGGTCAGAAGGACAATCTTGTCTATTCACACAGGAGCTGCACAGAAACCCCCGGTTCTTTTCTGAAAACACCAAAAGATTGGATCTGTGCCAGGGCGTGGTAGGTAAGTGCACACAGCCCTCGGAGACCCAACCCTGGCTGCCTGCAAGCCTTTCCTGGCCAAGGCAAGATGGAGCACCGAGAAGGACAGTCTGGAAAACCCAGAGGCGAAGATGGGGCGGGTTGATGTCCTCTGTCTGTTGGTGGGATCGTTATCAAAGCTAGTGCTCTGAGAATTAATGGGGATGCCGTTCCTTGGCTCAGACCCAGGGAACCCTTGTCGCCAGCGCATATGTTTAAATTGTTGCTTTAGGAAAATGTTTCCTTCTCGTTTCCACAAAGAGGTCCTTCTTGGAACACCCGTCTGTAGGTTTTTCAGCACAGAGTCCAAACAGGTTTACCCTCAACCAGCTGTTCTTTTAGGAATATGTGCAAATGATCCATGACCACCAGGGAAGGCATGAGTACAGTGATACCAATTTCACACCTAGCACAATGGAGTCTAGAACATAAATATGTCACAGACGCAGAATCTTGCAAAGCTTGGCCGTGCTTTGGTCCAACTCCCCAAGGTTAGAGTATTCAGGAAAGTAGACGTTAGTCAAAGAACACGGCTCTGTTAGTGTTGCGTGCATTTCATCAATATTTCCCAACATCCACTTCCTCAGCATCTTTCTCCCCAGTGTGTATATGTTCCTCTTCTCCTAGCTATCCTACACACTCAGAGAGGGTGTCTATGGGGCCCCAAGCATTTCTAGCCTGCAACAAGGCCTCAGTAGGTCCCTGCAGAAACTTGTAGACTAAAATGTGTGCTGTCTGGCGTAGGAGACTGCTGGTTCCTGGCTGCGTTGCAAGCTCTAACCTTGCACCAGGACATCCTGAGCCGAGTCGTTCCCCTGAATCAGAGTTTCACTGAGAACTATGCTGGCATCTTCCGGTTCTGGGTATGTGTCCTCCTGCTGTCTCTGCCTGCAAGGGGCATTGGGAAGAGGGTTCTTAAAGGAGCTAGGCCTTTCCCCACTGGGCTGAGCAGTGTCCATGGTATCCTGACTCATGAGAGGCACTCTCTCCTTCTAGTTTTGGCACTTTGGGAACTGGGTTCCTGTCGTGATAGATGACCGTCTGCCTGTGAATGAGGCTGGCCAGCTGGTCTTTGTCTCCTCTACCTGCAAGAACCTGTTCTGGGGTGCTCTTTTGGAAAAGGCCTATGCCAAGTAAGACAACCAGAACTAGCCCCCCCCCTCTTTCCTCCCTCTCTCTCTCTTGTCAATGTTGGGAGATAAGAAAGGAAGTGGGTAAAGTCGATGAAGCCCCATCCCGGGGCACATTTCAGTGAACAGAGACGTGATACGCCTAGGGTCTGTCTCTATGTCAACAGTCAGGAATTGTGTCTTTCTCTAAAGGGTGGGATGGTTTATGAGGAGTAGGGACATTGAATATGTATTTCCTTCTTTACCCCCCCCCCCTGGGGGGCACAGGGAGGGAGAAGGAAAGCATTGCAGACAGGCGCTCAGAGATGAACAGCAGAGGAGATTCCTGAGGCTCATTGGGACGTCTGTGGGCTTTTGTATAAAGTACTTTCCCTTCGCTGTTCATGGGTACTCCTTCCCTGGGCAGGCTCTGCGGCTCCTATGAAGACTTGCAGTCTGGACAGGTGTCAGAAGCCCTTGTGGACTTCACTGGGGGAGTGACAATGACCATCAACCTGACAGAAGCTCCTGCAAACCTGTGGACCATCCTAACTCTAGCCTCTTATAGCAGGACCCTCATTGGCTGCCAGACCGTCTCAGGGGTGAGGCTGGGCTGGGAACTGGGAGAATGTCCTCCCGTCCTGCTCCCCTCCTCTACACCGACGACCTCTCCGCTGTGGGGGCCCATGGACCCGCATGGAACCCTCATAGTAGGCAAGGCCACAAGCGAAGGAAGATGGGAACGTAGACAAGACACTAACGGTAGTTCAGTGTCAACCACTTGTGAGACAGCTTACCTGTGTCCTTTAGTAGCGACCCGGAGTCCAGAGTGGGGAGCGCTGGGCCCATCCCCACCCCTACTATGGCCCCCTTGAGTGGCCTCACACAATGATGTAGCACTTCTGAACTGGAACTTATCCTCTGTAAAAGGGGAGTGCACACTGCAGCCAGTGTCGCACACGGCATCACTGAGACTCTCAACTCAACTGAAACCACAGAGCTTTAAGGACGGCAAGGGAACACACACATCAAGTTCCTTCTCCACACTCACGCTCACTCTCACATGCTCACTCTCATGCTCACGCTCACTCTCACGCTCACTCATGTTCACACTCATGTTCACACTCACTCTCATGCTCACTCATGTTCACACTCATGCTCACGCTCACTCTCACGCTCACTCATGTTCACACTCATGCTCATGCTCACTCTCTCATGCTCACTCTCATGCTCACGCTCACTCTCACGCTCACTCATGTTCACACTCACTCTCATGCTCACTCATGTTCACACTCATGCTCACGCTCACTCTCACGCTCACTCATGTTCACACTCATGCTCATGCTCACTCTCTCATGCTCACCCTCATGCTCACGCTCACTCTCATGCTCACTCATGTTCACACTCATGCTCATGCTCACTCTTTCGTGCTCACCCTCACGCTCACTCTCACACTCACAATCACTCTCATGCTCACACTCACACTTACTCTCACATACTCACTCATGCTCACTCTCATGCTCCCGCTCGCTCTCACACTCACTCTCACTCACGCTCACACTCATGCTGGCTCTCACTCATGCTCACTCTCACACTCACTCTCATGCTCACTCTCAATCTCCACGAACCCTTGCTCCCTCCAAACAGCTCTCCCACAGATTCTCCAGGGAGAGTCACACCAAACATCTCTCCTTTGTCTTTACAGAGGGAGAGGGTGCTGGAGAATGGGCTGGTGGATGGGCATGCCTACACACTCACTGGCATCAGAAAGGTGGGTTGAACTTGATTCCTCTGAGCCTTTCTTCTCTCCCTGAGTGTCCCACCAAGACCTTGGCTTATCTGGGTAGATAGTTATCTCTCTTTTTGGGGGGTGGGGGGAGGAGGTTGTTTGTTTGTTTGTTTTGTATCTGGTAGAATACATTTCTTTTCTTTTAAAATCATTTTATTGGGGGCTCTTACAGCTCTGATAACAAACTGTACATCAGTTGTATCAAGCCCATGTGTACCTATGTTGCCATCATCATTTTCCATCTTGATGATGTCTTGATGAACTCACCAGCGCCTGCCAATGTAGATGATGGGATCCCCATGCCACTGTCCCTATTTTCTGGAGTTAGAAAGCGGGTACTCTCCCAACTTCCTTCCCCTGGGAATCACTCAATCTTCAGCTAATTAGCCATCTGTGCCTCATTTTCCTTTCCTGACCTACCAATGACCAGTCATAGAACGATTCCTCCCCCTCAAATTCTTGTTTATTTACCACCTGCTCCTTTCCAACAGTATCTCAGAATCCTCTGATTATTAGACACCTTTTAAGCTCTAGTAGGCATTGAAGAGAGTGTGAGGAAGGTAGGATACCTGCTCACACAGAGCACGGAGATGCAGTACGTTAGAAAATGACAAGGAAGCCAAGTAGAAACAGAAGGGAAAGCGTCTCCAGAGGCTTGTGGACGTGCAGGTAGCAGAGAGGATGCCGACCTCGCCCTGTTGAGGGATCCAGGAAGGCTTTGCAGGAGAGCTGATATTTGAAAGACGGCGGACACTTGATGGCTGGCTCCTGAAAGATGGTACGATTTGTACAAGGGAATAAGAACATTTTTTATAAGAGAACAGCATGAGCAAAGGTAGAGATAAGAAATCTGAAGGTTTAGTTTCAAAGAACTTCCTCTAGAGCACCTGACTCTACAAAATGCCTCCAATTCCCTTTAAATTCTCTTTTAGTGTCTTGAGCTCAACCCTTGCTTAGATCTTCAGCAAGCATATTTGTTTACCCAGAACTTTTTATTTATGTTCATACTGATTTAACACAATTTATATAGCATTTACTAGAGATGGAACACTGTTCCAAATACTTTCCAAATATCAACTCACTTTAATGTTTATAAGTCTGGTGAATACAAGGGTGCTTTACACAATTAATGTATGTATGGATTGTGTTAAGAGTTGTATGATCCCCTAATAAAACGTTTAAAAAAAAAGAAACCATAGAGGAAAAAAATGTCTGGTGAATATATCAATGTGAATGAGGGGGAGTGTGGAGTGGAGACGCAAAGCCCATCTGTAGATAACTGGACATCCCCTTAAAGAAGAGTCACTAGGAAGAGATGAGCCTGTCAGGGTGCAGTCTAGCACCAACGAAACATACAACTTTCCTCTATTTCTTTAATGCTCCCCCTCACCACTATCATAACCCCAATTCTACCTTTAAAATCCTGCTAGACCAGATGCACATGGATACAGATAAGAACTGGAAACACAGGGAATCCAGGACAGATGATCCCTTTCGAAGTAATATTGAGAAAAGCAATACCAGGAGGGGCAGGGGAAGGTGGGGGAGAAAGGGTGGGAGAGGTAGTGGGGGAAATGAGAAGCTGATACCAAGGGCTCAAATAGAAAGAAAGTGTTTTGAGAACGATGATCGCAACAAATGTCCAAATGTGCTTGACACAATGGATGGATGGATGGATTGTGATAAGAGTTCTACAAGCCCCCAATAAAATGATTAAAACAATAAAATAAATTTAAAAGTCTGATGAATAAGTATGACTATTCGCCTCATTGTCTTGATCAGCAAACTGAAGAATCAAGATGTTAACCAGACCTGGGTATCACGGCCAGTAAGTAAGAGAGCCACTTTCTCCCTCACCAATTATTCTTTGATCTTTAAGCTTCCATTTCAAGGTCTCCCCTGCAGGTATGCATCCCCCTCAAACAGCTGGAATACGTGAAGCCGGCACTTATCTAGCCACCTAAACTGCTCCTCATTTTGTGCAGGTGACCTGCCGACACGGACCTGAATATTTAGTCAAGCTGCGGAACCCCTGGGGGAAGGTGGAATGGAAGGGAGACTGGAGTGACAGGTGAACTTGGGGGACTGGCTGGGAGGAGGGAGACAGAAGTAGGTGAAGGCTGCCGTCGGAAGATAAATTACACCTGTTCATCCCGTGCTGTCACGCGGGGACAGGGACAGTGTCAGAGTGTGAGAGTCCCCTCTCGCATTTCTCGAATGCTTTATCGTCTCTAAACTGCTTTTTCGTTCCTTAAAACACTTAAAATCAGGATGTAGGGGAGGCTTGTCAGCACGATGCTAACCCTTTTGTATTGCTATTATCTCTTTTATTCCTCCAGACAAGGCTTTTACAAGGCAGGCCACGTCTATCTTCCTTTTAGTGATGAAGAAACGATGCTTAGATAGAATGAATTGGTTCATATCCTAGAATAGGACCCAGAGTAGGGTCACTGGTGTTGTGTCCAGTGCTTCCCGACATAGTTCGGAACTCTTTTGGAATCACTGAGTCAAAAGTCCCTACACTCTAGTCATTGTCACTGACCTTTGCGTTTTCAGATTAGATGCTTACCTTCAGGTTATATATTTCCGTCTAAAGTCAGCATCAGAGGAGCCCTGGTAATGTCGTGGTTACGCACTGGGCTGCCGTGACATAGCACTTTGAAACCACCAGCCGCTCTGTGGAAGAAACATGAGGCTTTCTAGCCCTGTTAAATCACAGTCTCGGAAACTCACAGCAGCAGGTCTACCCTGCTCTTTAGGGGCCCTGTGAGTCAGAATCGACTGGAAGACAGGGAGGTTGGTTTGGGTTTTGAAAGGTAACCTTAAAGAGGAATGGTCTATTTCAGCTACTTCCTGGTTGGAGGTTGCAAGCAGACAGGGAGTCCTACCCATCTCATTATAAAGATTTGTAATGCTTAACCTTGTATGACACCTTAGACTCTCAGAGGATACACACATGTCCACACACACGATCACTTCTGTTTTCTAGAGGAAAACACTAAGGCTCAATAAAATAAGCTGAAATGGACTCCTGACAGTTTGTACTGCTTTATCTTCGTGATCGATCGGTACATAGATGCGAGTTGTCAGCGGGGCTGGATCTAAGTGGGAAAATGGCATCCACAGAAAAAGATGAACTTCAAAGTGCCGCAGAAATGGACCATCATGTTGTCTTGTCCATCTGCGTTTTGGCATCCTTCCCACTTTTTGTGAGTCAGAGGGGTGGCGAGGACTGAGAGAGACAATGGGTCTTATGCCCTTATGCCCCTGTGCCTAATCTGTTGTTAACCTCCCTCCGATGTGTTTTTTTATTTAAGACGTTGTGGCTTTCAATTCTTTAACCCGCACACAATTCTTTCTGTATGTTCCGGTGGTTGCCCCACTCGCTTCCTCTGTCCCTGCAGAGCCATGAGAATGTGGAGCTGATTCACTGTAGCTCTTGGAATGTCCTCACCTGCTACTGGCTTCATCTCTTATGTTGATTTCTACAGTCTTTTTCTTAAAATCTAGCAATGAAACACATATTCCTGCTTCTTCACACATCTGGACATTTTTTATTAGATGCCAGACCTTATAAATTCCATGTGGGCTTAGTTGACATCTCACTTAGATGGCTGCTTGCTTGAAAACAAGCCTTTAAGATCCTAGACACAATTCCTTTGGATAGCCAGGCACCATCTAGTTTCCTCATAGCTCTTCTCTCTAGCACCCACAACTTCTATTGTTCATACATTGTTGAAGCCCCAGTCATATCCTGGTCTGTCGTTAAATTGCTTAACTTTTGAATCCTTGCATTTAGAACATTTTAAACATTTTTATCACAAATCTAAAGAGAACTTACTGCCCCCCACCCCCATAGAGTGAATTTAGCTGCAACAGTAAGGGCTGGATTGTCTGCATCTCTATGGGAAGTGTCATGTATTTAATACAGTGTCTTAACTCTGTCAGGGATTCATGTGACTCCAGCCCTAGGAGAGCTCTGGGATGACTTCTGCTTACAAATTCCAAGTAATTCTTCTCTCTAAGGAAGGTGCTGTGTGGGTGTGTCCACATTTGATTAGCAGAACTCAAAGGAACACGAATTTGTGGAGCTCTCTCTTCAGGTAGCCCCCCTCCTCTCAAGTACTTTCCCCAGCACATTCTAGCTGCCATGGGTTCCCTCCTCTCAGACTCCTGGTCCTATACCACCTTGTCCGGTGTCTGAAAAGAGTTGTCTCTTATATTGAACCTATTTGTCATCGCTCATGGTGGAGGATGATACAAGGCAGTCTTGCTCTCTTATGGCCAGAAGTAGAAGTGCAAAAGGATGAGGCTGGAAAACAAGCGATACCAACATACGTATAAACACCAGCTCTGCCTTTTAATCACTTTAAACATGGGGCTTAATCTGTATCTTCAGTTCTAAAATGGGATGCAAAAACTCCTACTTTTCATGCTTGTGATGATCCTTAAATGAAGCCAAGCATCTCAATGGCTTGCTTAGCTCAATGCTTGGCTTGTAGAGGCGCACAGCGAATATGAGCCATTGCTCTCGCGATATGCAGCTTGAGGTGTTGTTGTCAGCAAAACGGCATACAAATCTTGATCAATGATGGCACTATGAAGCATTTACTAAAGAATTTCTAGCATGTCACCCATAAGCCTTTCATCCCCCCTGAAAACACCTCCTTTTGGTTTTCAGCTCAAGTAAGTGGGAACTGCTGTGTCCCAAAGAGAAGATTCTGCTGCTGAGGAAAGACGAAGATGGAGAGTTCTGGTACTTGACTTGGGACTTGGGTTCTCACCTGGCTGCATTTGAACTTCAATCCAGCAGACATTTATTGGGTGCTTCTATAGGCCAGGCGATGGGTTCAGAGAGGCCAATCAGATACAAGCTCCATCCTTTAGGAGATCACAGTGCAGCAGGGCAAGCAGGCTCATAGACAAGCCACCAGAGCATAGACAAGCCACCAGAGCTTAGTGATAGATGCAGTGACCCTGGCCAAGGAATTTGTGGGCGCAAGCCCTTGGTCCATGAGCAGGTCAACGGAAGGTGGACCACTCCTTCTTTCTGGTCTCCACTGTCGTCTCTTGTTGACTATATAATAAAAACTCTTGCCAAACTATACGCCCCTGGACATGTGATCCTGCAGAACACGGTAACACTACCCCTATGCACTCCTATGTCTACTCATTCCATTTTCTGAAAAGACACGAAGCCATCCTGAGCCCACAATGCCTCTTAGTGTGGGGCGTGAGATCCATCTACCTGTTCCTCTGTCCTGGTTCCTTGCAATATTTGCCCCTTTACATAACCCACTGCATGTGTGTGGGCATGAACTGCAACCCTTGCTGCCTTAACCTGTGCCCACTCCCCACCCCCAGCCTGGTCTCATACTCTTTACCCATCCAGTTCGGACTGCGATGGCCGTCTCTTTTGAAAGTCTTTCACTGAATACAAGAGCTCTGCTGAAACTATTATTCTACTTAAGACAAATGAGCCCAAGACAAGTTAAATAGCAAGCCCCAAGTCAAAAAGTTAGCAAATAGGTGTCAAAATATTCTATTCATGATCAAAAATGGATCTGTGCTATTCACGCCGAACAGTTAAAAATGGCTGGTGACAAGGGCCTCTGTTAGACAAGCGGTTAGCACTGGGCACCACAAAACCAGAGCATTGGCCTCAAGCAGCCTCTGTAAGGAGCGATCTGCACCCAGAGAATAGGATTTCCCAGGAGTCCTGACCCGCCAGTGAGGGACCCTCACTCTAGTCTGGCCCCACTCCCGTGTCGCTAAGATCAGATTGGATCAGCTCTGCTCCAGATCCTGGGGGAGGGTCTTGGCCCAGGTGAGGGCTGGTGTGGTCCTACAGGTTGCACAACCTCCCTTTAGTCCTGGTGACTAGGTGACATCTCATTTGTCTCTTGTCTCTTCCTTCCCACAGGATGACACTGCAGGACTTTAAAATGCATTTTGTGCTTCTGTTCATCTGTAAGCTGACTCCCGGCCTGTTGAGGCAGGAGGCTGGCCAGAGATGGATGTGCACCATGCAGGAGGGGAGATGGATCAAGGGGAGCACGGCTGGTGGCAGATTGAAGTCACCCCGAAGTGAGCATGTGCACAGGCATCAGGACCTCTGGGGTCGACTGGGACAGCTTTGCCAAACAGGGATGGGGTTCGGGCTGAGCCACTGCACGTACCTGTGTGGTTGGCACCTGCCTGAGGGTCAGTGGGCTCTGCTCACTAAGCCTAGTGCTCTGGCTTAGTAGACTGTGTCCGCTGGGTAGATGGGACACTTTTCTAAGGGGTACAAAGATGCAGTGAACCAAGTGGGCCTGTGAGCCTGTGGAAGTGCATCTTTCCCAAGGCGCACCTCTTCCTACTCGGCACAAAGCATCCTTTTGGACCAACAGAAGCCCTGCCTGTAGGCATGCATGCCTCTTACAAAACCCAAACTGAATGGAACCCACTGCCATCGAGTTGACTTTGACTCATAGAGACCACAGGACCAGTTCAAAGGACACCTTGGCTTTCTGAGACTAAATATTTATGGAACAGGCAGCCTGATCTCTTCCCCTTGGGTCCACGGGTAGGCTTATATTGCTGACCCTGTGGTGGGCAGCCCGATGCTTGATCCACAGCGCCACGAGGGCTCCGTATGCACAGTGGAAGCGTGGACTACATCTTTTTTGGTTGGCTTGAGTCAGGAATAACAGCACTTGTTTATTTGTTTGTTTGGGGTGGTTAGGTTAAGGCTATTGCTATGTTGCAGAAACTACTCTTTCATGGCCAGATGTAGAAACTAATTATATTTATCAGGCCTGCCTTAGCTGGTACTTGGTAGGGAAACTGAAGACAAGAAATATCTCTAAGTTACAAGAGATGAACACGTTTGAATTCTCAAAATGGAGAGGTTGGGGAGCTCTGTCATGTCCTCCACAAAGGAGAGATGGGGTGATTCCATTGGAAACAATTACCCATGGGTTATGCTCCCAGCTGGCCAACGTGGCCTGAGCTGTGGCTTCCTCCCCACACCAGAGAAGTACCCCCCCAAGGCTGAAGCCAACACTAACATGCAATGCCCCTGGGATTTCGAGCGCTGTTGGCTAATCCAGTTGCTGCTCCCTTCCTCGGCAAATGCCGGGGCTCCTTCACTTGGTGGCAAATGATGGGCCCCAGTGCGTCTCAGGGAGCATGTAGAAACAAGGTGGAGAATGTGGTCTGGGGCAGGGCAGGGCTGTGGTGCTCAGAGCTGAGATTGAGGAGTCGCCCACTCCATCAGGTGGGTGCTGTGGTGTGGAAGGTGCCCTCTGAAGGGATTGGTGAGCTGGATTAAGACGGCCAAATGAGGAGGGAGCCGGGGACCGGCTGACAACTTTTGGCTTTCTGTCCCAGACACATTTTGGAAGAACCCACAGTTTCTGCTGTCTGTCTGGAAGCCCGAGTCGGTCAGGAGGTCTCTGCACCCATGCAGTGTGCTGATATCTCTGCTTCAGAAGCCCAGGTGTAGGCACCGCAACCAGAAACCACACCTCGCCATTGGCTTCTACCTCTTCAGGGTAGGTGGGCTTCGAAGGGCCTGGGGATCTGCCTGGAGGGCCCTTCAGCAGCTCTCTACCCTTCCTCTTCCCTGTCCGCTTCACCACCCATCTCTGTCCACAGGCCTGGGTTTGGACAAAAATTCTGTCCCTTGGAAAAGGTGAACTAGAACAAGGTACTTCTCTGTACTTGAGGGTCAACTCCCTCATCTGCCAAATGAGCACCATCATCTTTATACCAACTTGACTAGAATGACCATGCAGGAGGACTCACCTTTGGGTCAGAAACATTAGCTGGTACTTCCTCAACATTGGATTCCTTTGCCTCCTCCAGAAAGCCCATAGTTACTTCCCACACCCTTTTCCGGAATTTCAGATGTTGAATAGGGATGACAATGCGTAGAGTAGCAGGCATTTTGGAAGGGACCAGGGCCTCCCGGGGAGTCTGCTATATCAACCTCCTACTAGGGTCGGGGTCTGTGAAAGAGTCAGAGGCCCTGTGTAACGAGATCTTTCTGTTCTTGTGTTGTAGATGCAGGGGGTGAGTTCTACCCTTGACCGGCAGGCCCTGGTTTGAGGTGATGTCCTGCGTGGCCAAGCCCTGTAGGGTTGGGTTGGCAGTCTTCACTTGATGTGTGCCAAGAGGCCAAGAAGCGATTGGCTGTAGCAGTCTTTACTGAAGGAGTTCCGCAAGGTCTGATGTTAATGCAAGCTCACTGCCTGTGGGGCCTGAGAGTCCATCGACTTTGCTTCCTTCCTTCCTTCCTTCCTTCCTTCCTTCCTTCCTTCCTTCCTTCCTTCCTTCCTCTTTTCTTCTTCTCCTCCTCCTCCTCATCCACTCCTCCTCCTCCTCTTCCTCCTCCTCCTCCTCCTCGTCCTTCTTTTCCACTCAAGGACCCCAAGAAATCCTAATGCATCCATAGGGAGGTCTCAGTCTGGTGCATACATTTCAGAATGGGTGCAATCTCTGCAGATAGACCTAGGGTGGACATGGAAGACTGTCACTGCATAGGAAAGGTGATGAATCACAATCTCGCCTGGGTGCTGAGGCCATGAAGAGAGGCCACTAACAAATGGGGCATCAAGAGAAATTGCACCCCATCTCCCTGGGGATGAGGGACAAAGGCTTGGAGATAGGGGGCATGGTGGGGGGTGGTAGGAATATAGGCAGGGGGGTGGTAGCCACTCTGCGAGGAGAGAAGCAGCCTGGAGGGATTCGTTCAGAAGACACAACACATCACAGTGTCAGAAAGATGGCAGCTATTATTTTATTTCCCAGAAATAACAGGAGTGAAAAACTTAATTTTCTCAGTTTTGATAGAATTGGGTTAAAAGATTTTATAAAGGAGCCATTTTGCTTTGGGCATTGGCTGGTTCGCTAACTGCCTCCCTAACCTGCTACTTTTATGGGGCTATGGAGGGCTTGTGATGCCTCTTAATTGAACAGGTGGTTATTTGTCTCACACCTACTTCCTAGTAGAATTTGGGTCAACTGACATTAAAAAATGTAACCACGTCAAAACTATAGCCAGTGAAAAATTAGAGCGACAGGAGAAAAGTAATAAATAGATAGGGGTTACCTAGGCAATTGATTCTAGCAGGAAAAATAAATAAAGCTGGGCAGCTAGGAGGATTGTGCTGCTGCTATGATTTCACTCGGGGGGTCCTTGCAGGCAAGGTCAAGGGCCAACTGGCTGAGCCTCTGCTTTTTATTGTCTGATGCATTTTGTTCTCTATCCCTGAGTGGAATCTGCCCAGTATGTTTGCACGTGGATGGTTCGTATCTTCGTTAGAGCTGCGTATACACTGCTGCAGGGACGGTCCCCACGTGCAGCTCCACTGCCCAGAGAGCACAAAGGGGAGAGGGAGCAGGAGGTAAGGAGAGAGAGGAGAAAGGGGGAGCAGAGGAAAGAAAGAGGGAGAGGAGAGAAGGAGGAGAAAGAGAGGGAATAGGAAAGTCTCAATGAGAAAATCAAGCTCGTGCCATATGCCAGGGCCAAGGTTAGAACCGGCAGCCCAATCCGGGTCTTCATCAGAGCTCTGGTTGGAGTCTGGCTCCCTTTTCTGAGGCCGCTTCCCTGAGAACACGCCGTATCCTGTCTGTCTGTCTGTCGTCTGTCTGTCTGTCTGTAGCTGTCGCGATGTAGGTGAGGAGGTGATTGGTGACCCACCGGTGGTACGGGTTACCATAAATCAAAATCACCCAGAGCTTGCACCGCAGACGTGGCAAGCAGCATGCGTTAAGAACATGGGCCCGAGAGCTCAGCTGTCTTTGGCTGCAGTTCAGACTGGGATTCGTACTAACTGATGGCTTTGGGCAGATGACCTACTTAGCTGAGCTCACCACCGTCCCCCACCCCCAACTGCAAAATGGATAGTACAGGCCCACATCATTTTGCACACAACTCTGTTTCTAATATAATGCCATTCAAGTTGGCATGTGTTGATTCATCCCTGGTAGAGTTCCAACTGGGATGCCCATCCCTGGCATCTGTTTTCACCCCTTCTTGCCATCTGCCACCCGAGCGTGTTGAATTTGGCTAGTCAGAGTCACCTTCATCTTGGGCCAAGGACCCCAGGTCCAGTCACAGTCAAGGTGATCATTGTAACTGGTTTTCTTCTTCCTCCACTCACAGCTCTATGGCAAACAGAGGCGACTGTCCCCTGAGTTCTTCTGGAAAAATGTTCCCTTGAGTCGGCCAGAGAGATTTCATGCTGAGAAAGAAGTGAGCCAAGAGCTGTGGCTGGACCCAGGAACATACCTCATTGTGCCCTGCACATCTGAGGCCAACAAGGAGTTGGAGTTCGTCCTTAGAGTCTTCTCCAGGAAGCATACCTTTCAGTAAGACTGCAAGGCCTCCCTGCGAGGTTGGGGCTCACTGGGTCCAGGGTAGGCAAGGAGGGCAAGGTTCAAATTGGGGGAGGGCAGGGTCTCCCTGAGACTTAGAGAGAGCAGGTCACTGATGTGGCTGTCTATGTGAGAAGCATCCCTCCTTTCTGCAGACACACTCTCATGAAGAGTCAAGGGAATTCTGCTGAACATTAGAGATCAAAAGATAGAGCAATCGTGGTCCCTGTTCTCTAGAATCTCAAGGTCTGGGGAGAATACAGATGTAGCAGCAGTTATTTACATTCATGTGTGAAAGGCATTGAGAGGTCATCAAGGAGAGCCATCTGAGCCAACCCTCCGTGGTCCTGGGGGGAGCAGAGACAACTGCAGGGAGAGAGTGGTGCTGATGACATGCAGCGAAGTTGCTCAGGTGAGGGGAGGTCATCTGTAAGTGACAGGCTCAGATGTACACTTGAATCTACATCGCCACCAAAAATATTCCTTTTCCTCAGCTAGGTAGCACTTGGATGGTTTTTTGTTGGGGTGATTTGTGACGTCTCAGCCACACATATTTAGACTTGGCATCGGTCCTCTGCTGCTGCTTTCAGACAGTTGAGTCATTGAATAGGAATAGAAATAGTTAAATGAGGATGTTAGGAGGTAGAGGATTCAGAATAATGAAAGGTACCGAGATAATAAATAGCGGAGTAGGTGGAGGGGGGCCACGAGCAGTTTGGTGTGCCCTGTGCCTTGTCTTGATTCCCCAAGGAGAAGTGATGGTGAGCTGTCAGAGCTGGGCAGGCACAACCAAGGAACTGAGAGCTGAGCTCTCATGGGGAAGGAGGGGACTGTTCAAAAGGCTCTCCAAATGATCTCAGAGGGAATCTCTTCTCTGTTTTTCTTCTCTTAGCGAAATTGGCAGTGACCCCCATGTTGCCGTGTCTAAGGTGAGCAAGCCAGGAGAATTTCATGTGCCTGGAATGGCTTTCAAAGCCAGGGTGGCGGGTGGTTCCCTTTATATTCTGAGAGCGGTAGTTCTGGGGGGAGGAAGGAGGTGCCAAGACTCACACACCCCGCTGTATGACAAACAGACCACTACACATCCACTAAGGTCCCAGCCATTCCAAACCCAGAGCCAAGGCCATGCAGTGTGTGTGTGTGTGTGTGTGTGTGTGTGTGAATGCAATTGTAGGAAGTATAAGAAGGAGGAAAACTGAGGAGCTGATGCCAGGGGCTTAGGTGGAGAGCAAATGTTTTGAGAATGATGAGGGTAACAAATGTACAAATGTGCTTTATACATTGAAGTATGTATGGATTATGATAAGAGTTATATGAGTCCCCAATAAAATGACTTAAAAAAAGAATGTAAATAGTAAAATATGCCCATTGAAAGGGGGAAAATAGGAATAGAGAAGGAAAGAAAGAAAGAAAGAAAGAAAGAAAGAAAGAATGAAAGAAAGAAAAAGATACTACAAGATTCTGTCACGGAACAGGAAGTCACGTTGAGAACAAATGTGCACATTCAGCTCTCTTGAGCTGGTATGAGCTGGCATTTATAAATGATGCCAGGGCTTGATTACTCAACACGCAAGCTCTGCATAGTCCAATTTCACCTTCCCATCAGTCTGCAGTGCACAATTTCACCTGACCCCCCACATTAAAAAGATGCGGTGAAACCCATAGGGACTTGCTCACCATAGATTAGCTTGCAAGCCCACGACTGAATACCTTGCTCAGTATGAGCCCGGCACAGTTTACATTGTGCTTACTTGTTAATCCACCCGTGAAACTGCCATACTCTTTTACATTCCCATCAGTTATATACGAAGAGTCCCTTTTGTTCCATGCTCTTGCCAATGCTGGCACAGTCTTTTGCGTTGTTTTAAAACCTCTTGGTAGGTTTATAAGACCTCTTGGTAGCACTAATGATTACGTGATCAACTCCTAAAGGCGGGTAGTTTGGACACACCAACCTGACAACTTTTCCCAAAGGCTCTAAACTCCCTAGCTGGGGCTGATGACAATCTGCAAGTCAATGAGAGATGGTCTACAGTGGCATCGTACTGTCTCCCTAATTTGCATTTTACCGAGGACTTTGGAGGATTGTTTTCATCTACATATCTTCTTTGGTGAAGAGTGGTCACACTTTTTGCCTCGCCGACCTGTCCCTGAGTTGTAAGTGTTCTTTCCATGCTCCACATGCAAATCCTTTGGGAGCTATTTTCCAAATATGTTCTCACAGTTTGTGACTTGCCTTTTAATTTACTTAATGCATCTTCTGAGGAGAAAAGGGTTTAACTTATGATTATTTAAATTTACTGAGTATTTCCTTTTATAGTCTTGTTGGATTGCATTGAAGACATATTTGCCAAACCCAAAGTTAAGATATGTTTTCATATGTTTTTTTCTGGAAGTTTTGTATTGTAGCACATGAGCATCTCTGATGCATTTAAAGTTTAGTTTTGTACATGGTGTGAGGTGAGGGTTTTTTGGTGTTTCTTTCCCTACAGATATCTAATTTTTCCAGCACCATGTGTTTTATAAAGTATCATTTTCTACTGACTGGACATGATATTTGATCATATACAAGGAAAATTCAGAGTTCATGGGAAAATTTCATCATATTTTGATTCCATTTTCCATGAAATTTTTGAAGCACTCTTGAATGCGTCTCAACTCTAGACCTGATTATTTCCCACACATGAATTTATACAGGTTTATGGCTGTGTTACCATGATTACTAGAGTTCATGGTATTGAAATCGGATAGTACAAATCCTCCAACTTTGTTTCCTTTTCAAAAGGGGTTTTTAAATTTTTGTTTTGTTTTGGCCTCTTCTAGGTCTATCAAAGTTACATTTACATTTTAGAATCAGCTTATCAATTTCTTCAATAAGGGCAACTGAGATTTTGATTGGTATGGCATTGAATCTATAAATTATGGGAAGAACTGACATCTTAATTTTAAGTCTTTTGATTCATACACGTGGTGTATTCCTCATTGATTTAAATATTTCGTTTATTTCAAAAGAGTTATATAGTTTTCAATAATAGGTCCTGCACATATTTTGTTTAAAAAATTCCTAAACCATTAGACAGTTTTACAAATACATATAAGGATAAATATATGTACACAAGGGCACATACACACACAGATAAGTTAAAAAGTATTGCTACTATGGTTCCCATTCATACACATATAGGTTTATTCTAAACAGAATTTTTATTGTAGACCCATTAGTGTGCTTAAAAAACTTCCAAACAAGACTAGCTTCAGAAGGGTATGCTGAGACAGATAAACTCAAGCCAGAGAACTCGGCTCAGAAGGTTATGGTGACTGTGTTTTGGAATTCCAAAATCATCATCTTGATAGGTTTTCTCAAATGACAAAGTATGATCACACGGGCTTATTAGGAAGAAAATTTCAAAAGGTTGAAAACTGCATTGGAGAGAGAAAAGGTACACAAATTGTGCTAAGAAATCTCCCCCACCTCGTCATTACAATGCACCCACTCATTCTTCAAGTGTAGCAAAGTTTGTCCTGCAAGAATTTCATTGGAAAACCTTTTCCCATCCACCCCACAACCCTGACTTTGCCCCTTCAGACTTCATTTTGTTCCCCAAAGTCAAAAACATTTAAAAGGAGTATGAATCAATTCCCTCAAAGGTACCCAAACTGGCATTTTGATGTGATGCAAATTGAAGCGTGCATAACTCTTTGAAAAAGGGTTAGAGAGAATGAAACACCACGTTCAGAACTGTATAGACTTAGATGCTCCCACATCAAACTATGTTGACATTTGGTCTTTTGGTTTAATAAATGTTTATATGATTTTATAGAATGCTTTTTGACTTACCCTCCTGTACATGCGTATGTCTAGTTCTAGCTATCTACCTATCCCATATCCACCCATAGATGCTTAATCTATTCAACAGAGATGTTTACTCTTTACCCTACCTATTAGGAATTTGGATGATAGTGAACATTTGAAATATAGTTAATGCTGTTTAACTATTCATCCATACAGACTCTATCATCTGTTATTTCTCAATGTGTTTCCATTGATTAATTTTGTCTTTCTTACATATCAGTTTTTCCTTCTTTTTCCCATACATCAGTTGTCGTTTTTTTTTCTCTTCTTCTTTGATTGGGCACAAGGCACTGCAGATTTTAATGTGGTGCTGGCGGCTTCCGTATTCCTCCACATATCCTTGACTTTTAACTTATTAAATTACTTGGAAACAGTTTGATCTCATGCTTTGATGTCAGAACCAGAGAGCTCTGATCTAGGTTTCCATACTCGGTGAACGGTAAGGTCTTCCACTGCGTCCCACACGTTAGATTTCCAGATTGCTCTCTAGTTTTGCATTTCTTTCCTCTCTGATACTTTTCAACGTGAACTCTGGCCACCTTGGCTTTTCCTGACTCTTAGCCCTGTCTCCTCATATCATAAAGACCCTGGGGTTCTATCTGAACTCCCCATTTTTGCACCATAACCTGGGAGCCCCCCTCATTTCTTTCCCTGTCTCTGGAATCATTGCACTGTCTGATGTCTGATACTGACAATCTGAAAGCCTTTGCTTCATCGAGTGGTCTACATGTTGTTTCAGGCAGTAACAAATCAAGTAATCCCTATTATTCTATCTTTCTCTGAAAGAGAAGCTTCATTAGCCTTTCTATAGTTGAGGCAAACATCTGTCTTAGCTTTTTCTCTAACGGCTTTTGTTGTCAAGGTGTCTTGTCAGGGATGTAGCCCACTTCCCCTGTGGATGCGGCACAAGAAGAAAGGGGTGGGCTTAATGGAGGCATTAAGAAATCTTGGAGTCTAGAACCCAGAGCCGAAGCCCTGATGTCATTCAAAGTCTCTGTTTAAAATGTTAACTATGTGCAATTTAGACACCGAGCAAGTTCTAAACAAGGGCCAAAGGACAGGGTTGTGAACACTTTTGCTAGGATAGATTCTGAGTACTCAGGTGTTTTGTGGACACATGTCTCTAATTGGAGTCACTGAGGGTCAACATCAGAGACAGCTGGAGGGCTGTGGATTGGGGTAGATGCTGCATCAGGGGAATGACTAAATAGCACCCTTACTTAGAACTCTTCTTTCTGTTCTGTTTGGGAAGCTGAAGCGCGTCAAGTGATGAAATAAGAGAAAAACAGCATTTGCTTCCCCAAGGGCCTAGAAGCCATGAGACATTCGTGTGCATGAGAGTCTGTTTGCACAGATAAATGGCTACGTCTCCCTCTATCTGTTCCTACAGGAAATAGTAGAGCAACATGAAGAGCAAGATGAATTTTTCACCAAACTCTTTGCAAAGGTAGGTTGACCAGATGTGGTAGCAGGGGGTGGTGGTAATAATGGAGAACAGGGGACAAATTAGGGGCTCTAAGTTCTCAGAAGATGGGCTTGCACTTGCCTGACCCTGTGCATAAACTGCGACGTGAGGTTGTCCAGTCTCAGGATGTTCATGTCCCATGATGTTCTCGAGAGTTTAGGGTCACCACTGCAGTCGCTGTCCCTAGAAGGAACCTGAGAAATGTGAATCTGTTCTTGGAAACTGCATCAGTACTCAGTTGGTCTTTGCTGCTTGAGAACATAGCTTACAGGAATCTCGAATCTGTGCTGGGGAATGAAAGGAGATTGGTCATGACAAACCAGGGGGCCGTGAAGAAGGAAAACTGAGGGAAGCTCAGAGAGGAGGTCACTTGAGCGGTGACTTGAAGAGGGACTGAAACTGAAACGGGTAAGAAGGTAGCTAGAAATAGGAGGACCTGGGGGTAAGCATCTGCCTCCCTTCCACCCTTGAATTGGATCTTTGAGTTGATACAAATTTCAGCACAAGCAGAAGACGGGTGGGGGCAGCACCCGGCTAGGAAAGCCACCTTTCCCTTGCCTGCTCGTTACTAAATTTCCTTAGGAATAGGGCAAGAACAATACTGGGATCTGGAGTCTGATACTTAAACGATGCCATGAAAGCTGGAAAGGAGCACTTGGTGGCGGGCGTAGTGGTTACAAGTTGAGCTAACTGCAAGGTTAGTGGTTCGAAACCACCAACGGCTCTGGGGGAGAAAGACAGGGCTTTCAAATTTTATAAAGAGTTAGTCTTGGAAACTCACAGGGGCAGTTCTAGCCTGCCCTTCAGGGTCATTGGGAGTCGGCATGACCTCACTGGCAGTGAGTTTGGCTTCAATTTGGAATGAAATCTGGATAAACCAAACTTCCTTTGTATGCAAACTTCATGTTTCAAATCCACAACGTCTTTCTTATTCTCCTCTAGTGATTTGCTTTATATAGCCAGAGACGATAAAACAGAATCTTATCTTTTAACTCATAAAGGTGGTTTCAGTAATCATAAACTAAACCAAAATGCTCGTGAACTTCTAATGGATTTGTGTAGAACCAGTGTGGCCCTTTGAACAACCTGTCCTGCGGGCACTCTCAGAACGTGGCATCCAGTAAAACCCCACCCAAAAATTTCCATGAAGCCACAGACTCAATTCTACGTCTAGCCTCCCCTTTTCTGTGCACGCTAATGGTGTCAGTCATCTCTGCTCAGGAGGGAGCATTACACGGGGAGGATGTTCCCAGCCACAGTGGGCTCCCTCTCTTAGCTTGTGGCCCCCGTGCCATCTAATGAGCTTTCAGTGATGCGTATTTTCTACTCTTGTTCTATTTTCTTTGTAGTATCCAGAAATAAATGCAGTTCAACTGCAGAAAATCCTGAACAATATGACCTGGTCCAGTAAGTATTTCAGAGCCATTTGGCAGGATCCAGAGGGGCCATAGCTCTTCTGTGTGTGGTTTGCCTCTCATTCCCCTGGTGGAGTAGGCTTTGTACCAAGAGAGGTCATCTTGTATGGCAAAGCATGTATGCAGCACTAAGAATACCCAAGTTTCGTTTCATTTGGGTGAGTAGAGAAATACGGCAGCAGGAGTGAGGGTTTTTGTCATTTCCTAAACTGAGAGGAATAGCTGAGTACTTCTTTCTCGGCACATACATTTCACGAAGAACAACTTCGTTTCCTTCCTTCATCTGACAAATAAGCTCTTGGATGAGCTTATGTTCCAATCGATCTGCACACATTTTTCAAAGCCTTCTGCAAATGGGGGACATCGATGCTTTCACACGAAGCTTAGGATCAGCCAGAAGAAAAGGTTGAAGTCTATAAAAGCATTTTATACCTCTATTTGGAATGAGAAAAACAGGTTAGTGACAGACTGACTTCTCCAGAAAGGAGAATGAATGTAAAGGTGCATCAATTAAAGGTGGATTTTCTACCCAGGAAATGTGATCGCCTTTCCTTTCAATGAAGCCAAGCCTTCAAACCCAAGCAGGGAATTATATAATTCTGGGTCTTGAAATAACTCCTGGGCGATCTCTCCAATTCAAATTCTGTTTTCAGAGAAATAGCAGAGGACCTAGACATGATAGTCCATAATAACTGACTCCTCCAAGAACTTTCTAGATCAATTCTGTAGAGATTATCTTGTAAATATGGCATATGCACTTTCAAAAAAAATTAAGTACCTTGATCATAAGGATGCAAAGCAATTTTTCAAAGAGCACATGGCCAGGTTACATTCATTTAATTCTTTGAGAGGGTTCCTGCATGGACAGATCCGGGGACTCTTGTAGATTTTGGCCACATGCTTGTAAATGTCTTCATGTAAGTGCAGAAATGTGGGTTGGAAAATGGTAGTGTTAGATTACTTGCTGTAAGTCTTCTTACCAGTTAGATAAGAGTTATAGACCTGTGAAACTTGAGGACCAATTCTAGGTGAGATGTTGCTCTTGGTCCTGTTCATTTACCCCAGATTGAGCAATGACTTGGGAAGAAATGGGATGCTGGTTGATCAGGTTGGTAGATGTCATAATACTAGAAGGACCCATTCCTATCATATCAGAGAAGGGAGGACTGAAAGCCTACATGTTCTTAACCAGCGGTGCCCAAACCAAACAGATGAGATGTAGTCAAGCTGAAAACAAAGCCCTATAATTTGTTTTTTTTAAATTGCTGCACAAATTTTATACAGAAGAGACCTCATTTTGGTGACAGTTTATTGCGAAAAATGCCTGGTTAATTTAATTGACCTCATGCTTAACATGAGATAATAGTTTCAAGTTGCTGCTTAATAAGCGAATACAAATGCAGGCTATATTTAATGACAGCATTTACATTTGTGGCTTCGAAATGGTGTGCCAAGACACAGCAGAAGCCAAGAGGTTTTCATCAGTTTCCATGCAAGGAAAGGGATTGGATTCTGTGGTCCATTACACTCTGGGAATTCTGGGTTAAAAAAAATGTAATTGTTGGCTCTTCGGTACTTAGGACATGCGAATGTTGCATGGTGAACAGAGAAAAGGGTCTATAGACACAAAACATCCCAACTTGCCTTGACTGCAAAACCCTTTCTTTGAAAAAACATCTCCTTTCAAACAGCACTTGGGAAATGCTAGCCTAAAACTCTAGCTGCTTACTCACATTGCATCTGAAGGATTATGCTCAAGATGAAGTACCCGATTTTAGGTAAGTCCTGGCAAACTGACAGTGTCTAGAATGAGGGTTTGGAAATCAGATCACCCGGGAACCAGTGGAAGAAATCTTTAGGTGTTTCGATTGGAAAGCAGAAGATGAAGAGGGGACAATGTGCGTCGTGCTTTTCTGGAGGCTGAGCTGGGATCAATGAGAGACGCTGACACAGATTTCATGATAGTTAACACAAGAGGTGTTCTCCTCACCAAAATGACCATCTGCTCAGCAATCCGAGAAGCAAACCCATCAGTGTGAATGGGACCTGGAGCAGGTTGGCCTCCCCGATCTAGTACATCTGGGAGCCTGTAGTTCTATGATCCGAGCTTCCCCTAAAGCAGGAGGGTTGTGTCCACTTGAGCCATGAATGAAGGAATCTCCGCCCACCCAGCTCCACTGGTCTCTCAGTCTCTCTCTCTCCACCCACATAAATGGTGTCATTGCAGCAGCTCTGTCCTCCTGTTTAGAAAAGGGAATGTTGTGTGGAGCCAGCCCCAGGCTGACGTGTTCTGTTTTTGGTTTTGTCTCAGAATTGGGGTGCACACAGCCCGTCTTCAGCCTCGATGCCTGCCAGGGGATCCTTGCCCTCCTGGACGTATCTTTTCATTTCTGTGGGAGAATGCATGCTGCTGGCTGGGCACTTAGCTCCGGGGCCAGATGGCCTGGGTTTGAATGCCAACCCCAGCCCAGGTTTCATGACCTTGGGAAAGCCATTTAGCCCCATGGGCCCTCGAGATGTTCATTTGAAGAACAGAGGGAGTATTAAAACCTACCCCCAAGAATTCAAGCAGGATACATTTGAAGTTAGGCGCTTAGAATAGAACTGTCACATAAGTGACCAATATGAGCTATGAATAACAATAGTCTTATTTCCTGGTAGTGAAGATGAGGCAGCTGCAGGGTGGTGATTATTAACAATTCCCCAGCTTGTCATTTAGTGATAGGGGCGGTGTGCTCCCCAGTTATAGACCAGGCGACTGGAGCTTGGGGAAGTTAAATGACATGCCACAAACTCAGTTTTCTTGGTTCTTACTGCTGTAATTTTTCTAGCAAACCCTCTGCCTTTCTAAATAGACAATATAATGAGAATTTGATTATCCATTCTACAGAAAGACACATAGAATTGATAGTCTGGTGTGTGTGTGTGTGTGTGTGTGTGTGTTTGTGTCAGGTGTGGGGGGGGATGGGGTGGCAACAATAGAAACCAAACCAGCAGAGAGAAAAAGAGTCTGCAGAAACTCGGAGAGGGACAGCCGTTGCTGTTTCACCGTGGCCAGCGCCCAGCCACGGTGGTACAATGCACAAGGGAATGCAATACCATGCAATGCTGGTCCTGTGTCGTCCCCATAATCAGATGTAGGCTGGCCTATGACGATCGGCAAGGATTTCATCGGCTGACATTTGGAAGCTCATCACCTAACCGTTCTTCCTAGTCCATCTTAATTGGGAAGCTCTGCTGGAACCCGGTCAGCACCATAGAAGGACACTTGCCTCTGCTCGGCGGGGCATGAGGTGGACTGGCTGCGATCTAGCCTCATGTAAAGTGGGAAGTCCACCACTGAGCTAGCAACGTCCTCCCTTAGGTGTGGAGTGTGGTGACATGTCTACCTGTGAAAACAGGCTCCAGCCTGGTCATTTAGCAAATCATCTTGGCCTTCTGAGCCCATATTTTCCCATCCATATCGTGGGGGAGACCATACCTACCTCACCTCATAGGGGGAAGGAGAGTCACACAGGTGCGATGTGTCACTACATGGGCTCACCTAGAGGTGGGATGTGGCGGCATTTTGACCCAGCCCCTCTGATACGGGCGGGGGGGGGGTTGGTGTGGGGTCTTTATGGTCATCCACTCAACTCCCAATGGTTCCCAAAAGGGCTAAGCAGGTAGCATATGAAAGGCATCCTTATTTACCTCATGCCTGACTCTTTCCATCAGTTCATTTGAACAGCAAGGAAAACGGAGCTGCTATTCTTTGATTAAAGACATCCGATTGGCCAAACCAGAATGTGGTGCCGTTTCCATCATCATCGCTACCCCGTCATCCTTTCTTTGACTCCTTTAGCCTGTCCTAGTGGGGGCGAGGGAGACTGGGCCAGATGGGCTCCTGAGGGGAGGCCTGGGAGGGGTGTCAGACACTGAATGGGACCACCCAACAACGCACGCAGCTGCATGGAGGACCAGCCACTACCCACCGGGTTGATGTTGGAAGGCTCTCCTGGCAGATTTTTACCTTGACTTTGCTAGCTTAATGCATCAGGTACTGTGAGCATCCAGGAATTCAGAGACCTGTGGAAACAGCTGATGCTCTGTCAGGTAAGAACCAGTCCAAATCATACTTTTGGTGGTGGGGGTGGAAAGGGGAGAAATGGAGACTTCTCTGATTGTAGGAAAACTACATAAAATACAAGTTTCTCCTTCAGCCCTCTGTGCTCTACCCATCACCCAATAGTCTCAAATCTCCCTCCCATGAGCATCTCCTCCTTCTTGCTCTTTCTGCTCCTTAGAGGATTTGTAGCAATGGTCTCCTGAATTTCTAAAGCACACACGTGACCATGCTGGTTCCTTCCTAAAAGTCTGTCCAGACTCCTCACTGCGTATAGAGAAAGATCAGACGTCTTAGCAGGGCGTTCAAAGCCCTTTGTGATTAACAACCCTGATCCTTCTCTCTTGAGTCATCAAGTGGGACAGCCCTGAACAATTGGATCTTGTGCTCAGATTGATCGCATTTCCCTAACCAGGTGGGTCTATACCTCATGAAAGCAAGCCTGTTTGGTCCCTTTCTCAGAGCCATGCTCCCTAAAGCAATGTGAGAGGCAGTAGGATTCTGGCAGGGGCCCGCCGGCACATCCTTATCCCGGGTGCAGGCCCTCCTGGGATACAGCATCCCATAATTCTATGCAGCATCTTCTCTGGGGCCCTTTGGAGCTCTCAGGGTGGGGATGGGGTTGGCTTGGCTTCCATAGCCTTGGGTTGGGTTTCTTTGCAGGATATTTTCCACAAACAAGACAGTCGCCAGTCAGGATACTTGAATTGGGACCAGATGCGGGCTGCCGTGAAGGAGGCAGGTAGGCATGGAGGGGCCTGCTGGTACGGCACTATAGGGCATGCTCACCAGGGCTGGAGGAGAGCGTAAGACTCAGCCACTCACGTTGGCGCAGTGGAGATTAGGACATAACCCACACCATAAGCCTTCAGCCTTTCCCTGGTGCTGGCGGTGATGACGGTAGTGTTAGCAATTACAATCTAGGGAACATTTCAACATGGCCATTCTGACGGCCGCATGTGCATTAGTTGATTCAAAGAAGTGGATTTGCACATAAGAAAAACATTGCTTGGTATTTCCATTTTAAGCATAGCTGACATTTATTGGGGGTTGGCATATCAGGCTCTCACTTAATCTTCAACAGCTCCCAGTAATAATCCCATCTTTCTTGAGTAAGAACTTGAAATGCAGGGAAGTCAGGTGACTTGCCCAGAGTTCACACCTGGGAATCAGACTCAGTGCTGAGTAGACAGCCTCCTGCCAGGATCTAAACATTCCCAGGCTCGTGGAATGTTTTTATCTCCATTCCTCAGGATCGGCAGGCATGAAGAATGGAGATAAAATAGCATAAATGGACAATGAAAAGAAGGTGCCCATTCTCCCCTGAAGTGAAGGTACTCCTCAGGGGCTGCCAGCCCCCCTCACAGGAGCCTGTGTCCAATGTAGGGCTGGAGCTCACTGACGACGTCTGCAAGCTGATGCTCATCCGCTATGGCAGCCCCAATCTCCAGATTGACTTTGTACAGTTTGTCCACCTGATGCTGCGTGCGGAGAACATGGAGGGTGAGCCGGCTGGAGGGAGGTCCAGGGCTTCCTCCCTATTCCCTGTAGGTTTTTTCTCCAAACAGTAATTCATGCTGGAGGATAAGAGGCCAGGCGAACTGCACGGAACATGAGCTCTGAGCCTGTGAGACACGGCTAAGCCCACCCCAATGGATGCTACATGGCTTCCGTAGGGAGAGGCAGCTCATTTAGTGAAAAGGCGCAGAGGCCTAAGGGGGGTTCCCTTGGGGTTTCAGTACCGGGATGGTGAAGGGAGCAAGGAGAGCATGGGGAAAACGAATTCACAGTGTTTCCAACATCGAACAATTCATTCTATGCTTTTCTGCCGATTTTCCCAGATGCCTTCCAGAACTTAACCCAGGATGGCAAAGGCATATATCTCCAGAAGCCAGAGGTGAGTCTTTCTCCATGGAGTCTGCTGCCCGGGATCTTGGGCCCCGGTCGCCATTGTAGGTGCCAACTCTTGGGAAGGAGAAGAGCTCTGGGCTCATTCACTCTGCTGAGTTTGGAATGGTGGACTGCATTCCTGTGCCCACTCATGGATCAGACATTTCTTGAGGACTCACTATGTGCAGAACACAAAGGGAGGGAGCCAGAGACTGACCAAGTGCATCCATGGCCGCAATCTTGCCCTGGAGTAAAACCTACAGACTGCCAGCCTCATACAATAAGCATTTCTTTAGTTCCAGAGTCACAAGGCTTTGAGTCAGGAGAACTCGCTGGCTTGTGCATGCATCTGAGGGCTGGTAGGGGACCGCATTATGGTATCTTCATTAAGGAGGGTCTGACCACACCTAGCCTTTGCAGAATAAAGGCAGAAGCTGAAGAAATCAGATGGAAGCACGCCAGGTTCTGAAATCTAGCTCCCAGCTGGCACTATCACTTGGAACTTCTATGGTCCAAAGCCAGTCCCAGGTCTACATCTGTTTTCAACGTATGGGGAGGTGACCTCCACTGTTGGGAGAGGAAGACGCTCTTGTGGTGCAATGGGTTAAGGTTTGGGCTGCTAACTTAAAGCTCAGGAGTTCAAACCTGCCAGTTGCTCCTGGAGAAGCATGAGCAGTCTATGTCTGTACATATTTACAGCAGCGAAAAACCCACGGAGTAGCTGTGCTCTCTCCCGCAGGGTGGCTATGGGATGGACTTGACGCAATGGCATGGGAACTTTGTTGTGAAAGGGAACACGGCGTCCTTTAGCAGAGGGCATGGGTACAGAGAAGCATGACGAGCTGGGTTACCGGAAAGGCATGACTCACGCACAGGCCATAATGAGAGCGACGCTAGATGCCGTGTTCTACCAACGTCTTTCTAATGGAGGCTACTTTGATGTTGAAGCCCCAAAGATGAACCTAGCTAGCCACCCTGTGTGGCAAGAAGGAAAGACCCAGGCTAGATGGAATAATGCATTTAATCCCACTGAGCGCACAGGGTATGCAGGGAAGCTGACGCACGATGAGCCAGAGGTCAGGGTCATGGCCAGTAGGATGCACAAGACAGAGGAAGCCTCCTCTTAGGAGCTGGCTGGCATAGCCTGTGTCACAAGACAGCAGTATACTCAGTCTTGTCTCTTCTCGAACCTCAGACAGTTCTTTGCATCTAGCAAGTGCTTGGCAGACGTTTGCTGAACGAATGACAGGAGGTATTGCGACCCGAGTGTGTATGGCACCAATTGTCTTCCCTGATCCTTCAGACTGCGCCTACGTCTTCAGTGCCTGCTTTGTCCTCAAGGTGGCGCTGCCTCATGCTCACCGCTAGGACGTAGGTCTGGAGTGGAATCACTGCTTGCCTTTGGAAACAGGTGCCCTGTTTCGGCTGTTGCGAAAGGTCTCAGTCGAAACTGGGGTTTCTTCCTTGATCTCAAATGTCCATTTTTTATGCACCCACCTTCCAAGGTAAGGACCTCCAGCACATACCTCTTATCAATCACTCCGATCTGCAGGTGTGCAGGTGGGGTTCAGCTAGAGGGCAATGTTTAGAGACTTCTGAGTTCACCCCTAAACTTCCTAACCCACACGCTGAACTACTTTGGCACCACCTCTGACCCCAAGTATTCCCCCCCCCCCCATAGAGGCAGGCACAGAAGCAGGGAGCAGTAAGACGTGGGTGACTCGTGAAACAGGACAGCCCACAGCAAGAGCCCTGAGCCTGTGCAGCAACGTGTAGAAAGATGATTGGACTCGACTCGAGTTAAGTGTCGTTGGGCCTGTGGTCAAGGCTCCGTCAGCTCCCCAAATGAGGTCTAGTCTGTCTTGTATGTCCTACCTGATCAGACCCTGACCTCTGCCTGCATTGCGAATCGGTTTTCCTGCCTGCCTTGTGCTCTCGGGGGGATGGCACACGTTATTCCATCTAGCCTAGGTCTTTCTTCCTCTGCACTCATCCTAGCTGGCTGCTTTTTTTTTTATGTTTGGGGACAGTCAACTCATAGGGACTCCATGTAAAAGAGTAGAACTGGCCCTAGAGGAGGGGTTCTCAACCTGTGGGTCGAGACCCCTTTGGGGGGTAAAATGACCCTTTCACTGAGGTCACCTAAGACCATCGGCAAACACATATTTCCAATGGTCTTAGGAACCAAGACACGGCTCCTCTATCTGTCCCCAGGTGGGTCCGCCCACATGCAGATACGCCCACATTCGCGTACCCGGTGTGAAGACTGTTACCCATGCTATGCAATGCTTCAAGACAAAAATCTCATTTACTCGTCATTAGAAATAAATCATTCACAATCTATAATTACATATTATTTTTGTGACGAATCACTATGCTTTCATTATGCACAATTTGTAACAATGCAAACACATCCTGCATATCAGATATTTACATTATGAGTCATCACAGTAGCAAAATGACAGTGATGAAGTAGCAAGGAAAATAATTTTATGGCTGGGGACCTCACTGCATGAAGAACTGCATGAAAGGGTCTCAGCGTGAGGAACGTTGAGAACCACTGTCCTACGGGTTTCTAGGCTTTGACTTCTATGGTGGGGATCACCAGGTCTTTGGCGTGTGGAGCGGCAGTCAGCAGCCCCATGCTTAGCCATGGCTCCAGATCTCCTGGGACCGGGGTCTTGGCCGGCGTTAGGGTCTTCCATCTAGCTCGAGGACTGAAGGCTATTTATGTTCAGTCTCTGGGCCTCAGCTCCCCAACCTGAAATGAGTGGGCTGGACTACGTCCCAAGGTCCTCTCTAGCACTGCCCCTCCCTGGTCCCCTGAAGAGGAGGTCATCAGGGCCACCCAAGATCTTCAGGAGGTAGCAGCCCCCTCACTGGAGTTTGCCTCTGAAGTTTTCTCCGACATCACTGTACCTTCATCAAGACCACCATCACCATTGTCATCGTTTGCATGCCGTTGGCCTGGGAGCAGTTTTCCGAGAGGTCCCCTCTAACTGGATTGTCGTGCCCATTCATCACACCGCATCAAGCCATCAGACAAGTGGGCTCGTGAATGGAAACATCTAGAATATGCATCAGTGGATTCTCATTGCCCAGTTGGTTGGCACACATGCACCGAGCTGTTGTGCGCATGCCAAATTGAATTCATGGGAGGTGGGGGTGGGAGGGTGGAGGTGGGGGATATGGAGAACTGAATGCAGAATCAGCTTGAATCTTGGTTGTCAGCATTCACAGGTACTATGAAAAGCCAATGTTGATTTTTACTTATGACCAGGTAGTATGGTCCCTCTGGCTAAAATATGTATTAATGTCCTGTCTCCATGGCTCCCAAAGAGTCAGAAAAGGAAGCCCAAAGTCCTATGTTGGGCTCTGGTCCTCCGAGTAGCTGGGGACAGACAACTGAAAGCACCCTTGAGTGCTGTGAGGAGATGGATCTGAACTGATCAGAACTTGCTTTTCCATCCTGTCTAGTGGCTTATGATGACTCTGTACTCCTAAGAAGCCTGGCGCCCAGCCACTCTCACTGAGGACTTCCTGCATGGGCCAAGGGTCCCTCTGGCTCCCCCTCACTCCAGTTCCTCATCTTCAGGACCACCTCTCCAGCAGTCAAGTTCAGCCAGAAGGATTTCTCTCCTGAAGATCTCTTCTTTGATGGCCACCATGTGAAAAGAGAAGGGAGATTGTAAATATTGTCTTTGATTTGTAAGGACCAGTTGTCCTTCCCTACAGTCACAACCTTGTCACAGGCAGAGAGGCTATGTGGCATGGCCTAGACACTCTGACTCCAGAGCTGGGGGACTAACCTCTACACGCCCCGCCCCCATGGCTGTCCCTTCGGAGTGCCATAAGGCACTCTTTCATCGCGCTGTACATAAGGTAGGGCCACTGTGAGTCGGAACTGACTTGACAGCACCTAATAGCAATAGCATGGTGTTCTAAGGACCATCACATTTGGGATCATAATCTAAATCTCAAGGTCTGAGGAGGGAGTAGTATCTGTACCGACATCTAAGTGTTTGGTAGAGTCATAGACTAAGGCTTAACTGTAGGTGAGACTGGGGTTAGATTGGGCTTTGAAGAAGCCCGTAAATAGAATCGGCAGGGTCCAGGGATAGTCAGCCAGCTCTGGCATCTGAAGTCATCTTCTGCTGACAAGATCCCCAGATGATTAAATGTTGGGGGAACCACCTGGGTTCTCAAAGAGCTCCCTGCTTGTGGCAAGTGCCAACCTGTTTGCTTGAACTATGAACTATCAGAACCATACCAAATCAGTCCAGAAACTCTCTGTCTGCCTGCGCTGGAGAAGTAAATAAACAAACCTCAACCATGGTGTTCATCGGGTAGGATATGAGATCTTTTTTAGCCACAGAGTCCCCCCATGGGCTCCCTCCCGACACAGAACCCATTTACAGGCCAGAATGAAAGCTGTTCCCCAAAGCGCATGTAGTTCGTTGCAGGTTAGCACTTGCGGGACGTTCATTTAAGTTTGATTTACCCTTAATTTGCAACGACTCTAACAAGCATGGCTATCTGGTTTGCGCACCTTCGCTTGGCCGACTAACGGAAGTGAAAGGAAGGATGAGAGGGCTCCGTTGGCAGCAGAGACAAAGGCGACGGCAAGCCGTGGTCCCCGCCAGAGAGGAGCATCTTTCAAGTCTGGGTTAGAGAGCTAGCAGTATATTTCCTTTAGAAAGCTCTTCACTGATTCCGAATGATCAAGTATATGATGGTTTTCCCTAAGTGCCAGGTATAAGAGGTGTTGCAGGTTTCATAAATGCTGAGCATATATTTATCGTCTTTTCAAAATTTTATATCCATTAATTTATCCGTATCTCTGTCTTTCAGTTCTGCCATTGTTTTCATAAAACAGTTATTCCCTTGATTCATGAAGGTTGTTTTGGAGATGTTTTTGAGCATGAGAGAGGAAACCATCATCCAATGTCAGATCTCTGGATCCCAGTGGGTTGGGTTCTGTTCGCTGGGACGGTGTCTGGTTATGGATTAACTAAGTCTGATAGAAACCCGTTGTCTGGCTTCTGGGTGATCTGAATGGTCACTGATGTGTTCCTCTCATGGCTCGGAGTCTATGTGGCATTGTGCCAATTCAAAGATGATCTGTTCCCAGTTGGGAACAGTGTTGGCCTCCAACAACTCCTCCCACCCAGTGTCCAGTGTCAGAAACCAGGATGCTGAGCCAGCTCCCTCACCCCCGACTCTCTCTTCATGGTCTGCCGCCCGAGGTAACGGGGGGTCAAGCAGGATAGACTGGAAAGGTTGAGAGTCAAGTCTGGGAGGTGGACATCAGCACCTATGGGGGGAGGAAAGACGTTTGCTATAAAAAATCCGAACCAAACTCACCATCCTCGAGCCGATGCTGACTCACAGCAACCGTGTAGGGAAGGGTAGAACTGCCCCCCTTCTTTCGCCTAGGGAGCAACTGGTGGTCTTGAACTGCTGGCCACAGTCCCAAGCACAGCCACCAGGCTACCAGGGCTCGTCCATGATCCATAACAAGTAGAAAATGTGCAGAGCAGAAGGCCAGCATTCGCATCCGGGAAGGCAAGTGGGTCCAGACAGAAGGCCAGGCTGTCCACCGACCAGCCCCAGCAAGCTGAGCCCACCCAGGAGACCGCTCTTCTGTGCTTTGAACACCTCAGAAAAATGTCTCCCAGGGGGCAGAGAGCATGTGACAAGAGACTAAAACACCTGCCCTTTCCTAACCATCATTTTCCTTCCTTCCTTTTTTCTCCTTTTGTCTCATGCATAAAAACTCAGTCACCAAAGAGAACCTTCTCGATTTCCAGAGGGAGCCTGGAGCGGGAACCCAGCCACTGGCTGTAAATAGTATTGCTTTCTTGCTGTCTCCACAGTGGGTTATAGAACTGCTTTTAGCTCCCAGGGTTTTCAGCCTGATGTTTCCCCAGTGAAACAAATGTATTTATTTTTATAATGAAAAAAAAAGGGGGCGCAAATGAGTTTCACGAGACCTGGGCAGGCTCTGCCCAGCTTCACAGAGGCATGGGGTATGTTTCCAGCTCTCAATGTGATCTGGGGAGACAGCCTACGAGTGGCTGCTAACGTCCTGAGCTTCATCTCTTCTCCAGTCACATCAAGAGAGAGGGAGTGGAAAATCGAATGGGAGTGAAAGCAATTGGAGGTTGGGAAGACACCGTCGAGCTGTTCGACTCTGGGCCTCAGTTGATTGTTTTATAAAACAGAGCCCCCAGGCTGGCACCATGAGTTCCTTGCTGGCGGATGCCATCACGTCTGCTTCGATGCACGGTGGCCTTCTGTGCAGCAGAACGAAATGCTGCCAGTCCTGCATCATCCTGACAATGGTTGCCACATTCCAGCCCATTGTTGCAACTGCTATGAGGGAGCTGGCAAGGCCGGGGCCATGCTGGCAGGGGCCAGACCACTGCAGGCCCTGTCATAGGGTCTGGATTTGATCCTGAGCTGCGGAGGCAATACAGTAGAACTGTATACCTAGTCATGAGCAGCACAAACCTTTCCTTTAGAGCAGTGGTTCTCAACCTTCCTAATGCCGTGACCCTTTAATTCAGTTCCTCATGTGGTGGTGACCCCCAACCATAAAATTATTCTCATTGCTACTTCATCACTGTCATTTTGCTACAGTTATGAATTTGGCAACCCCTGGGAAAAGGTCATTGGACCCCCAAAGGGGTCGCGACCCACAGGTGGAGAACCAAGGCTCTAGGAAGTCAGTAGCGTGCAGGGGGAGACAATAACCTCAGAGTCACAAGAATGGAGTTCAAATCCTTCAAATCTTTGCCATGACCCTCAGGATAGGGAGCATTGGTCAAGTGACTCAACCTCTCCCAATTCCTAGAGCCCCATGAGTAAAATGATAATGATTCCCACTGCACCGAGTTCTTGTGAGTGCTCCTAGGATTTGTCAGGACGTCTTAAAAATGGGTGCTCAACCTGAGTTCTTTGTAGCCTGGTGGAGGGAGGGGCTTCCTTCCTCCTGCAACCATGGCATGTGCGGAGACTGACAGCAACACTAGAGGGCGCGCTGGCCCCATTCACTAGGGAGGGATGGGCTGGTTCAGGGTGTAGCGCTTTCTGCTTCAGCCCCAGGTGGATCCATTCTTTATTTTACACGGGGTATTCATTTCCGGAAGGAAAAAAGCCCAAGAACACAAAGTCTTTTTTTAAAAAAATTTAAAACAAAGGCTTTTTAAAAGAACTCATTTTCAATGCCTCTCCTTGAGGGCTACAACTGCATCCTGTCTGTTTACTGTTGTGTCCCAGCACCTAACTTAGTGTCTTGCTGTGTTTGGTATCTGCTGAATGGGTGAATGAAGTTTAAAGTCATCCAGGTAATTCCTGTCATTACGTCGATCTCGTTTCAGGATGCAAACTCCAAATATTAATGTACAAGGTTTGCTAAAAGAGACATACAACTTCTCATTAAAATGATCCCTCGGTGGTTGTGTGAGGTGCCAAGCACCCACCATGTCCTGGCCTAAGGGGCAGTTCCAACCATTATTGAAAAGGTTGTCTGAGCCAGTCAGGCCCGAAGAGAGGTTAAATCCCCTGGCATTCGATGGCCTCTTGCTTCCTTTTCTTATGCATGTGCAGAATGTATTCTCTCAGGAGGATTAGCCATAAGAGTCCCAAGGCCTTGGACTTTCAGGTTGCAAGTGAAAGTGGAAGCAGTGTGAGCACTGGGAGGCTGTGAAGCCCCAGACTGGCTACTTGCCCTCATGTCTATCCTGAGTCTCAGTTCGCTTCCCTTGCTCCTACTTGCTTAAGAAAGGGAGACCAGAAGCCCTGTTGTCCCTGACGGGCAGGGTGGAATGAGAAGAGCAGATCTCTGGCTTCACTTTGGTTGGAAGAGGTCTAGGTGTTTTTAGGGCTACCAAAAAACAAAGCAGAAAGCTGTCCGTGGGGCTTTAGAGGAGCTTCTTAAGTTCTCCATATATTTTTAAATTCTATGGGCAGTGGAGGGGGTTGACCTATATAACTTCTCAATGTACCTCTGGTTAAGAGACCAGGGTCTAGAGTGGCCTTAGAGTGACCTGCCTGGGTCCAGGTCAGCCATTTATTGCTGCTTCCCTTGGCAAACAATGGCGTGCATATCTATGGTCTCAGAGGCTGCTGTGATTGATGGTCACACACCTTCACACCTGTATGCTGCTTAACACAGGGCCTGGCCCCTGCTAGGCTGGCTAGTAAGTACCCTCTCAGTCAGTGATTCTAAACCTTCCTAATGCTGTGACCCTTTAATACAGTTCCTCATGTTGTGGTGAACCCCCAACCATAAAATTATTTTCGTTGCTACTTCATCACTGTCATTTTGCTACTCTTATGAATCCGGTGACCCCTGTGAAGGGGTCATTTGACGCCCGAAAGGGTCGCGACCCAGAGGTTGAGAACCACTGCTTTAAGCCATGTTGACTCAATCAGAGAGCCCCTGCCTCTACTCTACAAAATCTCCTGCCTTCTGGCATGGGAGAGGCAATGGGTTTCTCAGCCAGGGAAATCCAGAAGCCCCCAGGCTCGGCTGTCTACTTGATGTCTCAAATCTACTTGGAAGACATTTATTTGAGGGTTTGGGCATGAAGGATTCATTTCCCAAAAAGCATCTTTTGGCCAAATGGAATGATCAAAATGATCATTGTCTTTGCTTCAACTTCTATGGGCCTGATGTCAAGTTTTACCCCAGAGAGAACGTCACCTAGCCTGACATTCCATCAGCCAGCCGTCAGGATGGATCTGTTCACCAGCAGTGACAGCGAAGGGAAGTCCTGATGAGTCCCCACAACCAGTAAGAACAGACCCAGCAAACTGAGAAAAACAGGAATTTCCGGGGCCCCAGGTCAGCTGTCCCCCACCTGCTGGCTCTTTGTATTCCACACGCGCAGACACGGGGACCAGGCCAGCCCCCAGCAAGGCTGGAGTGTGTGTGTCTCTGGGTGCAACTCATTTGGTTGGCCCATTTGGAGTGCTCCTCTTCTGCTCCTGGAGGAGACACCAGTGACTGCTAGCGTGACTTTGGCCCAGGGCTTTATCCTGGGTGGCTGGGGTGTTCTCAGACCACAGAAGCTCCACTTTTCCACGTGCCATCAGCTCTGGGTGGGTGGGTGGGCATGTGGAGGGGCGTTCCTCTGTGGACTCGAACATGTGGAACAGCGACTAGCCTGTAGCGAGGTTGACAGGCATGACCTAGAAATGGACTTAGGAGATTGCTGTTCAGGTGGATTCACGGCTGTGTATCCGGAAGGAGTCCTAGGGACAGGTCAGCCTGTGCCAGGCTGGGACTCCGGGCTAAGAGAAGAGTCGTAGGTTCTGCTGGGAGAGTTAGAGATCCTCAGGGGAGTAAAACGGACCCCGAGTGGTACCTAGCAAACCAGAGACAGACTTGACCAGAGGCCAGACTTGACCTATGTTTTTGTCCCCTCAACCATGGACTGGTTGTGTGGTATGTGGCCTTAGGAAAGTCACTTGACCTCTCTGAGTTTTTGAGTACTCATCTCGTAGCTTCTGTCACCATGGTGGTGAAATTTAACTGAGATTTTGAGGGGGTCACATCATAAAATGGGGTTCGCAGTTGGGGGTTTCTGTTCTAGTGGAGAGCCCTGGTGTAGCGTGCACTGGCTGGATCCACCTGAGAATATTCAATTCTGCCCTAGAATATCTGAGGGGCTCACCTATAAGGAGGGGCCATGAAAGTCAGTACAGGAGCAAGTGGCCGCGAGACATGTCAGACACAGATAAGAGCGCCAAGCACTTGTGTGTCAACATAGCTAGGAAGCAATGGAGGAAACGAGGAGGCATTGAATATTCATGGTTATGCTAAATATACAGAAGACACATGAAGCATCAAATATTTATGACACATTAAATGTATGCAGGGCACAAGGCACTCAATATTCAACCAGCCACCCATTGGTGACATCCGCTGTGGTTCCGTTCTGGCCCCTAGAAATGCAGATAAACACACTCCTGGCTGTTCAGCAGGCCGATGGGTGACCTAAAGCTGTGGCCAGGGCAGCTGGCCCCTGTGTCTCTGACCACACCTTATGGACTTTTTGTTTTCAGGAACCTGCTGTTCTCTCTCTCCTCTCTCTGTGTCCTAAAAAGATCGAAGGCAAAAGGATTACATTATCTCCCTGACAGATGCTCATGTCCTCCTGAATAGCCTGATGCTTGAAGAACTTCATCACCACTGTCTGCTGTCCATGGCCCCTTTGGAAAGCCACGCACGGGAGGCTTTCTGTGAAAGTACCCCCCCCAAAAGCTAGACCAGAGAGTCCAGTCTGCACCACTTGTTAACCATGACAGTCTGTCAGTCATTGAGACTCCCCGGGCCGTGGTTTCTTTATTCATGAAATGGATGTCCAACCCCAAACCCAAACAAAGAGATACTGGAGGACATGGTACTTGATTTGAATGTGTAAATGCATATCTAAGGAAAGAGGAATGTTCTGGAAAGGGCAGCCTGATTCACGGGAGAATTACGGGTATTGATAATGACAAGTAATTATACAGGATTAAAAAAGTGTTTAGGGGAGCACTCGGGTAGCTTAGGGAAGGGCAGATGGGAGGGGTAGAAATGAGAAGTTTGGGAAGTGTGGTGACCTGCTCGAGATCCATAGAGATGATAGGTCATCAGGAATCTCCCCCCACCCCCTCCTCCTGCCCCAGGATCTCTCTTTCTTACAACCTCAGAAGATCTTGGTGGTACCTTTTCAATGGAGTTGACTAACAACCTCTGCTTGCATGACAAGAATTCCACACGACTCCCCAGCCACTCTGGAGAGTTAGGGGGCCTCCTCTTGTACCTCATGCCATCAAAAGTCCAGATGAAGACCAAGCCCAGGTGGAGAGTCCAAATCCAAGACAGAAGGTGTGGAGGCAGCAGCCACAGTCCTCCATCCAAACCCTCTGTCCTCCTCTGGCCTTCAGTCAGTCTGTCCTCTGGAGGTCCTGATGGAGTCGGGGAAGGAAGACAAAACTTAGTGCATTTTAAGGCCATGCCTTTGCCCTCCTCAGCCAGAAAGGTGCTGGGGGAAAGGTGTCCACAGAAGGCGTCTCACCAGAAAGATTCTGCAACTGAAGTGCAGACGTCTCACTTTCTCACACCCAGGATGGGAAAGACCTGTCTTCAAAGGTGGTGGTTTAATAATGGTGTCATCTCCTTCAGTTCAAGAGGTAGCACTTGCATACCTGCAACGTTGCCAAGTTTATAGACCACATTATGTTGGTGGCATTTTTGAGGGTAGGCAGAAAGTCATCTTAGTTCTATAGTAATTTCTGCCCCCCCCATCCCTGCCCCAACATACACACACAAAACAAATTCCAACTGCCACAACACAATTTGCTTCCAGGAAGATTTCCTTTGAGGAAGATATCTACCCCTCTCAGCAGTTGGGATTCCCATCGCCGGGATGTGGATTCTGTGCAGAGTATGACTGCTCCACAAGATGTTCAAGCCTTTGACTTTTGGGAAGCAGATTGCCAGGCCTATATTCTGAGGCACACTTGGAGGAGTATGAACTACCATCTTCTCATCTAGTAGTTGAATGCTCGGTTCGCGCCATCCATAGACTCCTGGGTTCCCATTAGGACTGATCAGAACTTCTCTGTGACTGGCACTGCCTTCAGAGCATAACAGATGTGACTTATTTGTATAGCAACTCCTGTCCACAAGGTTGGTAGTTTGAAACCACCGGTTGCTCCAGGGGCAAAATATGAGGCTTTTTACTCCCGTAAAGAGTTACACTCTTGGAAACCCACGGGGAAGTTCTACCCCACCCTAGAGTCGGAATCATCTTGATGGTAGGGAGTTTGGTTTGGGTTGGTTTGGGCCTTTCTGTCTCATCTCCTCTCGGGACACAAGACTCAGAAGTGTAATGGTGAGAAAGGAGGCGTTGGGGTTTGGGTGGAAGGCCCCTGGTTGATGCCCATAAAGAACAGCTGCCAACCTGAAAGTCAGAGGTTTGAGTCCACCCAGAGGTGTGTGGGGAGACAGCCCGTCTAAGCAATCAGCCAGGGGCGCCGCCGGAAGGGGAAGGGCGGGCCAGCTTGAGGACTGGGATCCCGTCGTGGAGTTGCACGCGGAGGCCCTGTTGAACCGACATGTGCTTTGCTGTCTCTGTCTCCACCACCGTCAGAAGAGAAAGTGAACGCAGAAGAGCAACGCCCGCGGAGCACAGTGCGCCTCGGACACAACACGCGGGCCTCACCAGGAGGCGGGATCGATTCCAGGGTAGTGAGTGGTTTGGTCACGTTGGGGCTTATGTAAATAGTCTGTAAGCCCCAAACCAGTGAGAGCAGGGAGGGTCCTACGCAGAGCCAATCCTCTGAGTTTAAAGATTTTGCATTTTGAAACCGAACGCCCTTCTGTTTCATCCTTTAACACGAGAACTTTTTAAAAGGTAAGCAAGCAAACAGTGAAAGGATTTTACAAACCCGTTTCCGGAAACGCCCTTGAGAAGAAGAGGAGGTAGGGGATGAACAGGGATGTGCATATTCCTCCCGCAATCCCCACATTGGAGCAGCTGGTTGGGATATGAGCCTTCGGAAGTTTTGTTGGGGGATTGCCTGTGAGCTCTCCTGGGCTTGGCTTCCTAATTGCTAGTAAGAGCGCTCACTAATGTTCATTGGTAAGGAAAGTAGTCTTTGAAGGAGTCAGTTTGCTTCAAGAAAAAGGCGCGTCATTTGATTGTGCATGGGTTTAAAAGAGCAATGTATGGGTTTGGGCGATGTTCATGTTGTAGGGGAGCTGAATATCCCAATGTGTTTGGCCAGTGGTACCTTGCTTTAAAATCACCCGGGAAGTTTCAAAGCACACGTTCCAGAGGCTGATTTAAACACTACTTCTGCGGCCTGCTGCACATTTCACATTTACAGATGATTACATTTTAGACTGGCAAAGTATCTAGTCATGTGGGCCAGCTATTTAATTTACCACTAAATCTGACATTCTGGAGACAGGCATGGACTTATTGTTCCATATTTTCACACACACACACACACTAAAACTCTTCTCATGATTCTCATTTCTCTGAGACCAGAGTTTCAGTACATAACAGAAAATGTTGTCAGTTTTCATTTATTGATTCCCTTTCCAGAGTAGGCTCAGATCTACCAGACTCTTGCTTTCATTGAAGTTAGTTTCTGCTGAGTTGGCCCTGGCTCAGAGTAACCCTTTGTGTAATGGAACAAAACATTGCCTGGCGAGTTAAAGTTTATTGTGCCAACCTGGCAGAGGGCAGAGGGATAAATGTCTGCAAGAGCCTCGCCTTTCGAGTTCTCGGGTCTCTTACTTTGTGATGGTTGCACCAGAGTGCAGCTGCCTTAGCCAGTTCCCTGCTTCAGCTGGCAAGGCTCACTTCCTGCAAGACATCCCTGAGGAGAAGCCACATGGACCTACCCCGATGCAGCTCTGGGTGCTGGAGCAGCCATGTGGAGACCCCTGCCAGCGTTGAGATGCTTACACATTCACTGATTAGACTTTCCTCCTGCAGTTGGTGTCATAGTGTGTGTTTTGTGAGATGGAGGAGGACTTTGTGGATTAGTGTCAGACATCTGGGTTAATGTTGGACTTATGGACTTGGACAGCACTAGGTTGGGATGTTTTCTTTGTGCACTTACCCTTTATATAAAACTCTCTCTTATGCATGAGTTTCTGTGGATTTGTTTCTTTAAAGTACCCAGACGAACACACCTGGTCTTGCGCTATCTTCCTGATGGTTCCTATGTTGCTGCCCTTTGTGGCTTTGGTGCCAATCACCTCATTCAGGGTTTACTTCATGTTTTACCAAATGTAATGTCCTTTTCTAGTGATTGCTTTTTCCTACTGACAGTATCCACCTGTGATAGTTTGGTTTCTTGTGCCAACTAGGTCATTAGGAGCATGTGGGAAGAGTTTAGTCAGGCCAAATCTTGATTAGATGGCAACAAGATAAATGACTTTCCAAGGCCAGCCCCCTTCTCTCTTCCTCCCTGGTGACTGAACCAGCATGCTGCTTCTTGAGCTGGTTCTTTGCCTCAACCGTGAGCTGCACTACCTCTGGGCTAAGCCAACCCATGGATCATTTCCTTCAAGACCTGCTGTGCCACACTACTGGTATTGCTTGAGCTTGTGGCCGATGGATCCTGCTGGCCTTCCATCACTTGAGTTCAAGATCCCATGGGGCCTGCTTCACTAAGCTACGGTGTTACTGATAGTTGCTGACCCATCTTGCTGTCTGCTGCCTCTAGGCAGCCCCTGTCTGCCTTACCTGAGAGAAGACGCTGTTGTTTGCTTCCTTGCTCTCGTACCAACGGACCTCGTGAGTTGAAGACTTTGATATATTAAATCTTCCATGAAAGTGAGTTGAACTGAGCCTCTGCACTGCTGTGTGGACTAATTAGCTGTTATATTCCTTCTTGCTGTATAAGCCTATCATGTGTATGTGTGTATATATATATATATTCATAAATGTCCTGGTTTTGTTTATCTAGAGAACCCTGCCTAACACACCACCTCTCATCTGTCAGTTTGTCATATTGTGGTAGCTAGAAACTATCCACCAGTATTTAAAATGCCAGCAGAATCAATCATGGGGAACAGGTTTCAGTGGCGCTCCCAGACTAAGATAGACTAGTAAGAAGGAATAATCTATTTCTGAGGGATTCATCACTGAAAACCTTATAAGTAGTAACTGAACATTATTTTATAAGTAGTAACTGAATATGAACACCTCAGGTTGGAAGACACTCAAAATGTCACTGGAGAGGAACTATCCTCTCAAAGTAGATTTAGCCTTAGGATTTGAATGGAGCAAAGCTTTAAGGTACTTAGTTTACTGGTGGGACAGACTCAAAATGAGATGATTTGCAAAAATCCATTAACATGCTACACACAAAGTATGAATCCAGGAGAATTAGAAGTCCTGAAAAAGGAAATGGAACATTTAAAGATGGATATCCTAGGTATGAATGAGTTGATATGGACTGGTATTGACCATTTTGTTTATTTTTTATTTTTTTAATTAGTCATTCTATTGGGAGGTCTTACATTCTATAGTTCAATCACATTAAGCAGCATTGTACAATTGCTAGTACAATCAGTTACAAAACATTTTCTTTCTTCTTGAACTCTTTGATATCAGCTTCCATTTATCCTCTCCCTCCCCTTACTGCCCCCTAGGAACCTCAGATTATTTTCCCCTTATAATAGTTTCTTTTCCATGTCTTACACAATCTAATGTTTCCATTCACATACAATTCTGTTGTTCAATCCCATCGAGTGGGGTTATGGAATCATAAATGCTATCAGTTTCCTATTCCCCATGCCCCCACTTCTGTTCTCATACCCCCAGGGAACTATTACTCCTGTTACTGTATCTGAAGAGTTATCAATCTTGGCTTTCATGTACCAAATGTTCTGAAATATACAAATGAACATACGCAAATCTAACATGATTAATGAGGTAAAATCAGTAAAAACCATAATAGGGGAGGAAATATTAAAGAACTAGAGGAGAGTTATATGTTTTATCAGTGCTATACCACACTCTGGATTTATCATCGCTTCCCTGTGACCCTTTTGAGAGGGACTGTTTAATTATTTTACTGGTGGGTTTTGGGGTCTCCACTACACACATAGGCCTTCACACCTATTAGGTTGCTTGTTTTTGAACTTCTGAAACCTCTTACCATTCACACCTCATGATCACAAAGGCTGGTGTCCTTCTTTCTTGTGGGCTTTGTTGCTTCCTTGGTAGATGTTATAAGAGCACCCCAAAATGATTATATTTTAAAAAACAGAAAAGAAAATGTTTTGAAACTGATTTTGATAGCAATTGTATAATACTGCTTGATATCATTGAACTATGGGATTGTATGATGTCGGGATTAACTCCTAATAAAATGGTTTAGTGCAAAAAAGAACATTTCAAGAGCTATCTTTCAGTATTGTGCTATCTGTGATAGCATAATATCTGCACCCCTACAAGAAAGATCAGCTAATACTATTACTCAAACTTATCCACCAACCACTAAAGCCAAGTTCAGGTCCTTCAGCCTGAAATCAATCAGAATGCATTGATAATTACTGATCATTGCGATGAAAACGTTGTAAGCAAAGAGGGAGGATCGGTAGTTGGAAAATACGGCCTTGTGATAGAAACAAAGCTGAACATCGCAATGACAGAGCTTTGCAAGACCATCCACTTCTTCATTGTAAATACCGTTGCCAACAGCAATACTGGAGATCACACACGTGGACCTCACCAGATGGAATAAACAGGAGAAATAATTAAATATATATGTGAGGAGAAACAATGAAGACTTTAATATCATCAGTCGAAAAGACCAAGGTCAACTGTAGAAGTTTATCTATTTCTTCTCCGTAAGTTCAGGTTGAAGGTGAAGAAAATTAACACAAGTCCACAAGAGCCAAACTATGATCTCGAGTTTGTATCATTGAAATTATCAACAATCTCATGAACAAGTTCAACACAATAAGCATTAATGACCGAAGATCTGGTGAGCTGTGAGAGGACATCAACATCATACATGAACAATACCATTAACACCCCCTTACAGAAGGGTCTCGGGGAGGAGACGAGCCAGTCAGGGTGCAGTGTACAACGATGAAACATACAACTTTCCTCTAGTTCTTAAATGGTTCCTGTCCCCCACCTTCCCCCCCATCATGATCCCAATTCTACCTTACAAATCCTGCTAGACCAGAGAACATGTACACTGATACAGATAAGAGCTTGAAACACTGGGAATCCAGGACAGATAAACTCCTCAGGACCAATAATAAGAGTAGAGATACCAGGAGGGTAAGGGAAAGTGGGTGGCGGGGGTAGCGGGGAGAAAGGGGGAACCGATCTCAATGATCTACATCTATCCCCCTTCCTGGGGGATGGACAACAGAAAAGTAGGTGAAAGGGAACATCGGACAATGTAAGACATGAAAAAATAATTTATAAATGATCAAGGGTTTGTGAGTGAGAGAGGGGGAAAATGAGGAGCTGATACCAAGGGCTCAAGTAGAAAGCAAATGTTTTGAGAATGATGATGGCAACAAATGTACAAATGTGCTCGACACAATGGATGGATGGATTATGATGAGTTTTGCGAGCCCTCAATAAAATTGTTTAAAAAGAAAAATGCCATTAAAAAGACAAGAAAGAAAAAAAATGACCAAAGTAGATGTCATAAGAGGTTCTAAAATTTGCTCCTGAACATAAAATATCTAAAGTAAGGGAAAGAAATAATGAAGTGAAAGAGCTGAGCAGACAATGTTAAGGGGTATCTTGGGAAGATAGAGTATTATGATGAAATGTGCAAAGAGTTGGAAAACCAAAAAGGAAGAGCATGCTCACTATACCTCAAGCTGAAAAAAACTGAAGAAAAACCCAAGCCTAAAGTTTAAGTATTGAAGGATTTCATGGGAAAAATATTAAAGGATTGAGGAAGCATCCACAGAAGATGCCGGGAATGTATAGAGTCACTGTACTCAAAAGAACTGGTCAACATTGAATCATTTCGATGATCGTACATGATCAAGAACCAACGAGTCTGAAGGAGGTAGCACAGCTGCCCTGGCAGTGTGGGTGACAAACAAGGCTCCCAGAATTGACAGAAAACCAATGAAAACTGAAGCACTCACTTGTGTGTGCCAAGAAATTCGGAAGACAGTTACCAGGCCAATTGCCTGAATTGAAATTCATATCTGTACTCACGCCAAAGATAGGAAACCCAACAGTATTGGGAAAGTTATGGAATCATATCATTTATATAAAGTAAAACTTTGCTGAAGAAAATTTTAAAATGTATTAGTACTTCAACAGGAAGCTGCCAGAAATTTATGGTGAATTCATAGAGCAGAGGATATGGAACTACGGACATTAATCATTATTAGCAGTACATGGATTTTGACTATAAGCAGGTAATACCAGAAAGATGTTTAATTTTGCTTTATTGATTATGCAAAGACTTTAAACTATGTGCTTCATAACAAACTATGGATAACATGGAGAAGAATAGGGATTTCTGAGTACTTAATTGTATTCATCTACAACCTGTCCATGAATTAAGAAGCGGTGTTCAAGCAGAACAAGGGGTCACTGCATGGTTTAACCTGAGAAAAGGTGTGCAGGGCGATTGTATACCTTCACCATACTGTATTCTGAGCAAAAACTCCAAGAATCTGGGCTGTGTACATTGCTGGAAGAAAGACTCATTAACAACCTTTCTGTGCAGACGATAGAAACCTACTTGCTGAAATTTAAGTTGACTTGGACACTTTGCGATGAAAATCACCAAAGACTGCACCTTCCGTATAGATTACAACCCAATGCAAAGAAAGCAAAACAATCCTTACAAATGGAGACAATATGGAAGTTGTAAAAAATGTCATGTCTTTGGACCCACACAACACTCGCGGAAGCCACAGTCAAAAGACCAAAGAACACGTTGCAGTTGGTGAATCTGCTGCCCTGCTTAAAGTGCTAATATCTATTTAAAATGTTAAGGAACAAAGATGTCACTTTATGAACTAAAGTGTGCCTGACCCCAGCCATGGTATTGTCTATCTCCACATATGCATGTAAAAGCTGGACAATGAATAAGAAAGGCCAGACAATACTAATTTGTTGTTGGTCATCATGTTTTTAATAATTTGTTGTTAATTATGGTGTTGATGAAGAATATTTAAAGTACCATGAACCACCAGAGAAACAAGCAAATCTGTCTGAGAGGAAGTATAGCCAGGAGGCTTCTTAGAATTGGAGACTCTGACTCATGTACTTGGGGTACGTTCGAGAGAGACCAGTCCCTGGAAAAGGACAGCGTACTTGTTAAAGTAGATTCTGTGCCATCTAAGAATTCCAACAATCGCACCATCTCAGATTCACAGTGCTCCTGTAAGGCACAGTACAGTCATGAGGCAGAATCGACCCAGCAACTACACAACCCATGACAGGAAAACCCCTGACCTCCTCCATCATGGAAAACACTGCGTAGTCTGTACGTGTCTGCACCCTTCCCTCCATGTTGCGCTCTCAGGTTTTCACTTTCCCCAGAGCTTACCTGCCCTAAAAGTGGAGCTAAAGATACCGGACCTGATCTGCTGACAAAGTGCCCCCCTCATCCAAAAGAAGGTGAAGCAGGGAGCGGCTGGGTGACTGATGCTGCTGTACACATGCTAATTTGGTCATCTTCATCTGCTTGGGGAGATAAATCACAAGCATTTCCATGAATTACTGCATCTGTGATGAATTTGGTTTCCTGGCTGCTGGTCTGTGGCAAATGATGTTCCATAATTAGGGCAGTTATTTACTAATGGACAAATCTGTTTCCTCACCACCTTCTCCATTTGGAAGTGGCTTCCCACGGCTGCAGAAACCTGGGTGTCTGGAAAGGCGATTGAGCTCTGAGTTCGCAGGACCGCACGGCCTAGTGAGTATGGATTAGGCTCCTGTTGGCATCTCTGCGCTCAGATATCCAGGGCAAACACACTAGTGACCGGATTCTGTAGGCTCCCGACCGCGAGGACGACGCTAGGAGCCTGAGTCAGCGTACAGGCATGGTGGAGGCACAGGATGATGGTCGTGCTTACTTTTCTGTATATTTTGTCATCTCTTCCTCAGAGTTCTTTCTTCTTGATTTTGTAATTGGAGCCCAATGAAAGTATTACTCAGTGGCACTGGATTAAGCTTACTTTCAATATAGTATAAGTTAGGAAAATGAGACCAAGAAAAGGTGAGTCACTAGTGATTGGGTGATTGGTTAATTCTACTAGCGATAGAATGTGAACTTCCTGGGAATGCGGTCGGGGACTCGCTGTTATCCTTATTAGTAGACACGTAAAAAATGACTGCTGTTGTCAGTTGCTGCTTCAAGTGACCTCCAACTCCAGGGACCCGTGAAGGCAGAGCCGAATTGTGCTCCAGAGGGCTTCCATGGCTGCAACTTCTCAGAGCGTGTCTGGCCCGTCTCCAGAGATGCCTCTCTGGGTCGGTTCCAAGCACCAACCCTTCAGCTAGCGGCAAGTTCACCATTGGCTCCACCCAGCTCCTCACACAGAATGTCACACATAGGGAATTCGTCCAATACTATAAGCACTGTCCACACTATCCCATAAAATAGTCCTTGTCTTTAAATAGCTCTATTCCAACAGGAGGGTTAATTTTGCTCTTGGGCACTGGGACCTAGATGGCTCATAAGGCATCTGCATGCACCTGGTGCCACCTCAGTGAGAAGGTGAATGACTGAGTGTTCCACGAGTATAAGTCACTGAAGAGATTTCGAACACATGCAACTGACATCTTAGCGGGGGGAATGAAGTCTAGTATTTCCCCCATCACTGTCTCTAGATGCAAGACAATTGTAGGGGGTGGGGGTGTGGCGTTGTGAGGAAGATCGGATCAGCTATCGAAAAATAAGTAATATGTTCTCTGCACAGCAGAGTTGTAATTTCAATGACTCTGTGGCCTGATTGCATGAACATAGGGAGTTTTATGGATGATGGGATAGGTACATTATTCACTTATACATTTTTCTTCCAATGAATATTTATTGAGCATCTACTCTATGCCAAGATCTTTCAGGGCATTAGATATTCTGAGATGAATAGAACCATTCATTGCTTTCCATGAATCACCATCTAGTTAAGGAGATCCAACTCTTCGGGGAATTAAAGTCAGCATGGTGCTCCCAGGAGGGGTAAGTGCAAGGGCCATGTGATCGCAGGGGGGCCCATAAAGCAGCCTCCAGAGTTTAAAAGAAGATTCAAGAAGGAGGTAACAGTTACGCATCATGTGTTCGCCAGGCTGGTCTTCTTGAGGTGGTAGGCTCCTCCCCAGATCCTCCCCTGGAGGATTAGCACACGCCCCCCTTTGGCATTGAATGCCCCTTCCTCTGCCCTTGAACTCTGGACCCCGACACATGCTTCAGGCCTAAGTTTTTAAAATCAACCTTTTCTCCGAGAGGCTAAATGTGATTCAAATTCACTGCCATCATGTACAGTCTGACTTATCGCGACCCTCTAGGTCGGAACAGCCCTGCCCCTGTGGGTTTCTGAAGCTGTGAATCTTCCCCAAAGCCGACAGCTTCCTCTTTCTCTCATGGCACGGCTAGGGGAGCCAACTTGCTGACCTTGGGGCTAGCAGATTATAACAGATTAGTGCAGAATCTGCTATGCCTTCAGGGCTCCATGCTTCTGACTAACCCCCTTTTACGTGCCCCAGCTCTCCTTTATGATGTGAACATATTTGTCTCTATAGGAATTTTTAAAACACTGTCTATTTTTCCCACTAGTAGGCATGTCCTTCAAGGAGCCTGCTGTACGGAGTGCCTGCTACACGAAGAACGCACGATAGAGAAGGGCAGGCGCGGGAGGGAAAGAAAGCCCTCTGTAGCTATCTCTTCATCCCGACGCATGGGGCTTAGGAGCCAACTGCACAGGCTCTCCGACTACGGTAGACAGAGTAATGGGGCCCAAAGTTGTCCCTGTTCTCTTCACCAGAGCCTGCAAATCGGTTACTTTCTCATGGCAAATCTGACTCGGCAGGGGGGCTTAGATTAAGGATCTTGAGATGGAGAGATGAGCCTGGATTATTTGGCTGGGTGAGGCACTAATCCCAAAACCGACTGCTACTGAGTAGATTCCAACCCAGAGCGACCCGATGCAGGGTCCCTGGCGCTGTAAGTCTTGGCAGGGGCAGTGGCCTCACCTTTCTCCCTCGGAGCAGCTGGTGGGTGTGAACTGCTGACCTTGCATTTATCAGTCTAACTCTTACCTGACCAGTGTCACCGGGGCCCTTTAAAAAGGGAGGCAGGAGGGTCTTTGAAGGTGGGAGACCATGCAGGAAGAATGATGAAAACAGAGCGTGATTAGAAGATGGGGACAGGGGCCCTGAGTTAAGGAGTACAACTGAAGACGCTGGAAGAAGCAAGAGACAGACACTCCCTGTTACTTCAGAAGATACCAGCCCTTCCGACACCTTGATTGAGCCCTGAAGACCGATGTTGGATCTCTGACCTCCGGAACAGTAAGAGAATAAATCGGTGCGGTGTGAGGCTGCGATTTATCATCGCCGCAGGAGGAAAGTAATGCAGGTAGAGATCATCAGATCATGTGTGGGCAGGCTCTTGGAAGAGCACAGAGCCAGAAATCATGATTTGCTTACAAAGGCACACCCCATGTTTGTTCCGTTTCTATGCAGTATGATGTGAGTTCCCACTAACATAATGAGGGAGATGCTTGAATAATAACCCTATTCCACCCCCCACCCCACCCCCAATGGCTTATAATTGCCATACAACTTGAGAATCTCCAGGTCTTATAGTTTTAAAAAAAATCATTTTATTAGGGGCTCATACAACTCTTATCACAATCCATACATATATCAAATTGTGTAAAGCACATTTGTACATTTGTTGCCCTCTTCATTTTTTTAATCGTTTTATTAGGGGCTGCCACAACTCTTATAACAACCCATATATACATCAATTGTGTAAAGCACATCTGTACATTCATCACCCTCATCATTCTCAAAACCTTTGCTCTCCACCTAAGTCCCTGGCATCAGGTCCTCATTTTTCCCCTCCCTCCCTGCTCCACCCTCCCTCATGAACCCTTGATAATTTATAAATTTTTATTTTGTCATATCTTGTCCTGTTCGACATCTTCCTTCACCCACTCTTCCACTGTTCATCCCCCAGGGAGGAGGTCACACGTAGATCCTTGTAATCGGTTCCCCCTTTCCACTCCCTCCACCCTCCCAGTATTGCCACTCACACCACTAGTCCTGAAGGGACCATCCACCCTGGATTCCCTGCGTTTCCAGTTCCTGTCTGTACCAGTGTCCATCCTCTGGTCTAGCCAGATATGTAAGGTAGAATTGAGATTTATAGATCTTAATTATGCTCTCATGCATATGCATCCGTTACCCACATGCGCCTACCTAGCTCATTACTGCAAAGATGTTTAGAAAAAGTGGAACGGGTTCCTCTGCATGCAGCTCCCTCTGAAAATAGCCTAGGAAGTATTTCACCTCACTGCAACAATCTGCTCTGCTCAGGACTGGTTCGCCGATCGGCTCTGCCCAGCGGCGTTCAGCCTCCACGCGCATCAGCTCTGGCCCCAAGCCTGCCTATTTTAACAGACAATTCCCTCCTCCTCAGCCCTGAGGGATGGGCTACAGCTGATCCCTCTGACTTTCAGGCTTTAGCCTGTTCCTCTGGATGTGGTCTGCCCTTCAGGCAGGACAAGGAATGCTAGATCTAGGCATCTATATCCAAACGGTAGTGGGGGGAGCAGAAGGGGTGGTGATGCCTTTGCTTGGGGTGTCACCCTGTTGAAAGTGGCTTGGGTGGGTCTGTGCCTCTGGGCCCTGCATCCCCGCAGTTCTAGAGATGCTACTTACCCGCATGGAGTGACTCTGCCACCCCACAGCCTGTGAATTCCCCGTGTGCGCTTCCAATGGCTTTTAGTCCCTCTTGACTCGGTTAACCAATCTGGAAGGCAATTTTCTTCTGCTCTGTGTTCCTTCCTCTTCCTTAAGGTCCCCCCTTACTTCTTTCTGCCCCTTCTCTCCTCAGCTGTCCTCCCTGTTCTAGAGGCTTCCATAGGAACAACACTGGTTTGTGTGCTCAGGGAAAACTCCAATCGATCTTCATGGGGCATTTCCACCTGATGGACAGATGCGATGCTGTTTGTCAGCCTCTATTTGGGACAACCAGACTGACTTCTTAGGAGCTCTGACTTGTGAGGGGTCTCCATATTACAACACAGGAGCTGTGCCACGAGGGCAGTCCCTTAACTTTTCTGTATCTCTGTGTCTGTAAGTGGAGGTGATTCTATAAAGGTGTTAAGGACTCGGGGAGGGTTAAATGAATGAACATGTAAAGTGCTGGCACCTCCCGAGCACAGTCACTCAGGAAATAGGTCCTCCCTCCTCTGTCCCCGCTCGCCAGTTCCTGGAGAATCTGCTTCAGAGCAGCGGTTCTCAACCTTTGGGTCGCAACCCCTTTGGGGTCAAATGACCTTTTCACAGGGGTCACCCGATTCATAACAGTAGCAAAATGACAGTGATGAAGTAGCAACAAAAATCATTTTCTGGTTGGGGGTCACCACCACATAAGGCACTGTATGAAAGGGTGGTGGCATTAGGAAGGTTGAAAACCACTGCTTTAGAGGATGCTCCCTCCCAGGAGTCAAGGCGGGACTCTGGGCTGAGTCAGTTCCCTGGTGACCTTGAGGCAGACGTCCCTATGCTTTTACAGACTGCTGCAGGGGTCACGAAGATGGTGAGCTTGGGCCACAGCATCTCAAGAGGCACGGCTGCATGGCATCAACCTGTGTAAGCTTGCAGTGTCCTTCCTCAGGGGATGGCCAATCTCCATCGGCCAATGTTGAGTGAGGAAACCTGCGCAGTTTAAATATTATTTTAAGTATTGCTTGACTTATTTTTAAGTTTCTCCCCATTGGGCAATCAAGCTATGTCTGGAGCACACTGGTGTTCCCCGAAGCAGATCCCTAGGGGGCATCAGGAAGCTCCACTCTCCCTATCCCAACATGTTTAAATTAAAAAAAAATTTTATTAGGGGCTCATACAACTCTTATCACAATCCATACATAGCACATTTGTACATTCATTGCCTCATCATTCTCAAAACATTTGCTCTCCACCTAAGCCCCTGGCATCAGTTCCTCATTTTCCCCTTCCTCCCTGGTCCACACCCCCCCATGAACCCTGATAATTTATTATTTTGTCATATCTTGCCCTGTCCAATATCTCCCTCATCCACTTTTCTGTTGTCCATCCCCCAGGAATGAGGTCATATGTAGATCCTTATAATCGGTTCCCCCTTTCCAGCCCACCCTCCCTTCACCCTCCCAGAATTGCCACTGGTCCTGAAAGAATCATCCACTCTGGATTCCCTGTATTTCCAGTTCCTATCTGTACCAGTGTACATCCTCTGGCCTAGCCAGATTAGCCAGATTTGTAAGGTAGAATTGGGATCATGATAGTGGGGAAGGAAGAAGCATTTAGGAACTAGAGGAAAGTTGTATGTTTCATCATTGCTACACTGCACCCTGACTGGTTCGTCTCCTCTCTGAGACCCTTCTGTAAGGGGATGCCCAGTGGCCGACAAATGGGCTTTGAGTCTCCACTCTGCACTCCCCGCTTCATTCACTATGATATGATTTTTTTGTTCTGATGATGCCTGATACCTGATCTCTTCAACACCTTGTGATTGCACAGGCTGGTGTGCTTCTTCCACGTGGGCTTTGTTGCTTCTGAGCTAGATGACTGCTTGTTTATCTTCAGGCCTTTAAGACCCCAGACACTATCTCTTTTGATAGCCAGGCACCATTAGCTTTCTTCACCACATTTGATTATTCACCCACTTTGTCTTTAGCAGTTGTGTAGGGAGGGTGAGCATCATAGAATTCCAATTTAATAGAAGAAAGTATTCTTGCATTGAGGGAGTATGTGCTTGGAAGCCCTCCACTCATGTTTAAATCTGCCTTTCAGAGGTCACATGTTCTCTGAAGCCTGCCCTGCTTAGACCAACATTGCCCTCCCTTCAGCCAGTTTCTCTGTGGCATTCAAGGCACTTTAACTTGATTGCTTGATAGATAGATAGATGATAGATAGATAGATAGATAGATAGATAGATAGATAGATAGATAGATAGACAGACAGATAGGAACATTTCATTCTTCCCAAAGATCGTGAGATCCTGATGGCTTTGTCCTTAATATCTCTCAAACCTGGCCCCTTCCGCCAGCTCTGCCACAATTGCTTGGAGCCCTGGTAACCCAGGGAGTTACGTGTTGATCTGGTAACCTCAAGGTCAGTCGTTCAAATCCACCAGCCACTCCTCCGGAACAAATGAGGCTGGCTTCTTTGGTCTGCCCACACCTTTCTGACCTGTTCAATGTCCTCTCATCCTTCTGGCCAAAGGGAGCTTTGGAAAACGTGGGTCTGTTTAAGTCATTCCCTCGGAACCCCTGCTTATCCACCCCACCAGTTACACCCTTTAATGACACTGCTTCCTGTACTGTCTGCTGGGAGAAATCCCATTTTGACATGGCCTCAAAAACTCTGTGGGGTCTGCGGGGCTCCCTCCTCCACACACGCACCCACAGCCCTTCTGCCTGGATTCTCTCCTCCTCCCTCCTGCGTGGCCTCTTTAACACTGCTTTCAGCACGGAGTGCAAATCTCATTTCCTCCTGCGAGTCTCCCCTCGACTTCCCCAGCCAGGATGACAGTCCCTCCGTAGATGACCCCATCAAACTGGGTTTCTTCTGGCATCGCCTCGCTCATACTTGGCCATTCTCACTTCAGTCACACAGATAATACAGACACTTGACGGAAGCAGAGCAGAAATGTGTCTGCTGTGTGTGTCCTGAGCCTCCTGCACTTTAATTGTGCAGGTTGAACCCGGAGCAGACGCTAAGCATTTATTAACAGCTGAATGGAGGACCAAATGCATGGATGAAAAACGCACTGTTCTTATTCAGAATGAAGGCTTTGCTCTGAACACTGCATGGGAGCACCAGCTTTCACCAGGGCCTGGGCATCAGAAGTAGCGCATTTGTCTCCAGTTAGTAAGGAAGGGCTGAGCATTCTGGGAAAGCTGGCTTGTGGATGCAGGGACTACACTGAGTACTTCATTGCACTGTATCTTGAGCATCTTTCAGTTCGATGAGCACATTTCCCAAGAACGTGGATTTTGATGACTTTCTGGGCAGACTGTGGGAGACGGGCAGCTAAGGAGCACTGTGAGCTGTGTAGACACGTGGCTTCGAATGAGCAAGAAGGTGATGGCCGTGATTCTAAGAGGTGGCCTGGGGAGGTAGAGGTACGAGGGGATGGAGATCACAGGTCGCTGGGCGGAGATCACAGGTCTTTCATCTCGAGGTGAAGTCCAGGGATGCCCGGCATCAGTGGATGTAGCTGGGTGCTGGGAAAATGCAGAACACATCCAGAAGAATTCTCCGATGGTGAGGAGAGAACAATCACGAAGATAGCTTGAAGAAAGGTAGCAGGGCGCAGATTACAGGAATTAAAAATGCTCCGAAGATTCTGACCATGGATGCTGAAGGAAACATCGGTTGGGGGTCCTGCCTGGCCCAAGCCCCTTCTCTAACAATTGCCGGGAGCCCCACTCCTGCCCCTGACGTTGGTCAAGGCAGTCATGACCTGCTGGAGCAACCCTTTTATCTCACCCACCTGCTTCATCCAGAGCAGCTTCCTGGACAGAGCGGATGCCATCAGATTCCTCCGGTGGTGGGATTCAGCTGGTTTGTATCTGTTTGGTGGAAACAATACAAAAGTTTTGGTTGAGTTTGGTTAACTGATTGTTCAACTGGTGCTTATCATTGGGGTTCTCTCTACGGTCGGTGGCTGGGCAGCTGCCCAATATGGAAATCACAAATTGACACCCCTTACTCCTTTGTCAGGCTCGTCCACTCAGCAGCAGATTCTAGGCACTCATAGCCGTGTTAATTCTGCCCATAGGTATAGAAAATTAGATGTCACTCCGCTTGTAGTATTTATTTATATATTCCATAAAACTCGGAAGGCTTCTGAACACATTTCTATTCCCTTGCATTACTTCAGTAAAGAAACACAGAATGTAAAGAGAAAAAGTGCCAAGCTACCAAAGGGTGACATGCTGTCATTCATTTCAGCTTTGTGTTATGCCCTAAATTCCCACGAGATGTTGTGAATGAGCTACGCAATTCCTGAAAGTGTTCAACGTCCTACAAATGTTGTCAGAACAATTGCTGTATGTTCAGCAAAAGCAGAAAGGGGTTTTGCAAAGATGAACATAATGCGTTCAGAGAAGAGAACTCATTTCTCTGATTTTAATCTATTCAACACAATGACTATTGTCTAAATGGCCCACCTTCTCCTACAGTGAAAAGATGGTTAAGGATAAATCATACAACCAAAGATGCTCAGATAAAAGCAAAGACTATCACAAGGGAGGATGCTAATCAAGAAGCAATATGGAAATATCTTAAATCACAGTTCGATTGCTTTTTGTCCGATGTTACTTAATATTTTTTCATTAATATTTTTAAACTCTTTAAAACAATCCAGTTTTGTGCTTCTCTATTACTGTTCATACTCAAGTATTAACCATGTGAAATAATAAACTGCCTTTTGGTATATCGTTTTATTATACGTGAAACAATCATTCGGGCAGCAAATCGGTTGTTCAGTTATTTGAATCCCAGCACTGGGCCCCTCCCTGGACATTCGGGATTAGGATAGTGAGAGACGAAGATTGTTCTTTATCAGAACTGGGGTCCAAAGTGCACCTTGAGGACGGAGCTGGGAGTCAGCGCCAAGGCAAGCCCGGGCTGAGCATCTGGGAGCCGAAGCCCCGGGAGAAGAAGCAGATCTGCAGAGAGAGGCAGAGGTGCCGGCAACTGGGCATCAAAGAGGAACCTGCACGACCCCTCGACCTTCCAATTTCAGATCTCCTTTCCCACAGGCCTGGCTGGGTGGCTTACCCGGCAGTCTGTCTTTACAAAAACCTTCCTGTGCATGGGTTTCTTATCACCAGAAGAGCTCTGAGAAGCCGTCCACGATTAAGCACACATTTTCCACTTGAATTGAGGATGCTCCTGGGAGGACCCAACTTTCCCAAAGAGCCCAGCTAAGGACTCAGCCTTAGAAAGACCAAGCTGGAAATATCACGCTAGCCTGTGACGAAACAGAGTGCCGATGTTTGTGTACAAGGGCCGCACAGCTCACGCTTGAGTAAGATGTTCCTGAGCGGGCAGCTGACCAAGCAGGAGTGGGGGTGATGGCTCATTAGAGAGAAGCAGAGCTGTGGGGGCAGCAAAGCAGAACCCTAAGTGGAGGTATATGTGATAATTAAAGTTTATTGTGCCAACCTGGCCGATAAACACATGTGGAGTTAAATGATTAATTGAAGGGCGGAGGGATAAATGGCTCAGTGAGCCTCACCTTTCTAGTTCTCGGGTCCTTTGCTCTCTGATGGTCAGACCAGGGTGCAGCTGCCTTAGCCAGTTCCCTGCTTCATCTGGCAAGGCTCACTTCCTGCAAGACATCCCCAAGGAGAAGCCACATGGACCTACCCCGATACAGCCCTGGGTGCTGGAGCAGCCATGTGGAGACCCCTGCCAGTGCTGAGATGCTTACATGCTTACTGATTTGGGGTTCCTCCTGCAGCTGGCGTCATTGTGTGTGTTTTGTGAGATGGAGGGGGACTTTGTGGATTGGTGTTGGACAAATGGAGTAATGTTGGACTTGTGGGCTTGGGCAGCACTGGGTTGAGAGGTTTCCTTGATGTGCACTAAACTCTCTCTTAGACATAAGTTTCTGTGGATTTGTTTCCCTAGTTTACCCAGACTAACACAGTATGGGACAGCGAGACTGAGGACCCCAGTAGGGAGTCTTCTGTGTTGCCCTGTGAGAGGGTTATGGCATCCATCTTCATCTGTACAAATCAGTGCAGTCATTCCCTCTTCTTTCCCCTCATCCTCCCACACCCGCCCCACTCCTCCCCGGCCTCACCCCAGTGGCCGGCTGGCCCAGCAAAGGGTTTTGCTAGATGACTTCTAAGGGATTCACACCACACAATGCTCTTGTAAAATCACACTCCCTGCTATCTCCCTTGGACAATGTCTCAGCCACCAGCTCGGCAGGCTGTCCGATGTGTTAGTGGGTGGACTTGGTCCCCTTCTCTCAGGCATAGGTGCTGTCAGGCAGCCAGCAAGTGTGTACTGGGTATCTCCTGGTGGCCAGTCTCTGTACAGGTGATCGGTACTGTTGGCCTAGAGCTTATAGCTAAATAGCAGAGGAAGCTAGTTGAGCTATCTAAACAGATGGGTTTTAAAAATGTTTCTAGGAATGGAGTTGCAGGTTTGACAAAGCAGTGTAATGGAGTGTACTTTGAAGCTGATAGGTTGTTTTATTAAAAAATGTATATACATAGCTTTGTGGGAAATTCCGTTTGGGGGTTTACCTCTTCAGATGTATATTTTATACTGAAGAAATGATTTTTATTGAATTTGTGACACAAACTTATTCTTCCCACCCTGAATGCCCACCTCATGAACCAAGAGCACACCAATTTGTAGACTGGATTGAGCCCAATGGGTTTGGTTTGGTTTTCAAGAAATTACACTAAGAAACTAGTTGAAATTCGGAGAGGGGCTGGAGTGTGGAAAGCAACATGTCTTTCAAGAGGTCTGATGCTAGGCAGCCATTCTCTTCCATGAGCACCTGGACCAGTGGTTCTCAACCTTCCTAATGCTGCGACCCTTTAATACAGCTCCTCATGTTGTGGTGACCCCAACCATAAAATGATTTTCGTTGTTACATCATAACTCTGAGTTTGCTAGTGTTATGAATCATAATGTAAAAATCTGATATGCAGGATGTATTAGGCGACCCCTATGAAAGGGTCATTCCCCCCCCCCAAAGGGGTGGAGACCCACAGGTTGAGAACCACTGACCTAGAAGCAGAAAAAAAGATTGAATAAAAGGAAAGTGTACTCATTTGCTCATTCCTCGCTCATTCACATGAGTCATTCTTAATTCATTTATTGGTTTTCTTTGTCAAGCTATTTATTTCTAAGGAGGCCTGGTGTCACAGTGTGCTAAGCACTGTGCTGCCAATAGAGAGGTTGGGGGTTCAAACCCACCCACTACTCAGTGAGAGGAAGAGGAGACTGTCAGTTACCGTCCAGATTGACCATCTCACAACCCCGCAGGGACAATCCTACAGCATTGCCCCGACTCAGCACTGACTCGATGGAACTGCGTTTGGTTGAGTTTTGGTATTCACTTTTTGCCATACGACAGAGAGTCTGTCATACTTTTGTGTGTGGTTGTGATGCTGGAAGCTATGTCACTAGTATTTCAGCTGCCAGCAGGGCCACCTAAAGTGTGCAGGTGTCAGAAGAGCTTTCCAACTAAGAACAGGTCCCGAAGGAAAACAAGAGGCCGTCCGCTTCTGAGGGATCCGCCCCTGCAGCCTATGGACAGAATGGAGACCCTGTCGGGCACTGCGAACATCATGAAAAGCCACAGAACATTGATGGACACAGGGCCAGAAGATGATCCATGGGCTCGGAAGGTGCTCAGAATGTGACAGAGGCAGAGCTGGCTTCTCAGTGTCGGGTCGACCCTAGTCATGTGAGTGGGATGAAGCCTGTGAGTCAGCCTTCGGGATCTTCATGATGCAGAACGAGAAGAAACAGCCGCAAGCATCAAGGAAGCATTTGAACTTGGGATGCACGAAATATAAATCTAGGCAAAGCCCTGGGTAAATCTGCCACGCAAGAGAACTAAGGTGCCCCGGACCCAAGCCATGGTGCATTCAATCATGTGAAAGTTGGACGCTGCATAAGGAAAGTCGAAGAAGAATCCATTTGTTTGAATTCTGCTGCTGGCAAAGAATATCAAAAGGACCCAGGACTGCCCAAAGAGCAACCAACCCTGTGTTTGAAGAACGAGGGCCAGAATGCTCCCCAGAGGCCAGCGTGGCGGGACTTGGTTCCACTGAGCTTGGACAGGTTGTCGGGAGAGACCAGCTCCTGGCGAAGGACATCATGCTTGGTAAAGTGGAGGGAAAGAGAGGAAGGCCCTCAATGGCGATGGATTGACACCGTGGCTGCAACAATGGGCTCAAACATAAGAACAGTCATGAGGACGGCCCAGGCCTGGAGGGTCTTTCGTTCCATTGGACACTGGATCACTGTGAGTTCGAACTGACTCTCTGGTACCTAACCATAAGATGCGACATGCTCAGTTCCTGCATCAGTGGTGCAACAGTGACTAACATGAAATCTCTTGCCTCCTGTGAAGGGAGAGACATACACATATACGGTTTGTTCAGCAGTAACGGGTGCTGCGAGGGAAATGAAAGCCACCGAGGCCAGAGGGAATGGCAGGGGTCGGGCCTGCTATTTAGATAAAGACACCGGAAAAGTGAAATCAGAAACACCCTAGTGCGGAGCTGGTGGGGAAAATGAAGCGGGTGTCTTAGAGGATTAGAGCCAGGTTTCAGGTTAACCTGGAGTGGTTCCCTCCAAGGTTGGAAGTGGAGTTCACCCAGAGGTGCCTTGGAAGAAAGGACTGGCGGTGTGCCTTTTCAGAAAAGCAGCCTCTGGAAGCTCTGTGGAGCACAGTTTGACACTGCCCTCTGTGAGATCACGGTGAAGCAGCGTTGACTGGACAGCAACTGGTTTGGAGACACGGACAGGGTGATCCTGTCTGTCTGTCTTTACTGTGAGCTATCCTGCTGTTTATTTAATGAATCACTTCCCCCCCCCCAACCTTTGCCAGTTTGAGTGATTTGTAAGACGCTTAAAATTCCACAAGGTGAGTCTAGCGCAATTTTAAACCATCCAGAATTTCATAGTTCCCTCACGTGGTTTTTTAGCGACAAGGGCACATGGCTCTTTAGTGACACCTGGTGGCAACTATCAAGAAAAGTCATGGTTTGAATCCAGTAGCTGCTCCACAGAGCAGTCAGCTTTGGAGCCCCCATGGGACAGTTCTGCTCTATCAAGTGCACGACGGCAGCAAAGCAGACGTAAAGCACTAACGACATGGCAGGTGCTTGGTGAGTTTCAAAACGGAAGGAATCACGCTCTTGAGATCAGGAAGAGGACACTGGTGCTAAGGTGAGTCCATTTGACCGGTCCGAGGGGACGTGGCTCTCCAAGTGGTGCTTTCTTTGAAATGGAGTCTGGAGCTGGTCCCCACCCCAGATTCTGTTCCTACAGATGGCTCTCGGTGGTTTGAGGGCTCCTGCTGGTAAACTTGGGGGCCTCTTTTGTCCCTGGTTTCCTCTTCCTATTCTGGTTTTAAGAAATAGCCCACAGAGTAGGATCTCTCAAAAATTCAATGGCTCCCCGGGGAATACAAATATTCAGATGTCAAAAAAAAAAAAAAGCACCGAACGGGGTAGCTCAAGATTACGACAATTCGGCAGGCTTGGTCCATGGGAATGCTAGTCACCGAATGCCCCCGTGCCAGGCACTGGGCGCACCTCATCACCGTTTATCCCCAAGGATAAACTACAGTGAATGGAAGGGGGCGTTGGTGCTTCAGTGTCGAATGCTCATCTCCCATGCAGGATGTGTGGGTTCAGTTCCTGGTCAATGCACCTCACGTGCCGCCATCACCCGTCTGTTACTGGGGGCTGGGGTGTTGCTACGATGCTGAACGGGTTTCAGCAGAGACTCTGCACTAAGATAGACTAAAAAGAAAGGCTCGACCCTCAAACTTCCCCACCTCCCACACGTCGCCAAAAAGCAATCTGCAGTGGGGCTGGCCCAGGCCTGCACAGGGATTCATTTCATTGCTCCCAGGTCACCCTGACTCAAGGCTGCCCTGACTCAGCTACCAACAGCCACACACACACACAAATATGAGAAAACCGACCTGCAGACTGAGCAGGTCCCTTTGCTGTGTCACTCAAATGCTGGGTTGCACGCTAGGGAAGATGACTTTGGCTGATAAAACAGAAATAGAACAGTTAAAAGGATTGTGGGGAGACGCATGGAGAATGCAGGCTCAGCCTGCAGAGGAGCGGCTTCCCCTCACAGGGTAGAGTGGGCCTTCAGGGACTGCCACTGTCCCTCCTACAGAGAGCTGGATGCCCTGTTGGTACCAAGGCCACATCCATGCAGGAAGCCAGCTGGGTTGCTCTTGCCCTTGCTGCCAGTATACCCTGCCTCTTCTATTCCAGTGGGTTGACCCTCTGGCTGTGTCTACACCCCTCTTCCCACATTTTATTCCATCTCTCTGGTCTCACTGGCTCTCGGGGGGAGGGGGGAAATGATTGGCCCGGGGGCACAGATGAACAGAGGCAGACCCACCCACCAGGCACCATCTGCAATGGAGGTTGTGGAGGGAAGTCACTGGCTTCTTCAACTGCTTTCAGAGAGCTTGGGCAAACGCATTCACAAAAACTCACTGCCATCGAGTCGATGCTGACACAAAGCAACCTCCCTGTGGGTTTCTGAGACTGCAACTGCTTTATGGGAATGGAGAGCCCTGTCTTTCTCCTGCGGAGCTGCCGGTGGTTTCTAACTGCCGACCATGTGAATTGCAGCCCAACTCGTAACCACTGCACGAGCAAGCAGGGCTCCTCAGGTAAACTCCGGGCTAACCAAAATATGGCTGTCCTGACATTGGACCGATAGATATGCCAATAGACTGGAAGAAAAGTCTTAGATCAACGAATGTGTGTGCACTTGGTACATAACACTCCGTAGGAATCCATGGGGGAAAGATTAATATGAAGAGATAGGCTAGCGGAATCTCAGCACACACTGCGTACAAAAGCTGCATTCAAGACCTCACTCCATGGCGGTCGATCGAGGCCCAGAGTAGTTTTAGAATTCTCTGTTGCTTTTCAGATGACAAGACTGAGGCTCCAAGGGCATCCCCAAGGTTGCACAGGTAAGTATCAAGCCTTGGGAGATCTCGGAACACTTCCAGTGCCTGCCCTCGGTTGCAGCTGACTAGAGCTTTTGAGTTTCTTTTGAGTTCATTGCTTCCCCTCATCAGTCACATGCAGAAAGAACCTTGGGTCAGTTCTTAACATGCTATTTCTCAGGGAAGGGTGAATTCAGGAGACCCAAACCTCCGAGGGATCAGAAACGGACTGAGCCTTAGCTTTGGAAATAAGGCCTTGAGGGCTGCTTCCCCCTAGAGAAGAATACATGATATTTCTGTCTTCTTTTCAGTGAGAGAAATAAATAATACATGCTCAGAAAAGATGGTCACACATGAAGTTGGGTTTCCTCCCAATCGTGCTTGTAGCTCCTCTGACCATCTTGAATTATGCCCCCTACAAGTATGCGTTGGGTACCCTAACTCTGATCCTCCGGCTGAAAATCCCTTTGGCACAAGGGGTTGTTTTGGTTATGTTAACTCTCACTGCCATGGACTCACTCACACTACTCACCTTGACCTTGGTCCCCAAGGTCGCTTTCCAGACGCAGATAGCCTCATCCTTTCCTGAGGTGGCTTTGAACTTCTGGCCTGGTCGTTCTCAGTCCCACACTCACGGGGAGTGCCAGGAGGGTTCCTGTGGTTCAGAAGGCCCTATTTGTGCGTCTTAAGCCAATCTTCTTAGAGATATGAGATGAGCAGAGAAGCAGCCGAGATGGAGGAAGATTGATGTCTCACAATATAAAGATCACCAAGAGATGGAGGACAGCAGGGGTGAGACAAGGAAGAACCTTCCCTGAGAGCCACCAAAGAGAGAAAGATTTCCCTTAGTGCCGGTGTCCTGGATGTGGGCTGCTAACCTTCTAGACGGTGAGAACATGAACTTCTGTTTGTTGAAGTCACCTCCTTGTGGTATCACTATTATACCAGCAGTAGGTAATGGATACAAGAACCCACTTTCCTTTGCCTTTCTTCCGAATCCTTCTCTGGGACTGAACCCTGCAAGCCTGATGATCCATCAAGGAGCAGACATATTCCACGGGAAGGGGCTTTCCTGTCTGCCTGTGGTGGAGGGACATGTTTTAGGATTGAGTTCAAGCTTTCATTCCCCGAAGGTTCTATTCTGGAGCAAGTACACCCAGGGATATATGAGATGTAAGGGCCATAGAGAAATACTCGTATCAATAAAGAGATGGACCAGATTCATGGTTGGGATGAGACAACTAAAAATATCATCTCCACAAATTTATCTATAATTTGAAACTCATTCCACTGACATCCCAGCACAAAATTTTTACACAGTAAATCGACAAATATTCTCCATTTTACATGTGTAATACATGTCCAATTGGATAAAGGGTTTCTATACAGAAGAAAGATATATTTCCATGTGCAAACGAACCAGGAGATAGCTATCTTGACATTGGAACTGACAGACCAATGGAACGGAAGAAAAAATGCACGTATTTGTTGTAAGTTGGCGTATGATAAATGTAACACAGCAGTCAATGATAAAGACATGATTCTGGGAATTGAATCCCAACACACCGAATATACAAAGGTAGAGCTCGGATGGGTGAAAGACCTAAATGTAACAGAAAACTTTACAATCAAACAAACAAAACAAAACTGGAAAGGTAACAGAAAAAACTTTTGGAAGGTATCTTTGTGATCTTAGGGTGGGGATGAATCTTACAAACAACAAATAACATTTGACCATCGGAAAATATACCTTTTCTGTATAATAATGGGCACCACCCTCAACATTACTAATGGATGGCAGGTTGGGCAAAGGTGCCTGCATCACCCAAACAGGGAAAGGGTTGCTATCTATTCTGTACAAAGAACCTTTGCAATATTAATAAGGAATCATAACAGAACAGTTAGTAGAAAAGTAGTCAATGTTTATAAATATATAATTCACATCAATGACCCAGATAGCTAAAACAGATATGAAAAAAATGCTCAACATCTTTCCAAAAAACAAAAACCCAAGCCCCCTGCCATCGCGTATGGTCTAGCTCATAACAACTGCGTATAGGGAATCTGAGGCTGCACATTTCCACGGGGTTCAATAGGCTCATCTTTCCTCTGCACAGGACTGGGGGGTTCAAACTACTGACCTTGTAGTTGTGCTGCACTTGCTCAACCGAACACCGGCGCTTCCTTCACATCAGTAGTATTCTGAAAAGGAAAATGCAAACAATATTGAGATACCAAGTTTCACCCATCAGAAAGTAATATAATATCAGTTATTGGTGAGGAGATGCAGAAAGAGCAACTCTCGTGGAAGTAAGAGACCATGTGAGTTGAACCGGGGCATCGATCGGGCAGTACTTAGTGAAATCCTGTTTGTGTGCCTTAGAGACCCTCTCACATAGGTCCATGGGAAAACACAGACAGGGCTATTCATGGAAGCATTAGGTTGTAAAGTCCGTGGGGACAACCAGGATTCTGGATACGTAAAATGCGGTATGTATTTATCTATAGCATCTTTGATTTATAATAATAATCAACTAATTCTTAGGCAGCAGACACTGTTCTAAGTGGTTTAAATATATTATCTCAATGAATCCTTTCAGCAACTCTGTATTATTCCCATTCTATAGTTGGGCAAATTGAGGCCTGGAGTAGTTAAATGACTTGTCCATGGCCACAGTAACTAGACATTGGTGCAAAAGGTATGTGCGATTCATTGACAAGAGATGAAAAACATAAACCAGTGTTGAGTGAAAAATTGTGGAAGCAGAATCACATCTCTAGCACAATATCAGTTATACAGCTTGAAGAACACCATTAAATTGTGTTTTGTATTTTTCAAAGTTACATATCTATTTAGGGAGCTGTACCAAACACATCAGTTCTGTCGACGGGAAAGGAATGGGACAGAAGGAAAGGAGGGGTGGGGGGCCTCATCCATGAAGGGATTCTGACGAGGTGCTGTGATGAAGAACTCAACTGTACGCGGAGATCTGCGGGAGGGGAGAGAGAGACAAGAGACAGGGGAATGGCAGCAGCTCCACCCCATGTGGTCTGAGTGGAGGTCAGCGTAGCACAGTCGAAGGTCAAGGACTGCTCTGCAGGAAGGGAAGGTGCATGAGAAGCCCCCCACCCCTTTCCTCCTGGTGGACCCTTACTTCTACCTGACCCTTTGTGCCTCAAACCAATACAACACTCCCACTACTCGTGGTATGGGGGTCCCTGGGTAGTGCAGACGGTAAAGGGCTCAGCGACTGCCAATTCAAACCCACCCAGGGGCACCTCTGAAGGCAGGCCCGGCAGCCTTGAGAACCCAGGAAGCAGTTCTACCCTGTGCACGTGAAGAATCCGTCTAATAGCAGCCAGCAAGATCTTACCGTGTGTTCTCGCTCTCATGACACAGGTAGGGCGCCATAGCTGCGCTTGCTCTGGGCAGGTTCTGCTGATCTCCTCATTGGATCATTTCTTATTGAATTTGTCCCAGCCACCCGATGATGCAGGAACCATTTTGCAGGGGAGATTCAGAGATCATCTCAGTAACGTACTGAAGGTTACAAACTGCTGACTCTTAACCTACGGTCACAGGCAGTGGCAATGAAGTTGGGGTGGCACCCAGGGCCCTCAGAGATCAAGTCCTCCCTCTTCTATGCTGGGAGGCACTCCTCCCTGGCCTCAGACTACTTCATGAATATGCTCCTCCTCACAGGCGTGCTCCGTACCTGAGGAAGGTGATGATGTCTGATTCCAGATGGAAAACGGCAGGCCCTCAAAGCCTTGCTCCATCCAGCTCACAGGACCGGTTGGTGGCAGACCTTGAGTCCCTGAGCACATACCAGGCTCCTGACACCACCCCTCCTGACCTTGGCCGTGTGGGGCTCTGCTCATTTACTTTTGCTGGGAAATTCTCACTTCTTTGGAGACACGTCAACCAACATTTTCTAAGTTCTAATGAGTGCACCTGCTTGGTTCAGGTATTGGGCTTGGAAGCATGGGGGCTTGAATGGTTAAATGGATGGGGGCATGTGTCTGTTCACCCCTGTGAGACTGGGGATTTCCCCCCGGCCATGCCTCCATTGAGGAAAAGACAGGATTTTCTACAATCTACCCATAAAGAGTTATAGTCTCAGAAACTCACAGGGACATTTCTACCCTGTCCCATGGGGTCATTATGAGTCGGCATGGACTCGATGGCAGTGAGATGCCTCCACTAAGGAGCTCTAGTGGCATAGTGGGTACAAGTTGGGCTGTTGACCACAGGTCAGCAGTTTGAAACCACCACCAGCTCTGCGGGAGAAAGATGAGGTGTTCTACTCCTGTAAAGAGTTATCACAGTGTTGGAAAACCACAGAGGCAGTTCCTCCTTGGCCTATAGGGTTGCTTTGAGTCAGAATTGACTCAATGACAGTGAGTTATTTTTTCGTTATTTTTTCACCCCCAGTGAGTTTATGTATTTTCCCTGTCTGGGGTCCTACTTACCATGTAAATGTACTATTCAGAGAGGGAACTCATTCACCCTCTGGGAATGCACTTTATTGAAGAAGACCTGACTGAGGAACTGGGATGGGATTCCTCCGAGAGGAGGTCAGAAAGGTATTTGGGCAGAGGAAGATCTGTCTTGGCTAGCTGACATCAATTCTGCCTTTGCACAACCGTATCATGGGGCTTGTGATCCACATGGATTTCTTTGACTACTGTGATAATTACATAACTTCATGTCATCTTGAAGAAATATGAACATATAGGGGTGGAGTTTAGCCTGTCAATCAGGTCATGGCCTGATGGTGACTCCTGGTGGGTGTGCCCTTCTCATAAGGAAGGTCCTGGGAACTTCCCTCGTCTCTCTGCCTTGACATTCCTGCTGGTGAGCCACTCTGGGACCTGCCAGAGCTCTGTGATGTGGCCACCACCATGGGATCCACAGGACTTTCCACCCACCAGCCTACGCTCTTCCTGCGTTCTGCGTGTCATGGCATATGGCGGCGTGAGACTGAAGAGGGACTTATGGACTAATATCGGATATGGGCTTGATCTGGACTGGGCTAGGATGTTTGCTTGCTCTATAACTACTTCTTCATATAAAGCTCTCTCTTATACATATATGAGTGTCGCTGGATTTGTTTCTCTAGTCAACCCGGATTAACACAACTAGTTTTTCAGAAGCAGATCTCCAAGCTTCCCCGCAAACCTCTGCTGACAGATGGTGGCTATGTCAGAGGTGCTCCAGCGTGGAATGAACACGGATCTCCAGCATGGAAGGCCAGAATTCTCCCACTGTCCTGCCCCTGCCCCTGGAAGGTGACTGGGAACTTCCCAAAGCAAAACATAACATTAGCTGCCCACCACTGAGCCCTTGCCAGGTTCCAGGCACTTCCCAAGTGCAATCTCATGGAGTCCACCGCCCCTCGATACAGGAGGTATGCTAATGTTCACTCTTTGTGGATAAGAAAGCCGAGGGCGGGAAGAGTAACCAGCTTGGCAGAAATCCACAACTCTCTGCAGAGCTGGGCTTAGAACACAAACTGCTAAGCTGTACCTACTGCACTACCTTGTCCTTTCAGCTCCATCCTGTACTCCTCCCCCTAACATTGGGGCTGTGTTTCCTATACTCGGCTTCTTTAAATACATGTACTTCATGGGATACATTGTTGGATTAAACACTTTCATGAAGTTGATCATCATTAGTAAATAGCTTTAAATAAGAATGGCCATAGCTGGGTTTGGTCATGGGGCGGCGTGCTCCTGGTCTGAGAAGGTGCCCCAATCCTCCAAGGCAAACTCTTTAGACAAAGTCACTGAGACAAGATGAGGGTCAGGCCTAACCCAGGTGGTCCTGGCTGCTCGGGTCAGAGCCACTGTTGGGCATTTGTTGCTTTCATCACCTCTCTGGTGCTTTTTCTGCCTGACGGCTCTGCAAGTCATAGTGGAGACAGACAGGATGAAAGCAAGCCCGTGACGATGCTGCGACCAGTCCTGCGTCTGCGTGCTTGCGTGCTTGCCTGCTGGTCGTCTCCCCCCCACCCCACTGCCCCCCGAGAAATGAAGACCATCAGAGCTGATTTAGGAGGTAGGGGGAGTGTCACCAAAGCCAAACGCCCCAGAGACCCTCAGAGACTTGCTAGAGAGACTTGCCGTTTGCTGGTTGATGTTGAAGGGCACTTTGCAGAGCAGGCTTGTCATGAGGGCTTATCCTTGCTGCGGGCCTCTCCTCTGGAGACAGAAAGCTTTTAACTGTCTCTGAGACAGCTGGACTTGCTGACCGTAGGCAGTCACCCGCATCACCGGCAAGTTTCTTCCCTAAAGGACAAGGACAGTCTGCTTGGGGGTGACTCTCTTCCTAATGAGTAAAAAGGACCTTTGCAGAGGGAGCGTGTGTGATGGGCACGGTCACTGTCAGTGCGCCCCTGGGGGTGTCAGTAGGCAGGTGACGAGAGTGTGTCTTCCAGCGAGACATGCGTGGCAGCATGGAGGGTCAGGAAGAGAGGAGACTCTGGGAGATGTGCAGTGTCCAGGGGGAGCGCGCGGGCGCCTGTGCATGTGCGTGTGCGTGTGCGTGTGCGTGTGTGTGTGTGTGTGTGTGTGTGTGCCGCAGGGCTTGGCTCTGTGTGCCGGCTCTTTCTTCCCCGAGGCCCACCGCTGCTCCAGCAGCCACTACTGATCTGATCTTGGGTTTGGTTCTGGACTGGAGCATGCACTGGGTCTGTAGTCAGGGGCTTAACCAATACTATTATTATTGCTGTATTAGCATCGATAGCCCATTCCCACTCAGATCTTGTAGACGGGAGTCCTTATCACCTGTCCCCCACTCTCTCTCTCTCTCTCTCACACACACACACACACACACACACACACACACACACACACACACACACACACACACCACACCCCATTTGCTGCACCCTGGAGATTGCTTTGAGAGTCCGAAAAGATAAAACCCCTCCGCTGCCAACGGTTTTAATCATTTATTTTTAATTACATAAGAAACGCGTGGATCTGTTCTGCTCGTAAAAAATTCACACCGTGCATTCAACATTAAAGGATCCCCAAGCGAAGAATTTAAAAAGCGCTCCAGTCCTCATCCCTGCTGCGGACCAGCTCCAGGGAAGGCGGGTGGGCCTGGCAGAAGGTTAAGGACGCGCCAACAGACAAAAACAAGACCCCGTGCCTGGCGGCCTGTGTTATGGAGCAGAACTGCTCCATGGGGTTTTCTTGATGGTCTTCTTTATAGAAACAGATTGCCAGACCTTTCTTCTGCGGCAGTGTGGAGGGGGAGGGTGGGAAGGGCGGGCGGTGTTTAAAGTCATGAACCTTAGGTCAATAAAAACTGCAAACCAATCGTTGCAATTGCGTCCATGTGAACTCATTAGGTTGAGCGTTGAGTGCACATTTTTTTTTGCACAGCCCGTTAAGGAAGCACAAGGCCCCTGCTGTACAGGAAAGGGTGAGGGAGCTGGGGTCACCTTTAAGACAAACCAGGGGTCTTGGACTGAATATAGTCTTTCTGCATAATTGCTATTGATCTTGCTGGGAATGAGCTCTAAGACTTTGATAGTTCTCTTTTTAAAACAGATAGGAGCTCCGGCGGCAGTGTGGCTAATACGGTGGGTTGCCACAAAGTCGGCCGTTCAAACCCACTTGCTGCTATGCAAGGAAAACATGAGTCTTTCTTCTCCCACCAAGATTTACAGCCTTGGAAAGTCACCAAGGCAGTTCTATTCAGTCCTACAACATCACTAGGAATTGGACTAGACTTGAAGACTGTGATTTCTATTTATTTATTTATTGACGACTGTGATTTTTACTTTTTATTATTTTTAAGTTTAAAGCAGTTAGGAAAAGGAGGCCAGGGGCTCCTGCACTTTGGACCCTTTCTCTTACTTACGCTGTCTTAATGCTTTGAGCAGTAGAAGCAGCAGCTCAGCCTTTGCCCACTGACTTCTCTCTCCAGAGGGCTGCCTTACCAGCTTGGGGGCAAGCAAGAGCATCTTCCTCAGTCACCATTAGTCCCATCTGACTTAGTAGAGTGATGTCTCCATACTAATTGACAGCTCTCATGAAACTTGAGAGACCTGGCCATCTTTGTCCACAATAAGTGAGAACTTTTAATCTAATTCTCTCAGTGGCATTCTGTTGATGGACATTTCCTTTATGGTGTAATAAGTCCTCGAATAAATTTGCTACTGACCCAGATGGAGATGCATAGAGAGACTAGGAGGCTGAGTCAGGAAGGCACTAAGCTGAGGCACACGGAGGTGGAGAGGAATCTGAGGTGCCATCGACCAAGCGCTGAGCTTTAGAAATGGAACAAGTGAGGTCCAGAGACATTTGCTGTGATGCCCCAACCACATGGGGAATTAGAAACAGAAGGGTCTCCCGATTCCCAGCTTGGGGTGCCCTCTCTGTTCTCAAGACAAAGCCATGCTCCCCTCGGAGAACCGGGGGCACGTCACGCCAGTTCTTGGCCCAGGTTGCTTCTGGCTCTTATCCTTCGCAGAGTCAGATTGCTAAGAGCACCGGATGAAATGGTGAGTATTATGTTAAGTGCCATGTAAATCGCAGTGCAATTTTCAAGTACAAAAAAAGCCGATAGTGCGCTTCCTTTCACTGGTTGAAGGACAAGGCTCCTTAATTAGGCAGTCATCGCAGGAGCGTTTCTCAACGCACCATCTTCACCTATGTGGCATCAAGATCGTAGGGCGCCTGACCCGGAAAGCTTTGCTTTTTGATGTTTTGTTTTGTCTCATTGTTTTAAGTTCCCTAGAAACCTGATTACTCACTGAGTGTTACGTAATCTCGGGGAATTATTTTTAATTCGGTGAGGTGTGATGGCGCTCTTGCTCTCATGTGAGAGGATGTCTTCGTTTGGGGAGACGGGTTACTTCTGGGTTACTTAGGGTGATTATCTAGCTCAGGGGTCCTCAAACTTTCTAAACAGGTACCAGTTCACTGTCCCTCAGATCCGTTGGAGGGCCGGACTACAGTTTAAAGAAAAACTATAAACAAATTCCTATGCACACTGCACATATCTTATTTTGAAATTTAAAAAAACAGGACAAAAACACCCGGCGGGCCAGATAAATGTCTTCAGTGGGCTGCATGTGGCCCACGGGCCATAGTTTGAAGACCCCTGGTCTAGATGCTCTGTGCCATGATTCCTGGACTTCGGTAACCATGGGTTGAACAATCACACGTGTGTGCGGGTACACACACAAACACCTATGACAAATGTTGACAATCACTGAATCTAGGAGGTGGGTGTGCAGTAGTATCACCACCCTTTGCGTATAGACTCGTGGGTTATTTTTCCAAATTTTGAGACTAAAATGGTCAGAAAAACCAGTTCTCAAGGGGAGTCAAGCATCTCTAGGAGCCCTGGCAGTGTGATCATTATGTATTGGGCTTTGAGTCACGTGGCTGGCAGTTCTAAACCACCAGCAGCTCCATGGGAGAAAGACTGGGCTTTTCTATTCCATAAACATCCCGGGAACCCACATGCAGTGAGTTGAGTCATTTGAGAGCCAGTGAGGTGGAGCTGTGAACAGCTGACCATATTCTGTGAGTGGCCTCTTTCAGGAAGTCTGCTAATGACATGGGACTCTATGTCAGTGGTTCCAACCTACCTAATGCCATGAACCTTTAATACAGTTCCTCATGTGGTAGGGACTCCCAACCATATACTTATTTCATTGCTACTTCATCACTGTAATTTTGCTACTGTTATGAATTGTTGTGCAAATATCTAATAGGCAGGATGTATTTGCATTGCTACAAATTGAACATAATGAAAGCATAGTGATGAATCACAAAAACAACATGAATGTAATTGTATATTGTGAAATATTTATTTCTAATGGAAAATAAATGAAATGTTGTCTTGAAGCATGGCGTAGCATGGGTAACAGTCTTCACCCCGGATACTTGTATGTGGGTGTATCTGCATGTGGGTGGATCTGTCTGGAGACATATAGAGGAGCGGTGTCTCAGTTTCCAAGACCATCAGAAATATGTGTTTTCCGAGGGTCTTAGGCGACCCCTGTGAAAAGGATCATTTGACCCCCAAAGGGGTTGTGACCCACCACAGCTCTCTATGATGCTATTCCGAATTTTAAGAAATAAGGTCACGATGATCATTTTAATCCTCTCCTGGTGCCTCATCAGGATTGGAGCCGCTCTCTCCAGCCATGCTGGTGGACTTCCATCTCCTCCAACGTTTGTTTTTGCCTAAGTCACCTGTAAGACCGACATGATGAGGCCCTGGCTGTCATTCTGGCGTCGGGCAGGCCTGCAGTAGCACTGTCTAGCATTGAATAGACCGGTGGGTTCCAGACTCGAGTGCCCAGCAAAAGCACCCACGGCACGTCTGCAGGCTTAGGTGTGGGCATCCGAGTTTTGTTTGGAGCCGTGCTGAGGAAGTCAATGTTAGGGGTGTGATGGCCACTTTAAGACGGAGTTTAATTTGCGGGAAGAACAGCTGCATTCTTGAGCTACAGCCTGCTCTCCGTATCTCCTCTACCATCTTGAAGCAGGGGGCCTGGTGGGGAAAAACGGACCAAGAGAAAGAAGATGGAAGGACCGGCCTGCGGACTGTTGCCGACGTACATGCACTATGTTCCCCTGCGGGAGAGAACCCCATGCCAGGCTCTTAGAGAGGCCCTTATTCCTTGCTCTCTGATTACCAAATGCATCCGTTTCAGTTGAAGGCAAAGAGTGAAAATGTTTTGCTAGCCTCAGTCAATTAGGATCAAAACAGGTGGCGCTTGTATGGCTTCAACCCGATGGATTCTTAGCGGGCAAGCCTGAGAGGAGGCCCTGAATGCAGAAAAAATTAACCCTGACCTTGCAGCCACCCTGCTGAGTGACCCAGGCCCTCCAAGCAGAAGAGGGCCCAGGGGTGGCCTTTGTAGCAGGACTCAATCTCTTCTCGGCCTTTTGGCTAAGATCAAGTGTAGCAGGACTCAGCACGCCCCTCCCACCCCCCTCTGCACACTGGAAAGCGGCTTCCAGGTTCTTATGCAATCCTTCTGTGCAGCTTAAACCTTTAATTAACCAGAGATGCCATCAAGAAAAGTTTGCCAAGGAAGAGGATGCCTGTTTTAATTAAAAAGATCTTTAATAGTTATTAAGAAAATCAATTTGGAATTCAGGCCCAAGAGCGGTGATGGGAGAAGTCACTGAGCGGAACTTTTCCATTTCTCCGGGTAGGAGAGTTTAACCCTCTTGGCAACACAGCTTTAAAATACCAGCAACAGAACACCAGGCCTTTCTTCTGAGTTTCTCGCTCAGGTGAGTTTGAACGTGCCACCTTTCTGTTGATAGCCAAGTCAAGTGCTTAACTACAGGTGCTGTTCATAGACTGCTTTAATATCGCCGGAGTACAGTACGTGAGCGGTCCAGGGACACAGATTGACACTTGTCCCTCCTGGCTCTGGAATCTCCGCCCCAGATCCAGGAGGCAGGCCTGCCTATGGTGTAAGAAGCCCCACCTTTCTGGAATGCAGGGATCCTGTCCATTGAAAGTAACAGGAAGCCTTTCAAATGGAAAGTCTCCTTCCTCATGAGGAGAAATGATTTCCCCCCCCTCTTTCTTTCAAAGAGACGCATTATTTCTCCTCGAGGATTTGTGTGCCCGGACAGCACAGCGGGCTCCTCTCCATTGCCGCTCACGCTGCCTTCCTCGGATCAAGCCAGAACAAAAGGGCTCTGGCTCTTCGGAGCACAAGAGAAATATTATTCTCACTTGCCTCGTGGAAATGATACACAAGAGGAGGAACAGCCAGAGGACGGGCCAAATAAATGGTAGGCGGGGTGGGGGGGCGGGCTGCACTGAGAAAGGAAGGAAGGAGCGCTTATTTTCAGCCACCGTGCCTCCACCAACAGGCGTAGGATCTTCCTATCAGTCGGTCCTTCCACGCAGCTCAGTTGGGTTCAGAGGCTGAAGGCACTTTCCAGATATTTATGTTTAATTAGTATTGGTATAGCACTGAGGGAGGGAAGTGAAGGTGGGGGGAGCGCGGGGCTACAAAAGCCAGTCTCCCGGCCCACTGTAGCCACTCGGGAGCGCCCCCACCTGACACAGGGACACAGAAGGAAGCAGCAGCCGATGAATCTCCTAGCACTCACACCTGTGCTCTCACATTCAGTTGGCGCCAGAAGGGGCTTGACACCCACTTGTATTCCCCTCAGCCAATTGCCTGGAGTCTGTGCTCACAAATTATTGGTCGACTCCCTTGCCAATTTCCTGGCAAGGGCCGCACGTTCCCTGGAACGATCTCAGTTCCTTGTGGCACCTGGCCTGCTGGACCTGGTATGCGGCATTGCGTGGGAGCGCTGAGAGGTGGGTGAGGAAGCGGAGTGGGAGTCCGGTGGTACCAAGGTACCTGCCACTGTTACATAGACAGGGCATCCAAATTTCGGGCTCTGGGCCTCACTTCCCGCCACTGCCAGCAATCCAATCTCGTGCCCCAGGAGGACTCAGTGCGCCTCTTGGGGCCTCTCATTCCAGGGCTTTCACCTGTCATTTTCCCCAGTCTGATTATTATTCTGGTTCACAACCCCCCATATAGACAGACAACTGGCTCTGTTCTGGTTTCACTCTGTCAGCCATGAGTGAACCAGTGTAAAGTCTTGTTTTGATGGTCTGTTTGGTGTCCCAGTGGGTGTACTTATTGGCTTGCTAATCATAGGTCAGCAGTTTGAAACCACTGGCCGCTTCTCAGGAGAAAGCCATGACTTGCTACTTCCTTAAGAGTCCTCGCCTCAGAAACGCACCGGGGCGGCTGTCTCGTGTCCCGGAGGGGTGGTTAGGAGCCAGAATGGCCTGGATGGCAGTGAGTCTTTTGCGTTTTTAATAGGTATTTGGAAGGAGCCTTGGTTGCTTGGTTGGGTAATTATCTTCTTGGATTGCTAACTCCAAGGTTGGTAGTTAAAGCCCACCAGCTGCTCAGAGGGAAAAAGGAGAAGTTCTTTGCTCCTTCAGCCTCAGAATTTCAGTCTCAGAAATCCTCTATAGGGTTCCTAAGAGTCAGAAGAGACTCAACGGCAGTGGATTGGGTTTGGGTTTGGTAAATATTTGGAAGGAACTCTGGTGGAATTGTCAGGTAAGCATTAGTCTGGTAAATGCAAGGTTGGTGGTTCAAACCTACTAGCAGCTCCTCAGGAGAAAAATGAGGTTATCTGCTCCCATAAAAATGTACAGCCTTGACATTGGGCCTCCACTCAAGTACTCCCTCAATGCAAGAACACTTTGTTCTATTAAACTGGCATTCCATGATGCTCACCTTCCCAACATGATCTCTGAAGACAAAGTGGGTGCCTAGCAAATGTGGTGAAGAAAGCTGATGGTGCCCGGATATCAAAAGATATAGTGTCTGGCGTCTTAAAGGCTTGAAGGTAAACAAGCGGCCATCTAGCTCAGAAGCATCAAAGTCCACATGGAAGAAGCACACCAACCTGTGTGATCACAAGGTGTCCAAGGGATCAGGTATCAGGCATCAAAGAACAAAATATCATATCATTGTGAATGAGAGGGAATGCAGGGTGGGGACCCAAAGCCCATCTCTAGGCAACTGGACATCCCCTCACAGAAAGGTCGCAGAGAGGAGACAAGCCAGTCAGGGTGCAATATAGCAATTATGAAACATACAACTTTCTTCTAGTTCTTAAATGGCTCCTCCCCCACCCACTATCGTGATCCCAATTCTACCTGACAAACCCAGCTAGACCAGAGGATGCACATTGGTACAGATAGGATCTGGAAACACAGGGAATCCAGGACAGATGAGCCCCTCAGGACCAGTGGTGAGAGTGGTGATACCAGGAGGGTGGAGGAAAGGTGGAACCGATCACAAGGCTGCACATATAACCCCCTCCCTGGGGGACAAATAACAGAAAAGTGGGTGAAGGGAGACGTCAGACAGTGTAAGACATGACAAGATAATTTATAAATTATCAAGGCGGGTGGGGAGGGAGGGGGAAAATGAGGAGCTGATACCAAGGGCTCAAGTAGAAAGAAAATGTTTTGAGAATGATGAGGGCAATAAATGTACAAATGTGCTTGACCCAATGGATGGATTGTGAAAAGACTTGTATGAGTCCCCAATAAAATGATTTTTTTTTTTTAAGTACAGGGTTAGGAACCTCCTAGAGGCTTGCTATGAGTCAGAATAGGCTTGATGGCAGTGTATTTGGTTTGGTTTATTTTGGTAGGGCTATTCTGGTGACAGGGAGAGATCCTGGAGGGACGAGTAGTGTCTGGCGCCCTGCCCTCTGAAGACACACTCTGTCCCAGGAGCCTGGCTACCTCCATGGTGGGTGGGTGATGTGGTAGGCAGTGAACCACTTTCGGTTGGACAGACAGACTCAGACTGCCACTGGCTGATGTGAGCAAGCCAATTTCTTATGTAAAGCTGGCTGAATGCCTCTCTCCGTAAGCACTCAACTACTAATGGAAGGGCGGGGGAGTTGACCTCACCAGGGGTGCCCCCGAGGAAAGGCCTGTCAATTTACTTCTGAAGAATCATCACCACGGAAAGTCCTCTGGGCCACAGCTCTGCTCTGACAAACATAAGGTCACTGTGAGCAGAGTCCATGAGAGCACAACTGGTTTGATTGTGGGACCACTGGTCTACCTCGTCTCTTCTTTTAATAAACTTCTTGCGCATCAGTTACTCAAAACAGTGGCTCGCATCAACATCCAGGCCATTTCCAACTCAGTACACAACCAAACCAACTTTAACACCAAAGACCCGCATTTTTAATCAGCTAAGAATAACCTACTCCCTTTCAGCAACATCACTGGAAATCCTCCAATTAGAGTAGCCATCAAATTTGTCTAAAATAGGAACTTTCTCAAAGTGAAGAGGGCACTATTTATAGTATTGCCACCAAAACAGGCACAAACAGTGACAGTTCCACAAACCAGGGCAAGCTCAATATGCAGCATCCGCTAGTGACTTGATCATAGAGCTATCAGGGTTGTCCCGTCTCCAGCTCTGGGGCATCCTCGAAATTCTAGCCGGATTGGAGGGTGCTACAATTTTGTTCCTTCAGGTTTTTAATTTTCCTCCCCTCTTCTGCCTCAGTGATGTGTCTAAGCGTAGGCCCGGCACAGAGGACCGGCTTTCGTTGCCAGAGATGGTGCCTATTGCTGCTGTGGAGATAGATGCTGTCCAGTCAGTTCAACGCATGACCAATAGAACAGACAAGGGTCCGGTCGTTTGCCATCCTATCAATGGTTGGTTGCTATGTTCAGGCCCGTTGTTGCAGCCACTGTGTCAGTCCATCTTGTTACGAGTCTTTCTCTGGTTTGCTGACCTACTTTCCCAAGGTGACCCTCCACGTCCCCTTCTACAGACACTGGTCCCTCCTGATGACATGTCCACGGTATGTGGCACGCAGTCTCGCCATCCTCACTTCTTTGGAGCATTCTGGAAGTATTTCTTCCGAGGCAGATTTATTCTTTCTTCTGCTAGTCCATGGTATGCACAGTGTTCTTCATGCACACAATCATTCAAAGGCACCAATTCTTCTGTAAGTCCATGCTCACTTGGGTGTGCCCATGAGGAGTTTGAGGACACCAAAGCTTGGGACTGGCCCACCTCAGTCCTCAAGGTGATAGCTTTGCTTTATAACATGCCAAAGAAGTCTCGTGTGGCCTATTTGGTCAACGTATTATAACCATCGGCATCTGGACTGCTGTTTCCATGGGCACTGAGGGTGCATCCCAGTTAAATGAAATTCTTGACAATTTCAACCTTTCCTCCACTTCACATGAGGCTGGCTGTTGCTTCGGGCATGAAGATTCTGTGTTATATGGGGGTGGAATCCACACGCAAAGCTGTAGTCTCGGATCTCCGTCGGTAAGGACCTTAAAACCTTCACCCTCAGCAAGCAGGGCACGTCAGCTACATCTCACTGGTTGTTGATGAATCTCCCTCCAATCTTGATGCTTCGTTCTTTTCCATGCCGTCCAGCTTCTCAGATGATTTGCTCAGTCTGCAGGTTGAGTAACTGTGAAGAAAGGACACAGCCCTGATGTGCATCGTTCCTGCTTTTAAACCAGACAGTATCAGGAGGGACCAGCTCCTGGAGAGGGATGAATGGAGGGTCAGTGTGGCAAAGTAGATGGTCAGCAAAAAAGAGGAAGGCCTTCAATGAGATGGGTTGGCACAGTTGAGACAATGGTGGGTCCAGACATAGCAACAATTGCCAGGATGGCCCAGGACCAGACTGTTCTGTTTGGCCATTACCTTCTTGGTTTATGTACAGGCTCTGCAGGAACACAATTAAGCATTCTGGAATCCCCATTCTTTATAACAGTATCAAAAATTTGCTTTGAGACCCACAGTGGAAGGCCTTTGTACAGTCAAGGAAACAGTGGCAACCATCTTCCTGGTACTCCGATTTCAGCCAAGATGGATCTGACATCAGCAACAGTGTCTCTCACTCCACGACCACTTCAGCATCAGGCTTGAAATCCCAGATAGTCGTATGCTGACTTCTACGTTGCTGTCATGCCGGATTCTAAATCCCTGGTGTTTCAAGGATCAGCAAGGTCACCTACAGTGGACAGCTTTCGGTGGAGCTTCCTGACTAAGCACCTGGTCATGTCATTCTGAAAATATGGACCAGTGAGATGTTCTTGAACAGCAAGTGAACCTTTTCTGATATAGAGAGACCATGCAGATGCAGACGCTGGCAAACTAGGCAGTCAGAAACGGCCAGGAACAAATGACAGTTGGTTTGGGGTCCCTCTGTGTCTTCTGTGCATGCTCTCTTCTGTCAGCGTCTCCCCCAGCTAGTTCAAAGCACCACGAGTTATGGTCCAGGGGCTTCTGACTCATCACTCCAGGTGTGGCGGGGGAGAAGTGGTTCACCAGGCTAGGCTTCTGCCTGGTAGCTGAGCATTTAACCACTGTGATGCCAGGATAGCTCATTGAACCTCTGACTTCCAGGTGGTTCAGGGTACCAAATCGTCTTCTACTTTTCTCTAATCTAATTGGGGCACTCAATGCTGCTAGGGCCACGCATCTTCCGTAAGACCGAGCATGGTTTATGCCGCTGCATGATCCCATCCCCGAAGATCAAATCGCATTCTATAACCAGCACAGACACAGGGCTGTCACAGCAATAGATCTTATACTCTGCAAGGGGGAGGAGGTGGGGAAAGAAAGTTGGGGGCTTTGTGGAATAATGAAAGAAACACTCCTTTGAAATGCAAAGATACAAATCCTTTTCAAGGAAGTAAATGATGGAGTGGTATGTGAGAAACTAAAGTAGGGGGTTGAGGGGCTGGGGGTGAGGGGATGGGACAGTAAAAGGAGGTGTTTAATGGACAGAGAAAGATCCAGAAAGATGAATGCTCAGATCCCTTAGGGAAAAAAAAACCACCCACCCACTTGTCACAGATAAGAGGAAAGGCTGGCTGGCTTTCTTCTTTTGACAAAGATGTGCCCCAGTGGCAGAGAGAGGAGGGGAGAGGCTTGGTTAATAGTCAGGCAGCGAAACAATTGCATCACTCCCGTGATACAGGCCATGCCGGAGACCAGGAACATGTGGCTCTGATGGGATCTGAATGGGCAGGAGCCAGGTATCGGCAACTAGAGAAAGTGGGGGCTGATGTGTGATTTACAGTTGGGTAGTTGAATAGAGCGGACTGTAGGGGTCGGCCCAAAGACTTGTGTCTGTATTACTGTGGCATAAAGACAGACATCTCTGAATTCAATCTTCGTTGCCAGAGCTGGGCCGATGTGCCTGGGTCTCACTGTAATCTGCCTTCCCAAAGGTCCCCTCCCTGTTGGTTCAGAAGCAGCAGGGACCTATGGGAACTGTCCCGCTTGTGTGGATGGCAGGTGATTGTGCTGGTGGTAGCAGTCTAATGAGTGTGCACCTGGGCGCGCGCACACACACACACACACACACACACACACACACACAATCACTGCAGTCACCCAGTGGGCAGCTAGAAGGTAGACAGGGAATCGGATCTGAAACAAAAGGCCTATGCAGAGAGTGGAGAATGAGCAGTAGGGCGTCAGCTAAAGGAAATGGGCAGCCAAGTGGGGAAGCCCACAGCAAACGCCACCCCCAGAGAGCACACGTGCACACACACGCACAAGCACACGCACAGGGCTTCCCAGCTTCCTCCCGTTTCCAGCCTGCATTGGCTCCATCTGCTGCTTTACCCAGCTTTCCCGGGTCATCATGGATTTCCTTCTATAGTTTTAATACTAACATGAATGGCTCGCATCTGCTCCCATAACCAATTTGCTCTCTAATGTCTTCGGCTGAGAAGAGAGAACAGCTTATGCAGAACTTGCCACTGACAGGAACGGCAAAAAGAGTCCTCATCCAGAGACAAAGGAGAGTAGGACCCTGGATGTGTGGGCCAGAAAGGCCCTGCAGAGAGCACTCCAGGACAGATGGGGACAAGGAGCCCGGTGCAGGAGAAACTTTTGTAAGAACTTCAGAACCAGAGAGCTGGACACATCTGAGAGTACCAGGCCGGTCCTCGGGGAGCATGGTTGCTCCTGGATTCCTTGCCAGGGTAAATCTTTCCAGAGGCTCCCTCCCTCTGCACACAGCTATGAGGGAAAGAGAAAGTCAGTTGGATTACTCACCAGTGAGAGCAAATGCCCCACTGGGATCCTCTGTGTTCTGCATTACTTAAGCTGGTTATTAAAGTTTTAAATATCTGTCGGAGCCTGAGGGACCCTGGCTAGGCTGTGTCCCAGAGAGACCTACAAGGCTGGGCCTGGCATGCAGGCTGACTTGGGGTCTTGGTGCTTTACTAACCCTCACACTCTGTTTCCATGGTAATGACAACTGCTGGTTTGGACCACCTAGTTGAACAGGCCTTTAGTTGATTAAGGTAAATGACACTGAGCAAAACTGGAGTCACTGGAGTGCTTCCACAGGCCCAGGTGGTCTTCCCCATGTGAGCAGAGGGCCGAAGACTGATTCAAGGAGCAAGCACCTTGGAACAAAGCCTCTGCTGTTCCAGGTTTTGCAGGCCCAGTGCCAAGCTGCCTTCATTAGGGTCTCAGTTTCCCCAGACTCCCAGCAGTCCGAATGAAGCTCCTCTGCAGCAGGCAGTGGGGCGCTGCACCATCTCGAGAGCGTGGCGGTGGTGTTGTGTAACTGGCTGCCATCTGTTACTCAGCAGCAGCAGCAGCATCACAAAACGCTGAGCAGTGGACTACGGTGCTGCTGCTGCTCCCCCATGCAGCTCCTGCCTGGAACTGACAGCAGCCCAGCCGCTTGCCTGGGGGTCCCCTGCAGAGCCAGCTGCAGCCTGCTCTTCAGGCCTGAGTCTGCAGGTCCAGGGTCATGCACTTGAAGGGGTTAGGGAGCCCAGGACCCGCCGTGCATGCAGCAGGGCTATGCTGCACCTTGCCCATTTACTGGCACCAGGCAGCTTTGTCTTCTGGCCAAAGCAGTAGCTGGGGAGCTCACCCCAACCTTGAGGGGAGAGGGTTCTAATAAAGGCAAATGCTGACTATTCCCAGAGTTCTCAGAGATGGGCTGAGAATTCAGCTGGATCTTGAGATGGGCTGGCAAGAGTGCTCGGTTTTCTGGGCTGTTCGAATTCCAATGCTGTTCCCCCGCAAACACCTCTTATCTGTGGCCTAGCCAAGAGCTCCGTGAGTCTGCGAAGCAGTGAGAGACAAGGTGTCTTTGAATATTTTTTGGGGCTCCTCTTCATAGGATGAAACCCAGAGTCCTGTTTCACACAGCCCCACTGCTAGTTAGTGTTTCTCTCTCTCTGTGTGGGGGTGGGGGTGAGGGGTAGGGAGGCGGTTAGAAACATGGCAACTCTAGTAGCAGGCACATCATCCTTGTCTCCCCCAAGAAACGTGTTAAGTAAGCATCCCTTTCCCTAAGGCTGCATCCATTAGAATGACACAGGTCCTCAGTTAATACCAGCATCTTGCATCGGACTTTCTGAACCATTCACTCATGTTTAAAAACGAACAAAACAAAACAAACAATCTCTTGTGGGTTGTAGCTCTCCATGCCTCATCTTTCTCCCATAGAGTGGCTGGTGGGTTTGAAGAGCCAATCTTGATGTTAGAAGCCCAATAAGTAAACACTAAGCCACGGAGACATTATGATCCCCATTTTACAGATGGGAAGGCTCCGGCCAGAGAGGTGACTTACCGAGTGTCACAGTGAACTTGGCAGAGCCAGATCTGGAACCCTTTGTTTTTGATGTTAGCAAGTCGAGTGTGACTAATGTTGACTGATTAGAACAGCTCCATGGGGTTTTCAAGGCTGCCATCTTTCAGAAGTTGAGAGCCAGGCTTGTCTTCCTAGGTACCTTTGGGGAGGTTTGAACTATCAACCTGTGAGCTGACAGTTGAATACTGAATTGATTGTGCCACCCCGGGGTCTTCAGGACCCACAGACAAGTGATGTTGCCATTATTCTAGCCTGAGTCTTACCAGAGAATGGGGTTCTAAATTTGCTCTTCCTATAAACCAAGGACAGGAGTCCTGGTGTTCACCACAAGGTCAGCAGTTCAAAACCATCAGCTGCTCCTTGGTAGAAAGATGAGGCTTCCTATACTCCTGTAAGGATTTACAGTCTTAGAAAACCCCAGGGCCAGTTCTACTCTGCGTTATAAGGTCACTATGAGTCAGTTATAAGCGACTCAATGGCTGTGAGTGAGTTTTGTTGTTGTTTGTTTGTTTTGGTTTTCATACACCAAGGTGGTCTTCATCTGGAAATGAGAAAGCGCTCTTTCTAAAGGCACCTGAAAAAGGGCTTTTGAAAGGTAACCCTTTGTGCCCAGGGTGAGAGTATCCTTAAGGGAGATGATTGCATTTTAATTTTTAAAAGGAATTTCTTTAAAGTTAAATTTAGATCTGCTCAGCATTCCATTAAGCTGAAAAAGTTGCCAGGCACCTGCAGGGGGACAGAGAAAACACCACAGGGAGATGGTTGAATTCGCTTTTGGCCTTGAAAAGCCCAAAGCGTGACCCTTGGTTTGGGCATCAGCTTAGCCAAAGCCCCACCAGCTCTTGGAGGGTGCCGGGGACCACCCCTCCCCACCTCCGACCCCCACCCCTCCGGCCATGCCAAGAGCAAGCCCATGTGCAAGGGGAAAGTCCTCTCAGGCCCAGCTCCACCCGGCGCAGGAGGGGCCCTCGGTCCCAGCTTGTGTCTGTGGCGTGGGCAGATGGTGGCGGCGGGCATCCTCTAGCTCTGGGTCTCTGCCGCGCACCGCTTCGACCCTGGGTGGACCCACAGCTGTCCCGGGGCTCCGCGCGGGCAGCCCCAGAACAGCAGCGTGCACCTTGGTCGGCGGGCGGCGGTAGCGCCCCCTTCCAGAGCCGGCTCTCTCCTGCCCAGACTCCCTCAGAGTCCGTCCGTGCGTCGTGCTCGCCCTCCCCTCGCGCCCCCCTCCTCTCTCTTCTCCCCACTGTCCCGCCTTCCTCGTGCTCCTCCCGGGGCGTCGCACACAGCCTTGGACCGCTTCCCTCTCCGCTGCAGCTCCAGTCGGCTTCCCTCGCGCGGCGGCCGCGGCGGCGCGGGAAGCCTCCGAGCTGCCGCCGCGCTCCGGGGACCAGCGCGAGCATCCTGCTCGCCCGCCGCGCCCCAGGGCGCCTCGTGCCCCACGCCTGCCGCCTTCTCTCCGACGCAGGTAGGGGCGCCTGGCAGGATCCCGCGGCTCCTCCTCGCCGCAGCTGGGCTTGCGTCCCCCCGGAACGCGGCGCTCTCCGGGGATCCTGCCCCCCGACCCTCGCCGCCGGGGGGTGCCCCTTGGACCTAGCGTGGAGGGAAGAAGGCCAGGGGGACCATGCGGCGCCCGACTCGCCGCTTGGTGCTGCCCATCTTCGGGGTGCTTTGGATCACCGTGCTGCTGTTCTTCTGGGTGACCAAGAGGAAGTTCGAAGTGCCCATGGGACCAGAAGTGCAGACCCCCAAGGTACGGGGTTCGGCGGCGCGCGGGGCACTGGTTCGCAGGAGGGCGCGCAGCCCGCGCGCCAGGTTGGCAGTCTCTGGGGAAGCCGGGGCCGGGGTCTGGGTGCCGCGAGTAGGCAGCCGGGCGAGGCGTACTGCTCGCGGCTGGCTCCGTTTTTTGAAAAGCTCGGGCACCTCTGTCCCCCCCCCCCCCCGGAGGCGGGAGTGGGTGGAGGTGGAGGGGGGGGCGCGCGCTCACGGACGGAGCTGGTCTCCCAACTTGAGCTGCTCACCAGGGGTCCCGGGGCGGATGGCGGGTGGCGGCCGAGGGGTGGCATCCGGTGGGCATCGATAGTCGCTGGCTGTTGGGTTCGGTGGCCGGGCCGGTGCAGGCTCGGGCGAGAAGTCTGCCGGGCGCTGGCGCTGACCTCCTTCCAGCAGCTGCCAGGCCCGACCTGCGGAGGCTGGAGGCCCCGCGTGCGCCGCGCGCGCCTGTGCTGCTCCTGCAAGCGCCCTGCTGCCTCTGGTGCGGCGGCGGGGCTGCTGCCCGGACCCACCCGGCCTGTTGCCACCTCAGCTTCCTAACTGTCCCCGAGCTCCTCAGAGCCATTGGAAGTTGAAAGTACACTGAATGTCACTGGGCATCCTATGAAAACAGAGTCTAGTATTGGTGGGGAGTTGGGGAAATGGGAATCCAAGTGGATTTCCCCATGTGTACCCAATTTAGTTCCTCATGGAGCAGAGCTAAGGCTCCCCTTACAGGCTCCTTCCTGCCCTTCCATTCTGAGCCCCCATTCTTCACTCCCCTCTGCCCACCATGGACCTGGTGGAGGGGGGAATTCCTAGCTAGCTTGGAAATATTTATTCATTGAATCTAGAGCAGCATTGGGTGCCTTGGGGAGAAACCCTGCAGGAGCAAATAGTTCAAACAGGATACCAGAAACCAGAGTTGGGGCAGTGGGGTGGGGGTGGGTGGGAATGGTGGGGTGAGGGGGGCGGGGGGGAGGGGGAGCTTAAGTACAACACAGAGGGCTGAAACCAAAGAAAAACTAACCCCCCTGTCTGAGTGGATTCCTACTCAAAATGACCCTATAGGACAGAGCAGAACACAGGGTTTCCACCTTTAAGGGGCAGACTGGAGTGACTGATCAGTTAGCAGCTGCAGATCACTTCAACCACTGGCAGGCCCAGCAGGGCCTGTTGTCCAGTTGTGCCCAATACCTGGTGAGTGGGCTCTTCCCAGGTAGATGGGGTAAGTGGTAATATCCTCATTTTCTGGATTAGGAAATGGGTTCACAGGCTGGAAGTCATGCACCCGAGGCCACCCTGTTGGTTTAAACTCAGATCTTTTCACTATTTTAAGACACTCCTCAGATCCCTTTTTAACGAAGTTGTCTGCCCATTATGTTTTGGAAGTTTGCCAACACTCAGGTGAGTTCCACAGACATTTCTTTGAGCACTTATCACGGGAGAAAGATTCGGGTTTTATTACTCCCATAAGAAACCTACTCAGGCGGCTCTTCTCTGTCCTGTAGGGTCCCGGTGAGTCGGAAATGACTTGATGGCAGTGAGTTTGGGGTTTGGGGACCACGTGCCAGGCATTGTGGCAAGTACTGTGAGATGCAGTGCTGAACTCCCTGTGGGTGGCAGATGCAGTCACAAATGGACCAGGTCCCTGCAGTGGGCAGAGGGCCAAGATGACTTGATTTCCTGGAAGGCCGGGGACTTCCTGGAGGTAGGGGGGGACTAACAAAACAGTTGAGAAAGATGAACGGGTTTGCAGGTCAGTCTGTAGACAGGGCATTCTGGGCAGAGGTGAACTGCAGGACACAGGCTCGGGAATGACACAGCATGCTGGTCAAGGTTGGCATCATTTGAGTGTTTACAGGAGTAGACGGCAGGGATGAGCCTAGGGAGGTGAAAAATGCAGGGATCTTAACAGATAGGACCGGGCCATTGCAGCGGATGGGCGTGGAAGAAGCAATAGCCTTTGTAACAATAGATCGATTTTCTCAATCTCCCTGCCCTGGGGCTGGGGAGTTTTTCTTCTCCCCCTGGGTGCTTCTGCTCCTGTGCTGCAGTTAATGATGCCTGCAGGGACATGAACTTTCTCTGCTTTGTGTGGAATCTCATTACCTTAAGCTTACTTTTTCGAGTTTACACCAGGGACCAGGGGCTAGGGATTTGGTTCCTTCTTTGTCCGCTAGCTAAACTTCATGGTGTCTCTTCCTTTCCTGCCTCTCTCATCCTGATATGTGTTGAACGCACATTTATTAGATGCAACCATATGCCAGGCTTTGTGCTAGGCTTAGGGGACGGGGAGGGGGGCGGGGGGGGGGCGCTGGTCTGATGCTAGAAGGTGTTCCTGTTCTTTGGGAGGGCCTCTCAAAGCTCCTGGCTGAGGCAGAGTGACAAATAGATGAGGGTAGTGAGTGTGAGTGGTCTGATAAGAGAGGGCTGGGCGTTGAGTTGGACCTCTGGTGGTATAGTGAGTTACAGGCTGGGCTGCTTAACTACAAGGTCCGCAGTTCAGAAATCACCAGCCCCTCATTGGGAGAAAGTCTATTACTGTGAAGGTGTATCATTTCCTACTCTCAAGCTCGGGTAACTATGAGTTCTAATGGATGACACGTGTCAATGACAGTTGGCTTAGGTTTTTATTTATTTTCATTTTTTTTGGTTTCGACGTGGTGGAAGGACTCCTAGTGGCACAGCAGGTTAAGCATTTGGGCTACTAATGGAAAGATTGGTAGTTCAAACCCACCAGCCGCTTTGTGAGAAAAAGACGAGCCTGCCGTGTCCTGTAACCCTAAACAACAGTTCTACTCTGTTCTCTGGGGGCCCTGTGTTATTTGGAATTGACTCAGTGCCTGCGGGTAGACATCACCACTCAGTGGTGTGAAATCACAGAAAAGAGGGTTTTTTCCCCTTTCTTTCTCATTTTGATCAATTACCCTTTCTCTTAATATTCTATTCATCTTTCTGCATTTCTGGTGTTCTCTGTGAATTCTTCTTTGTCTCATGAGTTCTATAGACTTTAAAATCACGATACCTCTTCATATTAGGCTCCTTCCTCTGTTTTCATCCGTTCCTGTGACTTCCTGTGTTCATGGACATGTGGCAGACAAGGATCTATCTGTAGCTTACGCCTGTGTCTACGTGTCTGAGGAGAGGAGCGGCACAGGGAGAAAGCACTTAGCACCAGAACAATTTTATTCCCCATGGCTTATCTGAAGGCGTGCCCCAAACCACCAGCTGCTATTGAGTCAACCCTGACTCAGAGCGCCCCTATAGCGCCCCAAGAGGACAGATGGGAATTGCTCGCTAGGGTTTCCAAGGCCTTAGGTACATCTTTATGGGATGAGATAGTATAAGGTCTCTCTCCCGGCTAGATTTCAGCCTCGTTCCTTGGCTCCGCGAGAAAGATTTCACGCCGAAGCCGGGCTCGTGATCCAAGTGAATTTAATGAGAGTTAAAAGAAGTTTCAGGTTTTACACGGCACCCATAGGATTCCTCTGACCATGCGGCCTGGCAGAGACTGCTCCGGGACATGCAAGGATCTCTCTCCTCCTACGAAGAAGACCAGACCACCCAAGCAAGACAAGCCCCTCTTCCGGGGAGGCGTGGTGAACGACCCCAGGTCGATCCCATTGGCTGAATTGCAATCACCTTGCCCAGGTGGGCTGCTCCAGGTGTAAAGCCCATCTGACAGCTTTGTCCTATGCTGGCTCTCCTGGGCATGTGTAAATGGACTTCCCAATTCCCTAGGCTAAACTACCTAACAATAGCAGTGGACTGCCTTCTCCACAGTTCTGTGAATTACTGAGGGGGACATTTCTCTCTTGTTGGGCTGGGTGTTGGGGGAGTGTTGGGATTTGAGGAAGTTCAGGACACTAGGTTTTTGTAGGAAATTATTGTGTCTAATCTTGCAAAAAGCCCCTGCCTTCTGTATTAGCACCTTGGAGGATGAGTACATGCAGCTCGGCTTCAACTGTAACCCCTACGTTGGGTCCTTGTTTTTTGTCTTTTAATCCACAGCAGGTGCAATGGGCCTCTAAACCACTTAGAGAAATTGGGAATGGTGTAGGGGGATTGGAGAGGCTGGCTGTGCGGTGGATTCCTGGGTAAGGCCCTTCCGATATTCTCGTCTGTGGGGCCTATTGCCTTCTTGGGGACTGTGGACCCCACTGAAGACCCTTTGGAGGGTCTTTGTGCTTATAGTGTTAGCAAGGGACTCCATTCGCTGAGCGGTGAGACCTCGAATGAGGGGTGAACAATGCAATAAAATCTATGCTCAGTAACAATCCAAGCGATACTGAGAAGCTTGCCGTACTCTTGGTTTAAGGAAATTAATTGGATTCCCCCCCCCCCTTAGTTTCAAGAAGGGCTCGTTCTATTAATAGCTCAAGTAAAGATTTCTTTAAGTTTGACTTTAATGTTGATGTGGTTCTTTTACTGACTTTCCCTCCCCCACCCCAACTCAGCAAAGCTCTAATTCCTAATTGAAAATCCAGGTAGCAAGTTTGATGTCTTAATTCAAACTGTATTTTAGTGATAAACACTATACCATCAAAAAGTACCTGCAAAAATGTTTTCATATCTTCTCTCCCCCTGTCAAATGTGTGCCATTTGGAGAATTATTAGACAATTAAGCAAAAAAAAATTTTAAAGGACTAAAATAAAATAAAGCAGCAAATTTGTCTTTTATTTCCAAGAAACTAAATTTAGTCCAGGGGCTGAAGGCTTAGTGAAAAAGTAAAAGAATCTTAGGCCTGGGGGTAATTTTTGCAGGAGGTTTTGGAAATGTAAAGGCTTAGAATAAAGTGCCTGGGGCCCATGTAAATGTATTTGCATGGTACTAGAAACCTAGCAAACACTATTAGAAAGTGGCTTGTCTTTCTGTTGCATTTGCATACCACCCATGCCTTAAATGTACCACATTGTTATTTTATTCCCCACTTAGTAGATAATTTCTTCCATTAAAAAACCCATGAATTATAGAGAGGGACCCCATTAATCTGCTGGTATTCTTGGCATGCACCCTGGAATCTATCCAGGGAATTTTGACTCTCCAGAAGAACCCTATGATCAGAGGCATGGTCACCCTGTCCTTCCTTGTGTTCTTTGCTAATGCTGCCCCAGGACAGTTCAGGGAGCTGGCCTTGAGGATGGGGAGACCTGGAGCTCCTGGGAATACTATGGGAGACAAGGACACAGGGTTTTAAGGAGGGGTTTTGTTTTTGAGATCAATAAGCTCTTTATTAGCTCTGAGGCCCCTACTCTTAAGAGGTAGTGGGAAATTTACCTGAGGTCTTTCAAGGCTCCCCTGAGGTTGTCACCAGGGCCAGGGTCCTTTGCAGAGTCAGGCCCTGTGGGCACGAGGAGCGAGCACCCAGCCTGCACCTCCCCCTCCCCAGGTTAGACAGGATGCCTTGGCTGCTTTTGGAGAATCTGGGGTACTCCTCTCTCTAACACTCGTTGTATTAGTCCAAGTCAGCTAGAGAAACAAATCCAGGGAGACACTCATATGTGTAAGAGAGAACTTTATATCAAAGAGCAATTGTATATTCAGAAAGCATCACATCCCAGTCCAGATCAAGTCCATAAGTCTGATATTAGCCCATATGTCCGATGCCAGTCTGTAGATTCCTCTTCAGACTCACACAACACATACAACAATGCCAAATGTAGGAAGATCACAGGCCAGTGGGTGGAAAGTCTTGTGGATCCAGTGGCAGTGGAAGCATGTTAGTGCTGGCTTGAGTCTCCACATGGCTCCTCCAGCTCCAGGGCTCTGGCTGCCATCAGCATAGCTCCATGTGGCTTGCCAACAGGAATGTCTTGCAGGGAGAGTATGTGTGTCCCGCCTCCAGCGAGCTATTTATCTCTTTAGTGCCTCCAAATGAGGTCATCAAGCTGCGACCGGATTGGCAGGCTAAACTCCACCCCTTCCCTCCTCAGCTCTCAAGTTGACACCAGATTATGTAAGTGCCACACTTGTGAGTTTGGACACAAAGCTGGGCAAGCTGGGCCTCAAACCTCTCCCGAGGCCCAGAATGCTATCTGCTCAAATGCTGGAAGGAGGAGGAACAAGAGGAGTGTCTGGGTGGCCCAGGCTGTCCACAGACGGGGTGGAGGCTTGAGTCCCCTCAGAGGAGCCTTGGAATAAAGGCCTGCTTCTGAACACCCATTCAATAAAACCCCTGTGGCTAACAGTTCTGCTCGGACACTTGCTGCGTCTCCAGGTATTGGAGTTGACTTCGAGCAACTGGGAAGGGGCAAAACCAGGAAGGAAATCGAAATGAACGTCCCAGCAGAAGCTTCGCAGTCCTGTCTGGAGGCTACCCCTTTTCGTGGTGACCCATCTGTAAGTGTTATTTATAGGTATTCATCTCCACGCACCAGCTGTCATTCATACATGGGGCAGGAGGCCTGGGGTCTCCAACCCGCTGGTTTGCAGGCCACCCCGTTTTCCTCTTCAGCCACACGTCCCTCCTCCCCGATGTTCAAGATCGGTTCATCTAGCACAAGGCTCCCAGGAGCCCATCCGGAGGAACTGTTGGGCTTGGGCCCTTGTTGATCTCTGATGTTGACCATGTCGTCAGCTTCCCCAGTGTGTCTCAGAGCCTGCGCGATTTTGGAAAGCAGTCTGAATCACAAAGCAGGAATGGATCCAGAGCTACTGTTGGAGGGGCCTCTGCGAGCCCTGCCGGTGGCTCGCACACTGCGCCCCAGGGACACCAAATGAGAGCCCTGCCATCTGGTTCGGGGTGGGGGCAGGGGAGGGGGAGGGTGGGCATCTGGAGGGCCTGCGCCCTCTGCAGCTGGCTGCCACTGAGAGGATGCACGCTTTCCTCCTGGTGCGGGCACTCAGACGCACATCCTTACTGTCTGTTGTTCTTGGGTACTGTTGAGGTGACTAGTTCAGGCAGACGCTGCAGGGTGAGAGTACACCAACCTCACAGCGTGGCCCAGGCTGCAGGTTCTAGGGAGCAGGTCACTGGCTAAGTCTGAGTGATTCAAACCTTTGGCTTCACAGCCGAATGCTTAACCACTGTTCCACCAGGGCCCCTTACCTTCTCCCTGGAGGCAGGAAATGGAGTCAAACCCTCCTCTGGCATTTCCCGCCACAACCCAAAGGAAAGCCAAACTCATGGCCATGGAGTCTTTCCCATAGGATAGAGCAGAACCCTATAGCCCCTGTGGGGTTCCAAGCCTACAACTCTGTGCAAGTAGAAAGCCCTGTCATTCTGCCACAGGGCAGCTGGTGGTTTTGAACCGCAGACCTTGCAATTAACTACCCAATGCGTAATCTCCATACCATTGCCAGGGCTTTCTTTGACCTGCTCCCCTCTGCCCCTGGCTCAGGCCCTTATCTGTGGCATGAGGAGTGGCCGCCCCAGCGCCGCCTGCCTCCCACCTGCCTTGCCAGCAGTCTGGCCCTCTTGCGTTAGTTATGAGTAACCTTATGGCTTTAAATGATCAAACCATAGACCCTCTCTGTCTACTACTTATCTTTTAATTATTTTACCAGAAACGCTAGATTAACCAAACGATAAATCAGACTCTGAGTCCTCAGATGTTGGACTGATTAAGAAAGAATCCCTTTTGGGGACAGAGTGGTACACACACACACACACACACACACACACACACGCGCGCGCGCGCGCACACACACATGCATGCACGCACTCTGGTGAATTCTGCAGGCGCTCCTGAAATGTGCTGGCGCTGGTCTTTTGGTAGTTCAGAATAAACAGCCTGGTGTGACCTTCTGGGCGGCAGCCTTTGCTTTTGGCAGCTGTGGTTGCCAGTAGAAGACCCGGTGAACACCAGGAAGCTAATTTGGGGGAGCGAAGAGCGCTCCACTGGGTGAGAGTGTGTGTGCCACCCAGTGTGTGTCTCCCCTCCTGGGCGTCTCTCCACTCTCCCTCCTCCCCTCATCTTGTTCTTGCTCCTGTTCTTACCCACATCTCTGGATCAGCTCCCGGGCTGTGAGAGAGGCGTGGAGCGGAGAGCCCAGGGGCCCTTGGTCTCCCCTACAGGCCCCAAGGTCAGAAGCAGCAGCATCATTAGTCACAGAGATGCAAGGCCACTCTGAATACGCAGAGGCTGACCTTTCCAAAGGAAGGAGGGGCCTCTTTGGGCCACCTCCAGCCCTTCAGGAACCCAAGGTGCTGGAGGCTGTCTCTATCCGCAAGTGCTCTTATCTCAGCGGACAAGGAGCCATCTGAGCCACCACCTCCTGGACATTGCAGATTTCAAGTGCAAAGCCGTTTCTGCATGCCATTTCCGAGAGAGACAAGATTAGGCACTTAAAAAAATTAATTAAATTCTCCTCATGTCACTTATCTTCTCAACTGTAAGCACGCTGACGGTCTTTCAAGGAAATGCAGCCGGGCAGCCCCTGCAATGGGCTTTGAGTCCCAAGACAGAGAGCCCACCACCCCAGCTGCCTTCCTCCTGATGACCACGCTGTTTCAAATGCAATTTGCATTTCATTCTGTGCCAGGAGAGAAGTGGGGGAGCCTGTTTAGAACCCTGACAAGCTTTCCATTAAGTGTCCTGTTCCTTCTCTCTCTCTCTCTCTCTCTCTCTCTCTCTCTCTCTCTCTCTCTCTCTCTCTCTCTCTCTCTCTCTCTCTCTCGTTTGGGAGCTTAGGCTTTTCTTCCTCGCTGGGCCAGGTCGAAGATTGATGCTGCTTCCCTTGTCCCCTTGAGAATGCTGGAATCATTCATTCCTTCCCCCAGCCGCAGAGCGCCAGGCCCGATCAATATTTATGCCCCCGTCACTCGCAGCTGCAACATGCAAGCATAATGGGCGCCAAGTTCTTTGATGGCCATTGAAAATTAGCTGGTGCCTCTATTTCAGTCCCATTGTTTTCTAGGATCGCCAGGAGATCAGACTGCCTGGTCGTTGGATTAATTGAGCCCCCAGATAATTGGCTATTAATGGATGGCCAATTGATGGCTGCCAGCTGGGTGCTGAATTGACTAACATCCTGATGGTGGGCAGGTGGTCTTCAGCAGGCGAGGAACTGGCTGAAAGATTCCACTAATTAAAGAGTGAATCAGGGAAGGAAGATGAGAGGTGGCTCTTGCCCCTCCTTCACCTGTTCTGTGATACTTCCCATGTACAAAGCCCGCCTAGTCATACATGCCTCATTTGATCTTTACTGCCGGCCGGTGGGGGGGGGGCGGATAGTAAGAAAGTCCTTTGTTTTTCTTTCTAGTTTTACAAAGTATGGTGAACCTGGAACTATAAGGGGGCAAGAATCCTATCTTTTGACCCTGAAGCATGTACAATTTCTAATACGGCCAAATTCAACCTCGGGTTAGATTCTTTTTCTAGTGGAAAATGAAAGATGATGTACACACACACACATGCACGCATGCATGTAGCAACCAAGTGCTGCCGAGGCCACTCAGACTCAGGGCAACCCCAGGGTCTCAGAGGACAACTGTACTCCTTAGGGTTTTCGGCAGCTGATTTTTTGGAAGTAGATTGTCAGGTCTTTGTTCAGAGGGCCCTCTGGATGACCTGAGATCTCCAAACCACGAAACACATGAACCATTTGTACCATTGATCGCTGTCAAGTCGATTCTAACTCACGGTCATCCTACAGTGTAGGGCAGACTTGTCCCGTAGGACTTTAAGGCTGTCAACTTTTATCGAAGCAGAGAGACTCACTTTTCTCCCATGGAGAGGCTGGTGGATTCGAACTGCTCATTTTTGGGTTAGTGCCCCAGTGTGTTACTTGCTGTGCCACCAGGGCTCCTATTGCTCCATCCAGGGACGCCTGTATGTTGTTGGGTGCCACCAAGTCCATTTCCACTCAGACATACCTGAAAAACCAAACTCACTGCCATTGGGTCAATGCTGACTCGTAGTGACCCCCGTGGGTTTCTGAGACTGTTTGTTGGAGTAGAAAGCTCAGGCTCTCACCTGCGACCATTCGGATTGCAGCCCAACATGTAACCACTCCCCCACCAGGGCTCCTGATAGCTACTCCAGGTGAGAGTGAGACTGCCCACAAGGGTTTTCTAAGCTGTCATCTTGACAGGAGAGGATTACCAGGCCTTTCTCGCGTGGAACCACAGGATGGGGCCGTACTTCCAACCTTTCAGTAATCATCCAAGCACATAATCACTGTGCCTTTTCTATGTGAATTTCATATAACGCTAGAACTCTTTCTGGGCAATGGATCCCCGCCTCTGATAAAACCAGGAGCCTTGTTTTCCTCTGTGCAGAAGGAGGCTGAGGAACAGATTAGGCAGAATGAAAAGCCAGTCTCTGACCTGGTCAGTCAAGGGCCAGGAGGGCTTTGGGTTTTCTTCCAGGATAGGATAGGCAAAGTTTACATAAACTACCTGGCAGGGTCAACGGTTAAAGGTTCCACAGGCCACTAACATCCTCCATGGGAAAGAGGCTGACCTTGAAGACTCAAGGAAGGGGCTGTCTCATGAGAAGAAGAAGGAGACCTCCCACCCTCTCCGTCCCCTTGTCATCTGTGGCGGGCTCAGCCTCGCCACCGTCCTTCTGGGTCAGCAGGGTGGACAGCTGGAAATTTGGCTCTGCTGTCCTTCATGAGGGTGCGTCAACTGAGAAGTCAATAGAAGTGTGGAATGGAGGCAGGGACTGTGGATTTGAATCCTTACCATGATGCATGGGGTCCTTAAACAGTCAGAAGCAATTCCCTTGAGAGAAGAAACATGTCATCGGAAAGAACCCATCACACCTTATTTCAAATGCAGGCAGATTGTCTGGTGATGGGAGGAGGGGAGGGAGAGGATGCCAGGAAGTGCCTCTAGAAGATCTCAGCATCTCCCTTAGGTCCTGTCCTCTGTCAGAGAGAAGACCACTTGTCTGTATCTTGCTGTTTAGCCTTGAAGTCCTCTGGATCCTTGCTCAGTTCTGCCACGTAGCTGGCTGCTGGCTTTACCCAATTATCAGGAGCAGCTTCCTTATAGCTGGTTTGGAGGTTCAAAATCCAAACCAAACCAAAAACTCATTGCCCTTGAGTGGATTCTGACTCCTAATGAGCCTATGGAACAGACTGGAACTGCCCCTGTGGGTTTCTGAGATGGTAACTCTACAAAAGTAGAAGCCCTCGTCTTTCTTTGAGGAGTGGCTGGTGGATTTGAACTGCTAACCTTGCATTGAACAACCCAATAAGTAACCACTAAGCCACAAGAGTTCCATCGGTGATTGAGAGGTTGGTTGTCTGTAATGTAGTTGCTGCCAAAGTGTATTTTTAATTGTATGAAAGTATAAAATCAGGAGGATGACTACGCCTTCCTCGGTATGTTGTCAGCAGGTAGAATGGGCTGCCAGGGGACTCAGGTTGATGCTTTTGTTAAGAGGCCTGAGTGACAAAGTCATTGTTTAATTTAGAGATTCAGGTTTCTCACTCTTGGCCGTTTCTACTGAACATGGCACCGCTGAATGGTACTGTATTTTGAAAGATTATGTAGTGAGTAAGAATGAAAAGCGTTATCAAGCTAGGCCATTCTGCTGTTTTCTCTACCCACGCAGAGATCCTGAACGCTTCCTAATCATTTGATCCACTCTGGACCGGATCAACTTCCCGCCTCTCTTAAAACACAGCTTATGGCGTCTGGCTCCAGGTTTTGGCTTTTCTCTTAAATCAGAGTTTATATTTTAGAAAGTGTCTTGGCAGTGCCTGCTGCAGCTGAACCCATGTATGTCCCCATGTCGCTGCCATTTCACTCCCAGGTCTATACCCAACAGCAGCGCATGTGCATTTTCAGTGAAAGTCATCCGCAGGAACTGGGTCATCGAACTTTTCCTATAAAGGGCCAGGTAGAAGATATTTCAGTTGTTCGGGGCCACACGATCTATGGGAGAAATCCCCGGTGGCACTGTGGGTAAAGCCCTTGGCTGCTGATGGAATGGTTGGGCGTTCAGTCCCACCGGTCGCTCGAGAGAGAGAGACTTGGAAGTTTGCTTTGGCAACAATTACAGCCTTGAAAACCATAGGGGACAGTTCTGCTCTGTCCCAGAGGGCCACTATGAGTCAGAATCAACTCAATGACAGCAGCATCGTCGTTTATTTATTTATTTATCGCTGTTGGATGTTGTAACGACTCAACTCTGCTATTGTGATATGAAAGACAATGCCTGCCAGCGTGTGGCTAGGCTCCAGCAAAACTTTATGGAAACTGACATTTGAATTCCATATAATTTCTACATGTCATGAAATATTAGTCATCTTTTGATATTTCCCCCCCCCAAACATTTAGAAATGCATACTCCCTTCTTCCTGTCTGGATGGCCGGCTGGATTTGTCCCCTAGCTGTCAGATACCATTTATGGGAAGTCCAAGACCAGGCAAAATGAGAAGCCAGCGGGGTGGGGTCCTTGACGGGACGGAGGAAGAGAGCATTCGCAGGGAGCACACCGTGTCCCAGTTCTTATGCCGGCTTCTGCTGCTAACACAGGTGTGCTCCCTTTGTGACAATTCATGGTGTAGAAAAAAGTTGACAAAGAAAGGAAAACTGAACCCATTGAGTGGCTTCCCACTCCAGATGTTAGCTGTGTGTCACGCATTGGGCTGCTACCTGCAAGGTCAGCAGTTTGAAACCACCAGCTGGTCCTTGGGAAAAAGAAGAGGCTTTCTACACCTGAGAAGATTTACAGCCTTGGAAAACCACAGGGGCAGTTCTCCTGTGTCCTATAGGGTCACTGTGAGTCAGAATCGACTCGGTGACAGTGAGTTTGGAGTTGGGTTTGGTAGCGTCCAAGACCAGCAGTTTTCATTCTCATAGCTACTACTTTGTGTACCACGTATGTCTGAGTGTTTGGGAGAAAGGTCGTGGCTTGTCTTGCCACCTTCCCCAAAGTTGCTTCCTTTTATAGCAGTGAACCTCTGGGGTTACCCTGTTAGCTGCTGGACCATGGGGGATTTGGGGATAGGGGGGTATCTTCAGGGAGTACAGGGGCTGTGGAAGGGTTTTCAGAGTGATGATAACTAATCAGACTGCCCTCCACAGTGCACGCCACAGCAAACTCACCCGTGCTTACAGAAAGAAGGCGCCAGTCCAACTGCGCCCAGGGGAACCATACGGCACAAGCCACTCACAGATGTAAGCCTGCCTGAATGACACTGACTGGCTTCTAGACAACCAGCTCCTCCTCTCTTGTTCATCCAATAAAACAAGCAGAACAGTAATAACCTGAGGCCTCCCCCCATCAGTGGGTCTGATCTTCTGAACACCCCTGTGTGGCTGGCCTTGTGAACATCATTGTTCAGACGAGCAACACTGAGCTTCCCAGGGGTTCTAGGACTCACCCAAGGTCACATTGCTCACAAGCAGGAGTGGGAGGAGGGTTTGCTTCCAAAGCAGACCTGCCTGACTCTACCAACCACTGTTCCCCCTTTGCTGTGCTCAGCCCAGGCCGCCTCCTCTCCCCTCGCAGGCAGAGTGCCCTGAACCACCTGCTCTGGGGAGGGGTGCACTAGTACTCGCTCTCCCCTTCCGTCGCCTCTGCTCTTCTCCTTTCTAGAATTATACACATCTTGGTTAGACCAGAAACTGTTCAGTGAAGTAGTTTTAGATCACAAGTGATCTGTCTCTTCAAGGACAAATCCTTTCCAAAGAGGGAAAAAAATGGTTTATCACTTTCAAAGAGAAATTGGTTATGGGTTCAGCACCGCCTGAAGGCTGCCCGCCCCTAGCCTGGCCAGGAAGATGTCAGGCCCCAGGGTTTGCACCTTAAAAAAGGCTGCTCCAAACTAACATTCTTGCAAGTGTGCTGGGCCCTTGAGACTGATTAAAGAAGAGACAGCGAGGAATTCCTGACAGACGCTGGAAGCACAGACGCCGGAGTGGATGGCTGCAGCCTCCTTGACTTCACCCCGCAGGGAGGCATGGCCTTGTATCCTGTGTAATAACTGATGATTTGGTTGTTTGTACTGAGGAGTTGAAAGCTATCATGCACCGGGATAATACTCAGCATGGAGTAGTAATTATGGATCAGCAGATAATAAAGGATGCATGGGATTGACTGCTAATTAGATTATTAATTGAAGTAGCACCCAAAACAAATACGTGCTGTTTTCTACTTTCTACGCTCACTCCTTTTGCTAACGTGCAACTTCCTTCCCCTTTTGTCTGCGCCAAGACTTCTGGCTTCCCTCATGGTGCTAAGCTTATTTGTCGGTGAAGCTGCAGAATTAAGTCATTTTCTAGCTGTCCCTCCACTCTCAAAGGGGACTGATTGTACTAAGTGTCTTAGGTCAGGCCTTGCTGGCAATGTCTGAAGACTTCCAGTAAGGGAGGAAAAACAAACAGAAAACATACAACCCCACCACTCATCATCCAGCCAGTTCTGCCTCAAGGTGAGCCCACGGCTGTCCTTGTAGGACTGTGCTCTGTGGAGTTTTCAATGGTGACTTTTCAGAAATAGATTGCCAGGCCTTTCTTCTGAGGTACATCTGGGTAGACTTGAACTACCGACAGTTAGCAGCCAAGTTCTTAACCATAGGCAGCAGCCAGACCACCCTCTCTGAGAAGACTGGGTCTTTCCCACAAGTTGTAGTGAGCAGAGAGTGATCCTTTTGGGGTTTCTCTGTGAAGTCGGGGCTGAAGTTAGTTGCCCAGAGAAGTTACACAGTTGCTTTTTTTTGCATTCTGAGGTTTGGTCTTTGCTCTCCTGGAAGAGGGACCAGTGCCTGGAAGAGGATGTGACACTTGGTAAAGTAGAAGGTCGGTGAAAAAGAGAAGGACTCTCAAGGAGAAGGACCGATGCAGGGGCTGCAACAATGCGCTCAAGCAGAGCAGTTATGAGGCTGGTGACGGACAGGGCCATGTCCTGTTCTATTGTATGTATCATCTCCATGAGTCAGAACCGACTCCATGGCACCTCACAACGTCAACAACACCCTAGATTGCGTCGGTGTTGTGCCCCAGTGTTACCAGCATAAGGTGCCTTGAGGACTATGGGCAGGGCCATCTGGAAGTGCCTTCAGGAGCTCTCCAAGATGCTTGCAGAGATGCTGACTCTAGTGGAGTTAGCTCTGGCTTGATCATGGTCCATTGGACTGTGAAGTGCTATTTGTGACTTGCCAGAGAAGGAATTTGTTCGTGACCACCATTTAATTCCAGGAGTCTGTAGCAAGGAGAAGTTCCTGTGTTGGGGGTGGGGGTGGGGAAGCGCCCAGTACTGTTTAGAAGACATGCTCACTGTGCTGGAGTTCCTGGGTCCTAACAGTGGCTTAATGTGCTATACGGCCACCTAAAAGGCTGGAGGTTTGAGCCGACATGGAGGTGTATCAAGAGAAATGCCTGGAAATCTGCTGCAAAATCAGCCCTGGGAAACTTTATGGAAATGGGCTTTGTATGACTGAATCAAATGAAACTAGTTCTGATCCACAATAAATCACTAATCTTTTAGCAACCCATGAAGTAGGCAGTCTGAAATCAACTGATGTATACAAGTGCATTCTTACCAACTGTGGTAGTTACATAATCTGGTGTCAACTTGAGACTATTAGGAGTGAAGGGTGGAGTTTAGCTTGTCCATCAGGTCACAGCTTGATGACCTCATTTGGAGGCACTAAGGAGATAAATAGCTCAATGGAGGCCAGATCCACACTCTCTGTTTGGTCTTCCTGCTGACAAGACACATGGAGCTAGCTGATGGAATCAGAGCTGGAGGTGGAGGAGCTACCTGGAGACCCCTGCAGCACTGAGATGCTTCCACCGCCACTGGATCCACAAGACTTTCAACCCACTGACTTGTGATCTTCCTGCATTCGGTGTCATTGCATGTGTTGCATGAGTCTGAAGAGGAACTTGTAGACTGGTATCAGACATATGGGCTAATATTGGACTTATGGACTTGATCTAGACTAGGCTGGGATGTTTTCTCAATATACAATTGCTTTTTGATATAAAACTCTTTCTTCAACACATATGATTGTCCCTGGATTTGTTTCTCTAGTCAACCCAGACTATCACACCAGTGAACTAAGGCTACTGCCTTTCTGATTCAACAGTGTCTGAGTGTTGTTCTTAGGTGCCATTGAGGTGACTTTCAGGTTAAAGCGACCCCATGTGACAGAGTGCAGCTGCTTGGCAGTCCTTGGTACTTTCGTTATTCTTCACCAACACCGTAACTCAAATGTATCAGCAGTTCTTCAGTTGTTCCTACTTGTCCAGCTTTCACATGCATGTGAGGTGATTGGAGATATCCCAGCTGGGGTCAGGCACACCTGAGTCTTCGAAGTAACATCCTTGATCTTCAATAAATATGGAAATGTAAAAGATCTAAAATATTCAAGACATTCTGAGGGGAAAGGATAAAATTGACAACATACAATATCAGATTAAAAGACTCAATCACACCAAGTTTTAGTAGTTAAGGCAGAATGGTATTGATGCAGGAAGAGTCTAATAAACTAGTAGAAGAGAAAAACAAACAAACAAACAAACAAACAAACAAACAAGCTTGATGCTGATGCGTAACGACCCTGGTAGTACTGTCCCTGTGAGTTTCTGAAAGGCTAACCCTGTATGGGAAAGCCCCCTCATTCTCTCTCAGAGAGAACGAGGTTTCAAATGACCAACCTTGTGGCTAACAGCCTAATGCATAACCACCACACCACCAGGGCATCTAGAGGAGAATACAGAGTCCAGGAAAGATCCTAAGCACTGCTGTTGTTAGGTGCTGTCTAATTGGTTCTGATTCAATGGACCAAAACATTGCCGGGTCCTGCACCATCCTGCAAGTGTTGCTCCCATTGTATAGCCCATTGATGTAGTCACTGTGCTAATCCATCTCATTGAGGGTCTTGGTCTGCTTTACCAAGGATGATGTCCTCCAGGAACTGGTCCTTCCTGAAAACACGTCCAAAGCACGTGAGAAGTCTTGCCATCCTCCCTTCTAAGTACCATTCTGGCTGCCCCGTTCCCAAGACAAATTCTTCATTCTCTGGCAGTCTATGGTATATTTAACAATCTTTGCCAACATCGTAATTCAGAGGCAACGGTCCACCATCAGCGGTCATTATTAATTTCACATGCGTGTGAGGTGAATGAAAATATCCTGGCTTGGGTCAGACCCCCTTCAGTCTTTAAGGTTACATCTTTGCTCTGATTTTATTTTATTTTTTAATTTGAAAAGCATTTGAAAGTGGTGTTTCGCAGCAGATTTGCCCAATACAATTTATAGCTTGACTTGTCTCCTTGGTAGTGATAGCTTGACTTGTAATAGCTTGACTTATAATAGCTTGACTTGTCTCCGTGGTAGGGATTGTGGATCTAAGTAAAATGAAATGACATCTTTGAAAACCTTAATAGTTTCTGTTTATCGTAATGTTGCTTATTGCCCTAGTTTTGAGGATTAAATTTTTTTATGGTAGGTGTAATCTATACTGAAGGCGGTAGTCTTTGATTTATATTGATAAGTGCTTCAATTTCTCTTAGCTTTCAGCACACAAGGCTTTTTCACCACGGGGTATTAATAAACATTCCTCTTATCTCGAGACTCTGTTCTTCATCCTGGATTACGGGCCCCGCACTCAGGTAAGTACGATAAAAGCCTACCACCCTGACACGCACCTTTTCTGGCTCTAAATTGTGCAATACCCCTTATTCGTTTGAATAACTGCCTCTTGGTCTGTGTACAGGCTCTGCGTGAGTTCCACGAAGTGTTCTGGAATCTCTGTTCTCTGCAGTGTTATTCATGATGCATCATGAGCTACACAGTCAGAGGCTTTTGCCAAGGCAGGGAAACGCGGGCACATACCTTCCAGTGGTGTCTGCTTTCAGCCAAGGTCCATCTGGCATTACTACTGATGGCTTTGCTTCCGAGTCCTCTTCTGAACCCACTTGATTCCAAAACCACACTTCCTGCCAATTGAGTTGATTCAGACTCCCAGTGACCCTGTGGGACAGGGTAAAACTGTTCCCTGGGATCTTCGAGGCTGTACACTTTCTTGGAAGCAGCAAGTCTCCTCTCTCTCTTGAGGAACAGCTGGCAGGGTTTGAACTGCCGACCTTCCAGTTAGCTGCCCAGTGTGTCAAGCGCTATGTTACCAGGACTCCTTCTCTCAGGCTTGAATAGAGGTCCTATCATTTGCCCTAATCAAAAGAGATAGTAAGTGGTCGAGCCAAGACCCCCATCACAGGTAGAGGTGATGCTGGAATGGACGCTGTGTGCGTGCGATCAGGGTATTTGACAGATGACCTTGGAAGATGGGTGAGGTCCTGAAGGAATACTGCATTTTGAGCGTGTCTCAAACACAGGAGAAAGATGGGACTTTCTACTCCATTGAAGAGTTATAGTCTTGGAAATCCACAGGGGCAGTTCTACCCTGCCCTATAGGGTCGCTGTGAGTTGGTATCGACCTTAAGGCAATGAATTTGATTTTGGCTCAGACATGGGAAAGAGGTTTATGGGGTCTCTAAACAATGACCAGATTAATTTGTACCAGGGATCCAAGTGTTACCTTGTGAGACCTTTTGCAGGATGCAGGGGTTGGGGGCCATGAAACCTGCCTTGCTCATGTCAGGGGGATTCTGAGGGACTAGAGTCCCCCTGCCTGCCAACTGCAAGGTTGATGGTTCAGACCCAGTCAGTGGCTCTGCCGGTGAAAAGATGGGGGAGGGGGGGATGTTGGAATCTGCTCCCGTAAAGATTGCCGCCTAGGAAACTCTGTCATATAGAGTCAGAATCACCTTGAAAGCGGCTAAAAGCAACTAGTGTAGCGCCAAGCAGTGCCTCTTTGCAGGCACCTGGCCACTTCTGAGCTCTGAGCCCCGTCTCCCTGGTGCAGGAAGATGAGAAGCCTTGGACTACACCCCGGCTGATGACTGGTGGGAGGGACTACGAGACGGGTAGTCTTTGGTTCCTACTGGCCGCAGAAGAGCATGAAGCCAAGAAGACAGAGAGACTCTTTTATCTCGGTTTCACATGAGGAAAGTTTGAGACGAGGGCTTCTAGATCGACTACGAGTTGTTCTGCAAGGTCGGCTCTCTTCCCCTGATCGTGGCATATCCCCCTGTTACTTCAGAAAACTGTGGCTGAAGTTTCATCTCCTCCCTAAAGCTATCTCACGAAAATAGGAACTTGCTATTCCACAGGGCCTCTTGTTCGAAGAAGAAGGATTTAGGGTGCTCTTTGAAAGTTATGTCTGAAGGAACACCTTTACCAGGATCCACTTATCCCTGCACTGTCTGATGTTGTAGAAGCGCAGAGGAAGGTTAACCCCGAAGGAAAACCAAATTAGTGCAGAAAATACTGTGTTAACTGAGCAACAACCTGCTTTCATTTTATTAGTCCAGGCTGCCAGTCATGGATTCCATACTGCTTTGAGCACATTAGGCCAGAGGTCAAGGTTCGCTGGTGGGGCAATGGAGAGGTTGGTCATTTGCGATCCCCAGCCTCTCTGTGAGAGAACAATGTGGCAATCTATTCCTACACTGACTGGCAGCCTGGGGAGCAGGATGGGGCAGTTCCACTCTATCTGTCAGGTTACGGTGAGTCGGACTTGAGTTGTTGGTGGAAGATCTCTTTCAGACGATGGGTCAGGCTGAAGGTCAGTCTAGCCCCCTTGCTATTGTTGTACAGCCGGTGAGTTTAGAATCTGTTTTTAAATGGCTGGACAGGTTATTCTAAAGAAGACTAGGACCTGGTATATGAAAATGATTCAAAATTCAGATTTCAGTGTTTACACATAAGTTTTCATTGGAATGCAGCGACTCGCGTTCCTTTCTATATGGTTGGGGGCTATTCTTGTGCTTCCAGGACAGAGTTGAGTGATTGGGACCAGCCCCGTTGGGTGCACAAAGGGAGAAACATTCACTGTTGAGCCCTGTATATCTAGGAAAAAATTAGCCAGTCTTTGTCTTAAACCTTTGCTTCTTGAAGTATGGTCAGTAGACCAGGAGTGTAGGGGAAACCTGGCTGTTTACAGACCTCTGCAGACAGACTGATTCAAAAATCTGCCTCCTACCAAGTTCTCCAGGCGCCTGGGTGCAATTGCAGATTGAACATCGCTGCCCTAGAGGATAACCAGCATCTCTTGTTCACAAAAAGCTTGTGTGAATCATCCTTCACAAACTGACGTCTGTAATCAGTGACACATTTCCTTATTGTCTTGGAATGACATTCAATTCTAGGTTCCTACTCCCCTGGGTTGTGTGGGGACTCCTCCTCTACCTTCAGTGTTGAAAGGGCTCCCAGAGGCTGCCTCAGCAAGCAGCAAGGTGGGAAGAGCCTGGAATGTCCTGATGGTCACCTCACTGACCCAGCCCTCTGCATTCTGCCGCCCAGTCCTTGGTCCAGGTTCCTGCTTCCCCAGAGGCACCGTGCCATCCCTGCAGTCCTTTCCCTTGACCCCAGCGACAACTGGAGGCCACTCTCCAGGCTGGCGGCCCCTCCTTCCTTTTCTAGGCATGAGAAATATCCCTTTATTTCTAGTCCTCAAAGCCCCTGCCTCTTTCCCTACCCTCTGGGCTACTTCCCTGGGTGGTGTAAATGGTGGCTGCGCTCTGCTGCTAACTGGAAGGTTGGCCATTTTAAGTCTAGCCGAAGACACTAGGAAGAAAGGCCTGGTGGCTGAATTCTGAAAAGCCTTGTCTTGTCAACTCTGTGATGAGACTGGAAATGGGTTGGGAAAGAGTTTGAAAATAAATGCTTTTGCTAGTTGTTTTTTTCTAAGATGAGAGTATGTCTGAAGGTAAACAAGCCTCACCCCTTGGGAATAGGAGACTTGTCACTGGGGACTTTGTTGATTAAATGGTTTGGGTTTACGAATTGCAATTGCTCAGCACAGCTAGCTGCTCATAGAGGGGCCCAGCCTGGACATTTTTAAGTTGGCATTCTTTTTTTAAATTTTATTTTACCCCCACCGGTCTGAATGAGATCTGCTGTTCATGTTCCAGCTTTCCCCCCAAGGTTGATTTTACCTGTTGTCAACCACCTGTTTTCATTTCAACTCATGTAGCTCCTCACAGAGAAATGCCCTGTGGGGAAGTTACCTGCCTATCAGGAGTCCCCACAGGTGAAGGCTGTGGCAGGGCCAGAGCCAATAGTCCCCTTGAATGGCCCTGACCTCCGAGGGGTGCTCAGAACACCTTGAATTTTGAAAGCCTAGGCACCTGCCTATGGGATGATTCCCTGAGAATCAGAACTTGAGATGTGAAGACTTCTTGTCTGGCGCAATGAGCAAAGTGGGTCAGGACTTGGACCTAGTAGAATTCCCTTCTATATATTATAAACAACACACACCAAAAAAAAACAAACTTACTGCCATGAAGTTGATCCCGACTCATGGTGACCCTATGGGACAGAGCAGAATTGCCCCGAGGTTTCCATGACTGTAAATCGTTACAGCCTCCTCTTTCTCCCATGTCTTACACATACCAGGTAGCCCCAAAACTTGTCACGCCCTCCGGTGTTAACCGAGGTTATGGGGCTGGTACACTTTGCCGGTCTCCAAACTGTCCTCTTGGGAAACTGGACCAAGAAAGGCCCTACCAGGTAGACATAGAAATACACCCATAACATGCCAAGGTAAAAAAATAAATAGGATACAAAATGGTGCCCATCTTTTGTTTAAAATAATACATGTTTAAAGAAACCTTAAAGGAAATAACAGTTGTATTATTTTTGTAAATGGAATGTAGTGCATGCCTTTTGGGGTGGGACAAGGTGGGTGTTTTCCCCTCAAATCTTCTATTTACCTTCTTCCACCAGGTAGGTAGGCAACGTAACCACCTGGGTGTAGAGACTAGTGGCACTGTACGTTAAGTGTTGAATTACTAATCTCAATATCAGTGGTTCACCAACTACTCCATAGGAGAACGATTAACACTGTTCCAGATGGTGTCCAGCTGCCAAAAGAATCTTATCTGGGGTCTTAAAGGCTTCTCTGAAAACAAGCAGCATCTAAGAGAGGGGTCAACTAAGTACACATTGAAGGAGCACACCAGCCCGTGTGATCCAAGGCATGTAAAGAATAAAATCCAAATCCAAAGGAGGGAATGGCATTAGAGCTTAAATTGTCAACACCCAGTTTTCAGAAGGCTTTGGATACCAGTGGAAGCCCCATGTCGTCATTTTCAAGGTTCCCGTGTGGATTAAGCCTCTGGTGAGTCCTCTCCAACCATGGTCCAGGGGTAGGAATAATCTTGCTGTCAGGCAGAGAGCATTGTAAAGTTAATTGTGGCAGGTGTAGTTAGGTCCAAATGTAATGGTTTATCATTTGAGCTCCTTTTTGACCCATTTTCAGGTTATTTCACTTTAAAAATGTTCTGCTTTCTTTTTGATTGAAGTTTTTCTATTTTTTTCTTTCTTTCTAGTCATGGTGGTTGTTTTTGCTTGCTTTTTGCTTCCTTATTTTTTGGTATGATTTTTGTATATACGAAATCCAGGATAGGTAAATCTATAGCGACATAAATAATTCCATAATTCACCTAAAAATATAAGAGACAAGCCATGTAATTCAGTAAAAATGTATTAAAAACCCTTACAAACTAGTACATCAAAGAATAAATAAACATTCAGAGACTAATGAAAACGAAAGCACAGAATACCCATATAGGAGAGAGAGCAAAGACAGTGCTTAGAGGGTCACTTATAGGTGAAAACACCTATGTTAGAAAGGAAGAGCTAAAATCAAGCCTAACTGCACAACTGATGTTGAACCATCCTTGCATTGCTCTAACACACCACAGTTATGGTTTACTTTTATTATGCTGCTGGATCTTATTTATTGGCATTTGGGATTTTAGTATGTATGTTCATGAATTAGATGGGCAAGCTGTGTGTGTGTGTGTGTGTGTATTTTCTTAGATTTTGAATTTAATTTAAAATGAATTTGTTGCTGTGATTGGCTTCATTGATCTGACCCCTGGCTCATGGTGAACCATAAGTACGACAGGACAAGGCAATTGTGATCCATAGGGCTTTCAAGGGTAGCCTTTCAGAAGGAGTGTGTCTTAAGCTCCACAAATATTTATTGAGCATCATAGCAATATGCAAGCCTCAACTGGCAGAAAATGAATTAGGATTTTTATTTCATTTGAATGTGTGAATACTTAAACTTAAGCAATTGGCCATTCTCAAATTAAGTAATGGTCACATAAAACTCAGCTATAAAATTGTTTGGTCCTATTCGCTTCTTTAGAGTTCATGGCAGGGAAATCAGCATACTTGCCTCTCAACTAAATGATTGGAGGTTTGAGTACTCCCAGGCTTAGCTCAATAAAAAGACCTGGTGATTTACTTCCCCCAAATCAGCCACTGAAAAACGCTGTGCATAGATCTACTCTGACACACATGGCATTTCCATGAGTTGGAATCAAATCCACGGTACCAGGTAGTGGGACTGGTATTAATTTATCCAGTGGTGGCCCCTTAACCTTCCTCCAGATCCATCATGGTGTGGTAGAGACAACTCTTCACCACAGCCTTGTCTCTGCTCTGGCACACAGCAATATTACATTTCACATTTCCCTTCGACGATGTGGCATTATATCACTCTGTCCAACAGAGTGCTGTGGGAATACACGCGCTTCCCTCTTCTTCCTCTTCTGCCACGTGATAAGATTCTAGGGATGGCCAGGAATCATGCAGTAAGGAGCCTTGTCTCTGAGTCAACTCATGGGAAAAAGTTGGCTTTCCTCCTGTCTCGAATATCTACCCAGGACCTCTTGTGTAGGTTAGAATTTCTATTGGCTTTAAAATATTGATATCGCTTGTTAGCACAGCCTAGTATGCACTATTACATATTGTAACACTTTTTTTCTTTCTTTCAAGTTCTTCTTGACTCAGTTTGGGTAGTTTCTGTCTTGGTATGAAATTACCCATGGCCTTAGGATTTCAAATTTTGCACTAGTGTTGTACATAATATTCTTTTATATTTATTCTATGCCTCTGGTTATATCTCTGTTCATACGTCTAATTGTATATAGTTTATTCTTTCTGAATTAGACTTATTAGGGATCAAATTTATTTTAGGGTCTTTTCCAACAACCAGTTTTTGAACTTATATACCTTCTTTGTTCGAGTTAATTTTAACTTCACTTATTTAGTTATTCTCTCCACATTGTTTTTGAGTAATCGATCCTTTCTGATAATTAGAGCATGTAAGATTGTACTTTTCCTCTTGTTTGCAGCCTTTGCTAAGTCCAATAGATTTTTTTGTTTTTATTTTGATAAGACTTTTTTCTCTTTCCAATTCTTACTAGATGGTTTGTATTTCAAATCTGGATTTACTCTTTGTTTGAAGGGCTGCCAATGAGCATTTTGTAAATACACTGTTTCTTATTATTTTTGATAATTGTATTATTTATTTCTAATTTAACTCTATTATTGAGATAAAATGGGTTGCATAGTTGTTACTTTGAGCATTTCTTAATTTTTATTTAGGGCTAATGATAATTTGTTAAAGTCATTTTGAACATATCAGGAAAACCAGAATATATTTTATTTGAGGGCCGCAAACTTCTTTCTGCAGATATATATTAGATAAATTTACTGGATTCAATTTATCATTGCCTTATTTTGTATCCTCTTTGGTCAGCTAGATCTGTTCAATTCTGAAATAAGACACTGTAATGTTATTTTAATAAATATCTCCTGCCTTCAAAAGTTTTGGTTTTGTTTATTTAAATGCTGCTTTGTCTGGTTCTTCAAAATTACGATTTATAGATACTCTCATACATTGCATTTTGAATTTCACCTTAGCTGATGTTCATAGTATCCTTCCTATGTTGTTTTCATTTTTACTTGCCCATCTCTTTATTCCCGTTTCTTTATTATGCAGTTTATTCCTCGTTAATCATGTATAAATTGGTGTTATTTTTCAATCCAATATGATAGTCTTGTATTTTTAAAATCATTTTATTAGGGGCTCATACAACTCTTATCACAACCTATACATACATCAATTGTGTAAAACACATTTGTATATTCATTGCTCTCATCATTCTCAAAACATTTGCTCTCCACTTAAGCTCCTGGCATTAGGTCCTCATTTTTTCCCCACTCCCCGCTGCTCCTTCCCTCACGAACCCTTGACAATTTATAAATTATTATTTTGTCATATCTTGTCCTATCCGATGTTTCCCTTCACCCACCTCTCTGTTGTCCATCCCCCAAGGAGGAGGTCACATGTAGATCCTTGTAATCTGTTCCCCCTTTCCAACCCACCCTCACTCTATGCTCCCAGTATCGCCACTCACACCACTGGTCCTGAAGGGAACATCTGCCCTGGATTCCCTATGTTTCTGGTTCCTGTCTGTACCAGTGTGCATCCTCTGGTCTAGCCAGACTTGCAAGGTAGCATTGGGATCATGATAGTGCGGGGGCAGGAAGCATTTAGGAACTAGAGGAAAGTTGTATTTTTCTTTTTTAAAAAATCATTTTATTAGGGGCTCATACAACTCTTATCACAATCCATACATACATCAATTGTGTAAAGCACATTTGTACATTCATTGCCCTCATCATTCTCAAAACATTTGCTCTCTGCCTAAGTTCCTGGCATCAGGTCCTCATTTTTCCCTTCCCTCCCCGCTCCCCTCTCTCATGAACCCTTGATAATTCATAAATTATTATTTTCTCATATCTTGTTCTGTCTGACGTCTCCCTTCACCCACTTTTCTGTTGTCCATCTCCCAGGGAGGAGGTCACATGTAGATCTTTGAAATCGGTTCCCCCTTTCCAACCCACCCTCCTAATGTCCTCCCAGTATCGCCACTCACACCACTGGTTCTAAAGGGATCATCCACCCTGGATTCTCTGTGTTTCCAGTTCCTATCTGTACCAGTGAACATTCTCTCTCTGTTCTAGCCAGACTTGCAAGGGAGAATTTGGATCATGATAATTGGGGGTGGTGGGGAGGAAGCATTTAGGAACTAGAGAAAAGTTGCATTTTTCATCATTGCTACATTGTACCCTGACTGGCTCATCTCCTCCCCAGACCCTTCTGTAAGGGGATGTCCAGTGGCCGGATGTCAGGTTTGCTGGTCTAATTGAACAGTTTTAGAACACAGTGCTTAGTTTTCCATTGCAGAATGATGTGTCTTTTTCAATTAGTCTTACTCACTCTCACAGTGTGTGTGTCAGGCCCTTTAATACACTCTAGCTGAATTTCCTTCTACCTGTTTTAAGGTCTCTCACTCCCATACCCTCCTCTTAATTTTCTTCACCTTGAGGCTTCTGCCAGAATTTCTTTCTTTTTTCATATTTACTTTCGTTACCCACTGCCAAGGGGTTCATGCCAACTCATCATGGCCCTAAGTAAGGATTACAGCAGTAGGAGAGTCAGCAGCCTCATCTTTCTAACACAGAGCGCCTGGTGGCTTTGAAGCTTGCAGTTAGGAGTTCCATGCGTACCCACCCGTGCCACCGGGCTCCTTGATTTTCCTTAGAGTGATTTGCGGAGTATTTGCCTCAGCTTGGGAATGTGTTATCTTTTCTGTGATGCCTTGCATAGCCACAAATATCCTGCACAGGGGCAGGTAGATAACATTCTGGCCTCAGCACTAGGTGGCAGGTCAAGTTCACTGCCCTCCAATGGCCCGATGGGTGGTTTTCTACTGTCTTCTAGATTCCAGGGTTGGAGGTGACAAGCTTGCTTAAACTCGAATTGCTTTTCCTTTGTAAGGGACTGACTCTTTCTTAGCGAGCTTGTGAGGCTGGATTGTTATCTTTGGAGACCAGGGTCACCGCTCTGAGCACCTCTTTTTCTGTGGTTCCTGCTAGAGCTCAGTTCTATTCACAGAAGTTTTCTTACTTTCATCTGTTCATTATGTGCTTCTTTTGTTTCTTCTGGGGTTTCTGTGATTCAGAAGCTGCCTTCCAGGGTCTGCCCTCGAAATATCTGTTTGCCCTGATTTTTATTTCTTTGAGCTTTGCTTCTCCTGTGTGCCCTCCACCCCCACCCATCTTGAACTTCTAGATCATTAGTTCAGGTCCCTACAGTGACCATCCTTTTCATCCCTGTATCTGCTGAGTTTTTGAGTTTAAAAATCATGAATTTTCATTCCAGAGAATCCTCCTGTGCTATAATGAAATCTCATTAAGCCCTGTTATTACTTTTTGTTTGAGTTGCCCTGAGTCTCCCCCGCAGTTCTGTTACATAACAGCCACCCCACCCCCACCCCAAATGTTCTGGTCATTCATCTCTGCGGCTCCTGGTCTCCTGGGTGGGTGGCTATTTTGTTTTGTCTTCTTGGTAAGACAAACAGGTGCAGCTGGCTCCACCTGTGGTGAGAATGGTGATGGTGTTGTGGTCTGCATTCTGGTAGCTTGTGATACCACCTGGCTAATAGTGATCTTCCTACAGTACCCGAAAGAACCCCCCTGAGCTGCTTCACCTCCAGGCTAGAAGATACTTGGCAGACATGCTCAGCTTCCCTGCCCATCCTCTGCACCTCAGAGACAGTGGGGCCTCTTGGGACATTCTCACGTGTAGAAGCTGCCTTCTCAGGCATCCATGCTGCTCTGGGCTAATCTGTCCCCAGGATTTGGACTGTGGTGCCCTGTAGGTACAGTGGGTTTTGCACTGAACTATCAATCAAAGGTTAGTTGTTCTAACCCACCAGCTTCTCTAAGGGAGAGACTGTCTACTCCCATAAAGATGTGAAATCTTGGGAACACAAAGGGGAAGTTCTATCCTGTCCTATAGGGTTGCTAAGAGTTGGAATCTACTTGATAGGACAGTCCTTCCTCAGGGCTTTTCTGCGCCTGCTGTCCAGGTTCTTCTTCTCCTTCACCTCCTCCTCCTCCTCCTTCTCCAGCTTTCTTCATCCAGTCTGCAGAACTGAGGCTTCTCATGAAATTCAGACCCTGCTTCTAAAATTGTCTTAGCAGCCTCCAGGCTCAGGAGTGCAACCTGCAGTTGGCCACGAATTAAGAAGACAGCTTGTGTTGTCAGCGGGAATATAATCAATCCATTGTTGTTCCCAAATCTCTCCCTTCATGTCTGAAATTTCAACAGGAACTTTTCAGAAGCCTGCAAGTAAATATTGTTTTGGAATGTAGGTTTCTTTGTAAACTTCTGGTAGGAGGAGGAGAAAGTTGAATCTTTGTGTTTACTTTTATTCTGCCTCATTCTAGGCGAGGGGTTTCTTTCACCTTTTGAAAAGATTTTCTTTCAGATGTTGCACGATGCCTGTTGGCAATCGGTGCCTGCAACTTTACAGTAGCTGCATTAATAACACCGCCAGGCTAGGCTTCCTTCATATGGCTGGGAATTACTTCTTAGAGGTCACGGGGAGCCTGTAAGCAAAGTGAGAGTTCTAACAGCAAAGGGTCATGAGATTCTAGGAGCAGAGGTTATAGAGCAGGATTTGGTGAAGGCATGAGTATAAAATGAAGAATCGTGGGAGAAGGTTTGCGGTTGCTTGGTGCTGTGGACCAAGGAGAATGGTATTGAATCTTGTTCCATAGATGGTCCAGAGTGTTGCCTGACAACAGGGCCAAGTGGATTCTGATTCGCTGGAAAATTAATTGGCCAGGGTGTTATCACATGCCCTTTCAAGTGAGCCGAACTAGAGTATGATGTGGGTCATGAATGTTGCCCATTGTCTTTTGAAGATCATGGAATGCTTTCATGCTTAGTTCACAAAGAAGAGATCCTCATCATTTTCAAAGGTATTCAACATCTGTTCCAAATGAAACCGGATGTCAGGTGTTGACCCATACATTATATCTCACCTTCACCCAATACTCTTAAGTTAGGCAGCATTTTTCACAGCCTACACTGAAGAATGGGATTCTGAGAAGCTAAGTGACTTATTCAGGAACACCTATCAGTTAATGTCCATGAAATTTATTTATGAGTTGACCAGGAAGCTAAACGGATGAATCAGTGTAATTGGAAAGCATAGGGTACATTATTTGTTTGCCTTCCCCCCGCCCCCGCCCAGGAGTGCCTAGGATTTTCCCAGAGGACTTTGAGAGAGGAAGCCACCAGGTCCAGTTTACGTCAGCAGAGTGTTCTCCTGTTCCTTGGAGCTGGCCTTGCTGCTCCCTGGCAGGGCCAATGCACAGGCTCTCTGTGCTTAGCCTACGGGCGTGACATCCGCAGCTTTCCCTTGAGCCTTTGACAGCACTGGTGAGTGGAAGAGGAGCTTCTTTTTCTTGTTGTCGTCAGGTGCCTCTGAGCCGGTGCCGACTCATGGCAACCCTGTGTACAGAAAAACTCAACCCTGGCCCCGCACCACCACCCCTTGCTGTGGCTGAGCCCTTTACTGCAGCTGCTAGGTCAGTTCATTGCATCCTGGCTTTCTTCTTTTTTGATGGCCTCTGCTTGATCAAGCATGATGTCTTTTTCACAGAATGGACTCCCTTGATAACATGTCCGTCCAAAGTATGTGAACCGAAGCCCCCATTCTTGCTTCTGAAGAGCGTTCTTGGCTATATGTCCCTCAAGACAAATTTGTTGGTTCTGATATTTTCAAGATTATTGACCAGTACCCCGATCCAGATACATCAATTCTCCCAAGGTCTTCCTTCTCCAACATCCAGCTCTCAGAGGCCTCGCAGAGCAGCTTCGCCCAATACAATATGCCGTTTCGTTTCTTGACTGCTGCTTCCAGGAGCACCGGTTGTAACTCCAGTTAAATGAAATCCTTGCTGATGTCAACCATGTCTCTGTTTTTCGTGATATTATGCATTGGCTGTTTGTCGTGACGTTGTCTCTGGGTCCAGTTGTTGGCAGGTAGTTTATTTCCTAGATAGTAGAGCGTCCTATGTAGAACAAGGAGCGGGATGGGATGTAAAGGACAAAAAATGTGTGTGTGTGTGTGTAAGTGTGTCTATAGCTGTACGAAGAGAAGGCGCCCAGAACCATTGTTGGAGCCAATGAGTGTCTGTGGCATGGTCCTTTTGGTAATGAAACTTCCCCCTTAGTAATTGGAAAAGTGTACATACAAACGACATTTGTCCATTCCCCATTTCTCAGGTGTACACTTTCATGCGATCCATCCACTGGCGAGGCTGCTTCTGATGACCCGCTACGGATAGTCAAAGGGCAAAACCAAGTACGAGCAAGAAGCAGAGTGATGGCATAAAAGGAGGAAGGGGTCCAATTCGAATTCACCTTGCATCGCGAACAGAAACTAAAACCAGATGAAGCACTTTCGTCTGACAATTTCTGTGGGCGAGCAGATTCACCTGCGTCCTTCCGCGTCCTTGTGAAAGGTGAAGTGTGCGTGCGGTGACCCTCGGTGCCGCCCAGGGAAGCACTCAGCGAGTCCAATTTGTTTGTTGCCGTGGCTCTTCAGGTTGACAGGTTGTATTTGAACGTCCCGGGCAGGAGCCATATTGGCGGAGGCCTATGGGTAAATGGGTCCCTTGTTCATCGCCTTACATCAGCTTTGAGCCTGCTTGCTGTTGATTCAGCAAACAAATTAGATTTCATAAGAAATGGAAACAAACAAAATCCCTCATGCCAGGTGCTGCCGCATACCTCTCCTTTTAAGAACGCAGCAACAGATGGCTCACAAACAGTGCCGTGAGTCCGGCACTGTGCTCAGCATTGTGGGAATGAATACAGTTGGAAATCCGGGGCCTCTGATTTAGGCCTGTCTAGTAGAACCGTCCTCTGGAAGGGCCCGACGTGGTGCCCCTGGGGATTGGGATTGCTCAGGCCCCGAGTGCTTGACCTTGACGTCCACGGCAGGCAGCCCCACAGGGCATTCTCCAGCCACACCTGGAACACCAGTGCAGAACCTGGGGGCAATGCTGGGTTCTCTGTTTAGCCTCCTCTCTGGGGGGCTTTGAAGAACCTGCCATTTTACTTCCTTCAACTCTGCTGGATAAGCCATAGGGCTGAAAACCTCTCTCAGAAACCAGCTAGTAGCCCTTCCTGTGCCACTGGGAGGCCCAGAGCCATGCTTTTGAAAGTCAAACATTGCCTGGAAACTTTCAGTAGCCTGTCCTTAAGTACTGACGACTGGGTGCCCTGAAGTTGACAAGCCACAGAGTGTCTTTATTCCCTTGTGAATTGGGTCAGGAATCTTTATCAAAAGCTCCACATCAGCAGACAGAAGAGATTCAATCCCACACTTCAATGACCGGGGAATAGGGAGCGTTTGATGCTGGTCACCAAAATCCACTGATAGCCTCTCTCAGTCCTAGTGGTCCTGCACCTGTTGTCCATAGGTTCATCTCCCCCCATGGCTGCCTCTTGCTGATTGTGGGGAGTTAGGCAGGTGGGGTGGCTTCTTTGAGGACATTTTCTTATTGGTTCCATGCGTTAGTCCATGCGTGTCACCCGTACAAAAGCAGACAAGAGTAGGGAACTCTCTTCTTCTCATTCTTAAAAGTCATGGTGGGCACGAAGGTACTTCTTCCTGGGGATATGGGAGTCTTTGGATTTCAGTGGGAGGCACTTTGTGGACAACTTTTTGGAGTTTGCAACATACTTCCTCTTTGTCCTCTCTTAGGCGTCTGGGTCCTAAAGTTATGACTGTGTGTGTGGTGGGGACATCGTGAGACTGGAATGCAGGGGACACATTCACTGTAGAAGGGAGGTGGACAGGGAGCAGACAGGTCCGCCCGTATGTCCAGGGTTCACCCAGGCTCCAAAGCTCTACATGAAGAAGTCAGGTCTTTGTGCCCCGTCTTAGTGTCGATTGTCCTTTAACTCTGCTCAGTCCTGCCTCCCGAGTGCAGTCCTACTGCTGCCACCACCTTTATTTTTTGTCCCCTTTCACCTTGGAGCACAAGCTCCAAGATCAGGACAGGGGGCCTGCTGCAGGAAACTTCCGGGAATGAATTTGGTTCACTCTCCCAGGCATGCGTCAGAGGAGGGGAGGCTCAACTTCCCCAAGAATCAGCTCCACTGGTGATGCCTATCCAAGGACTTGCCTTTCCTGTTCTCCGCCTCCTGTTTATAATCTCTGCCTTCCCCCTTCCTCTTTGACCTTCCATTGTCCTCCCTGCCCCCTGAGAGGGTTTATATTTATTTATTCAGAGCCTCTCTGCTTAGAGGACCCCATAGTCCCTTTTCTGGGAGCAGTTAGCGCTTATGATCCTTTTCACAGGGCTCAAGGTAGCTGGGATAAGACATTTAGCATTCTGTTTGTAAATGTTCCCCTCTTCCTCGAAAATGATTTTTATCTTCAGGTCCTTTGAGAGCAGTGTGAGCAGGTAGGCTTTCGCTTTGCCTTGCTGGTGAAGTCTCAGTAAAAAGGCATCATGAGCCTGGAAACAGGCTGAAGTCTTGGAAAGAAATGGCTGACATCCAATTTCTGGATTTTTCTGCAGTCATTTTCTTGATACTTTAGTATCTCTGTGTGTTAGTCTGGGTAGACTAGAGAAACAAATTCATTGACACTCATATGTGTGTGAGTTTTATATAATGCGTATCGTACAATAAGAAAACATCCCAACCCAGTCTAGTCCAGTTCAAGTCCTGTTCGATATTAACCCATATGTTGATACCAATCTAAGAAGTCCTCTTCAGACTCATGAAACACATGCAATGATGCCGAAGGCAGGAAGATCACAGGCTAGTGGGTAGTAAGTCTTGTGGATCCAGTGGTAATGTAAGCATCTCAATGCTGGCAGGGTTCTCCAAATGGCTTCTCTAGCTCCAAGCCTCTGGCCTCCATCAGCCTGTCTTAATGTGTCTCCCAGGGAGTGAGTCGAGAGAGTGTCTCCCACCTCCAAGGAGGAATACAGAAGTTCCCAGGATCCTCAGGAGAAGGCATGAGAGGCCTCACTGAGTATGATCTGATTAACAAGCTAGACCCCACCCCTTCACTCTTAACCTCTCAAACTGACAAACTATTATATAACTGCTATACTCTGTAAATTATAATATTCCAATAGTCATAGTGTTAGAAGAAGTATTTTTATATGGTTCCCTTTGACTAATTTTTTATTGTGTCTTATGTTTTTAATGCTAGCCCTTGGTTGCTTCTTATTGAGATAGTAAACTGCCTTCATTGTGTCTAGGGAGCCTGGGTGGCACAGTGGATTAGGTCTTGTTCTGCTAACTGCAGGGTCAGCCAGTGCTTCAAACCCACCAGCCGCTCTTCCGAGAAAGCTGAGGCTGTCTGCTCCTGTAGATTTACGGCCTTGGAGAAGTTCTACTCTGTTCTATTGAGTTGCTATGAGTTACAACCGACTCAATGGCAGTGGCTCTTGTTTGTTTACTACTTTTGGCTGACCTATCTTATAAGTGGGGTCTTTTAAAATGACGTCATTCAATAAATTGGAGTTACAATCCAAGTTCTCATATTTTATCCTTAGCTGCATCATGATGATGCCTTTGAAAATCTGACTTGAGGAATTTTTTTTGGAGACTTTCGGGAAGCTGGCGAACTAATAAGACATGCTACTGGCTCCCTCAGCAACAAATATCGGAGAAACCAAATGAAATACATTGGGATGATAATCCTGGAATCCTGGGCTTCAAAGTAAACTTCAAGAAGTAGGTTAAAAAAAAGAAGTAGGTAAAGTACTGATTAGAAAAAGATACTGAATGAAAACTAGACAGGAGACATACGTACTGACTTATCAACAGGCCCAGCCGTGGATGGCCATTTTGAATCATGCCCACACCGGTGGCTGATGACCAGTACACAGCCACATTTAGACTAGACACCCACACCCCTGCCCCCAACCTCCCACTGAGCGACTGCTAACACTTGCTCTTGCACCATGTGATTGGTAACAGATGGAGGCCGACACCAACCCAGCCAACCTGCACCTGCTGTACACAAAGCACAAACTACACCCATGACCTGCAATGGGTGCCTAAGTGCAGCCAAACTCACGAGGTGAGCAGTTGTCCAGCTCACCCAGACATAGAAAACACAGTAAAGAGGAAAACCTTAACAAAACACACCAACAGAAAGCCATCAGTTATATACCAATATGTCATGACCACCATGTCTTAGAGCTAGTGTACAACCTCAGTTCACATAAAGTAACAATACAGAGCAGATCAAATCAATGACAAAAGTAGAGAGTCTGAAAACCTTTCTGAGGCAGAACCAGCACTGGAACTACCTGATACAGAATTCCACTGTGCTAGTCTGGGTACTTTAGAGAAACAAATCCACAGAAACTCATGTATAAGAGAGAGTTTTATATAAAGATTAAGTGCACATCAAGAAAACATCCCAACCCAGTGCTGCCCAAGCCCACAAGTCCAACATTAGCCCATATGTCCAACACCAATCCACAAAGTCTTCTTCCATCTCACAAAAGACTCACAATGATGCCAACTGCAGGAGGAAAGCTGAGTCAGTGAATGTGTAAGCATCTCAGCACTGGCAGGGGTCTCCACATGGCTGCTCTAGCACCCAGGGCTGCATTGGGGTAGGTCCATGTGGCTTCTCCTCAGGGGTGTCTTGCAGGAAGTGAGCATGCAGCTGCACCCTGTTCTGACCATTAAAAAGCAAGAGACCCAAGAACTAGAAAGGCGAGGCTCACTGAGCCATTTATCTCTCTGCCCTTCGATTAACCCACATGTGTTTATTGGCCAGGATGGCACAATAAACTAACTACCTCACCCACATATTGAGGGACCTTAAATAGCTTGAGAAAGACACAAGGAGAACAGAAATAAAACTAAAGCCACAGATAAAATGCTAGAAGAATTCAGTACAACAACACCTGGGAAACAACAAAATAATTAGAAAATTAGAAACCTACAAAGACAGCAAATAGAGAACCAGAAGATTCATTGTATTAAGATTTCAGAAAGAGATAACAAACTGGGAGGTGAAAAGAGTCAAATTGAGTTAATGGAAGGCAGAAATAGCAAAATTGAAATCAAATCTTAATAATAATCTGTGTCAGAAACAATCAGAAATAAGGAAGAATGAACAAGAATGAGGAAGTCATCAAAATTTTGTGAGATACCATCAAGAGACACACTGTAGATACAAAGACAAAAACAAATAAAAAGATCAAAGCATAAATACGTTCTGATAAATGTGAAATCAGCAGAAATGGTGGCAATATTTCTGATGAAAGGGTCTTCAGGGCAAAGACCGGCGAGTGAGACAGGAAAGGACATTATATTACTAACTCATGAAAGGAAGGATGTTATATAAATAAAAAGAACAGAAATATCATCAGAAGGAAATAATAGCAGCAGAAATCAGTGAAACAGAAAACAGGAAACAACAGGAAGAATATGACTGAACGTTGGTTGTTTGGAACAGTAATAGAGTGGACAGATCATGGCAAATTTAACAAAGCAAAAAAAGGAGAGGCAAGTAACATAAATTAGAAATGACACCAGTGACATCACAATAGAACCAACACACATATAAACAAAGGATAAAACAACTCTATGAGGAACTGCACCCCGAGACACTTTGGGGCAAGGAAGACCTTTAGAAGAAGTGGGCAGATTGTAGAAACCCACCACCTGCCCAAATGGACACAACCTGAGGCAAAAATTATAGCAGACCCATCTCAAAAGGAGAAGTGGAGTAGGTCAAGACAGATCCTAATAACACAGCTTGGTCCAGATAGCGTCACTCATAACTTCTCCCAAAAATGACAAGGGAGAGGACACTGTTTGCCCAAACAATTCCGAAACACAGACAAGGATGGGACGCTCCTGAATTCTTTCTATGACGCAGCCTGACCTGTATTTTGGACATGCGATCAGGAGAGACCCGTCCTTGGCCAAGGCCATCAAAGTAGAATGGCAGTGAAAAGACGAAGACCCTCAAGGATATGAATGGACACGATGGCTACACAGTGGGTTCAAACAGGACACATGGCGGGAGTGGGGGGCTAGGGGGACAGGGCCGGGCAGGGCATTGTTCTGGTCTCTGGTTGGATAAAGAATGGTGGAACCTTGGAGACGATAGCCCTTCGTTACCATGACTCGGTTGTCAGTCCAACAACAGATATGCAAGGTGTACATCATCACCAGGGAGGTTTGTATCCCTTAGAACAGCGGTTCTCAACCTGTGGGTCATGACTCCTTTGGGGGTCAAATGACCCTTTCACAAGGGTCGCCTAAGACCATTAGAAAACACATAAATGCTCCACAATATATCATTACATATTGTTTTGTGATTAATCACTATGCTTTAATGATGTTTAATTAGGTTCCATTTGTAACAACGAAAATACATCCTGCATATCAGATATTTACATGATGATTCACACCAGTAGCAAAATTACAGTTATGAAGTCGTAACAGAAATAATTTTATGGTTGGGAGTCACCACAACAAGAGGTAGTAGGAAGGTTGAGAACCACTGCTTCAGAAGAATCAACCATTTGAGGTCAAACAGGCAGCATTTTCCTAGAGCGAAAGTACAGAACACAGGAAGGAAGTGGGAAACATGGGAAGACATGGGACTTTTGGTGGACATGTAGCTTGGAATCACAACCTATGTATAGACAGGGTAACCTTGGACTTGATTAGTCAGTGAGTAGAATGCCCAGAAATGAGGACCAGGAGGAATGCATGTGCTTCCTGCCTTTGTACCAGGATTTAGAGATTAAGGAAGGGAGAAAGGGGGACCTGTTCTGGCTATTCTGTAGAAATTAAACCATTTTCCGAGAGACGGGACTTCAAGACAAGGAAAGAATGGATTTGTTTTTAACGATTTCAAGTAGAATGGAGGCTTTTCCTGCGATCGCTGGAAATAAAATTGGTTAGAAAATGATGTCAGCAGAGAGTGGGGACTGTGAACCAGGAAAATAAATGAGCTCTGAAATCACCTTCTATTTTATAAATATTGTTTCTGGAGCTGAGAAAATTGAGACAGATTATTCCTTTTTCTCTCTCCCAAGCGATGAGTGGACGGAGTCCTGAGTATCCCATTTGGACCTTGGTAGGGGCATCTCCTCTTGTCTTGGTGCGCTAAGTAGCTTTGTCTGCATTTAGACACACTCCATTTCCCTTTCAAGGACCACTATCAGCAGTAGCCAATTACAAACACACCTCATAACACATTATTGAGACACACTGCACACAAATAAGCTGGAGAGATGTGTAATGATTTTGCTGCATCACGTCCCTTACAATCTGTCTGCACTGCCGCTGGGACGGAGGGGCACCTCCGCTGCGAGGGTTCCTGCCTGTGTGTGTTGATGTGCATTTTGTTTCCACTGTACCCCAATTAGTCATAATTTCAGCCCGACCAGCAGAGACGCTCGAGGAAAGTAAAAGGACCTAATTTCACATTCCGACAGACTCCTTTTCAGCTCGAGACTCCTTGTCTTTGGCTTTCTAAAAGTATCAGAGCTATATTAGCATCCTGGATTCATCCCAGAGCAAGGGATGATGCATTTTCCGACTCACTGGGTGGCTTCCTTCTGTTATCTGTTTCTTGTCGAGAGGCAAAAGGTAGGCAATTTAGAGAAGTGTTACCTTGTCAGGCACTTCCTCTATCTAGCCTCTGCCGGTTTGGTTTTGTGGTGAGAGTTTGCTGATGAGTGAATTTTTCTCTGCCATTTGCCCTTGATGTTGGTTTCAACGCAAACCTGCATTTTTCCACAGCGACAGCTCAGCTGCATCCAAGGGTTAAACACCAGCCCCCCTTTCCCCCTCCACCCCGATCCCATCCTCCCAGTGTTCAGGGGTGTGTGGGGGAGATCACAATCAGGTTCAAGGGCTTTAGGCAGAATCCTCTCTTGATGAAGCTGGGAACCTGCCCATGGATCAGGTTGACAAGCTCTTCCCGCAGCTGCGGATGCTGAGACTCAGGAGGAGCAGTGACTTTTTCAAGAGGACTCAGCAGGTCATTGGCAGAACTCATCTAGAACCTGACTGCTTGGCTCCTGGTCCAAGCTCTTTCCTCTCTGTCTGTTCCTCCCTGTAAAATGCAGAACTCAGCAGGGGGCAGGGAGCTGCCAACAGGGATGTTGGATGCCTGCTGGACCCTCCAGCCATGAAAATCATCACAGAGCATGCAAATGATGAACGCTTGTGTAATCTTCCTTCCCCAAAGAAACTATTTCCATTCTGCAGAGGTTTCGGAAAGAGTCTATGCCGTTTCAGAGGATTATTTTATCAAAGGATTCTTTTCATCTTAATTCTTTTGGGGAACCAAAAAAAAAACCCCAAAACTGAATGCCTGATGCTCCTACCAGTGCTCCCTTTCTTGAGTTTTGTTCTTGCAGTTTGTGGCCTTTTTTGAAGAGACAGCAGATGAAGGCGAGGATAAGATAGTGCACTTGCATTTAAGTCAATCGAGTACATTTTCAGGCAGATGGAGAACTAGGTTGGGCCTTCTCGGACATGTTTGTGTCTTTGCGCGGTTGATGTGTCCAGCTTCCCAAACTTGGAAAAATTTACTGTTCACACTTCATTCATATGTTCCTTGGTCCTTGGCAAACGGATTGCTTTTGAAGAATTTATGTTCCCATCTGCCACTTCTATTAGTGAGGGCGATATTGTTGCCGGTGGTAGGGATGGTGGAGGCCCAGGGGCCTAGTGATTTGACATTGCTCATCTGCAGCCTGGAACCTCGGGGCTTGCATGGGGTCAGAGACAGGCATCTGGGTTTAGGATTTTCCAGCTCCCACTGGCTGACTGAGGGAGCCTGTGTTTGCTCACAGCCAGGCAGATGGTGCCAAGCGGTGGCACATCCTACTGCTACTTTTGCAGCCAGCAAGAACAATGTGGCAGGGCAGCCAGTAAATTGGCATTTTGAAGAATGTTATGTCTTTGGGTGTGAATGTGTGTGTGTGTGTGTGTGTGTGTGTGTGTGTGTGTGTGTGTGTGTTGGGTGTTCCTAAGTTCTGGTCTTGAAAACCCAGCTGTTCCCTGGTGGGTGACTTAGAGGAGAAAGGGCCTTGAGCCCTGGGGAGAAGCTTAGAGAAGTAGGATGCTGGGTAACATGATCAGCACCATGGAAAGTGCCATGTTTCTCATTCCGAAGCCCTGATGGAAAAGAGACCGGCTTCCTGTCTGTGCCACCCGTAACGCCCCCCAAATCAAACTCGCTGCCATTGGGTCCATTCCAATTCATAGCGACCCTGGTACAACTGCCTAACTCCACTTGAGTGGACTTGCCAGATAGACGTGATCTGTGGAGGAGTGGGCAACGCGGGCACAGGTGCCCCAGCAGCTGAGGTTGGGGAGAGTCCTGAGGGGAAGTGAGGAGAGTTAGGGGAGTGGTAGGAAGACCCAGGGCAGCAGAGGGCAGGGGACCAGCAGAACATGCAACCTGAAGGTAAGTGATGCATACGGCTGATGAGCCACCGCGATAGCCCTTCTTGGCAAGTAGTGGACAGGGGCAAGTGGGCCCTAAGGAAGTGAGCTGTCCCATGGATGGGCTATCAGAAGAAACCTGTCTTCCCTTCCTTCCCCGTGTTTTCTTGAAGTCAAACATACCAGTGGCAAAGTGCACAAGTCCTCTGGACTTCTTTCGGCTTTATACAATTTTAAGTATGTATGCTTTTATATATGGCTCACTTATATAACCTACTATCTAAACCAAGATACAGAACCTTTGCAGCCCCTTGGAGTCTACCTTTTGTCTCCTTGCCTCTCCCTGACAATGTAAGGTCTTATCTTAACAAAAGACTACTCTATCCCTCCCTGTGCCATTCTTTACTAAGTGCAAAACCAGATCCAAGGAAGTCCATTTTATACGCTGACACTGAAAAGAATTTGGTTGGAGTTTTGGTAGAGTTGAAATTAAGATGTGGAGGGGTGTCAATAAGAGCCACAAAATTATCCCCAAATGAACAACATTCCCAAGGAAAATGTTCAAAAGGGCCAGCTGAAAATTATAATCTTGTATTTCACTATGAATTTGAAGGAGTCAACGAAGCAGTCATTTCTGTGAAGAAAAACTACACATCTGAAACAACAATGCTGGAAGGGATGGCATGATGGCAGGAGGAGATGAAACACGAGTTGGCAGAACTTGAGGAGAAAATAAGAGAAAAAGGCAGAACCACCGCAGACATGAAGAAAGATCTCAAGGGGAAATAGGCACTGTGAAAAACACAATGTGGCACGTGAGCAGTACAAATGAGAAGAGTGAGTAAATGCTATTAAATTCAAGATGAGAGAGAAAATGAGCTATAGAAAACAAGAATAGGAAATCCAACACTTAAAGGGGACACGTACAGAGGCTTCCTGGACATATTCAACTCATCGGATTGGGGTGCTGTCAAAAAGTGGAGGACCATCATCTCTGAGGGACAGGTTAGTCAGGGGCACAGCTTACTTCATAACGATAATGTTCTACCTCCTGGTGAGTATCATCTGCGTATCAAAAGTGATCATCTGAGATATAACTATTGGTCTCTACTCCTAGGGAGCAAAAGGGAACGGAAGCAATGAAAGGCTAAAAGGAAAATCGATCCACGGGATTAATAGCTCACACAAACCTCAACTTCTTCTCATGTAAGGCCGGGCAGCTAGAATGGTGCCCACGTGAAACGACCAACAGTGTGACCAGGGACACACTAAGGTCCAAGAGAGAATGGTAGAAAAATGTAAAACAAAACTCACATTTCTAAAGAAGCGTTAAGATTTACGGGACCTATATGAGAGGCTACAGAACCCCCAAACGAATGCCCTAAGATACTCTATGAACTTGGGAATGACACTATATCTGCAGGTCATCTTTCAGCTACGTAATCGATGGGCTTGTAAAACCAACAATATCACCCATGAGTAATACGTTCCCTGAAACCCTGTATTCATTGGGACCCAAACGTTCACCGTTACCTCAAAGCAAAGACAAGAAGGCGGAGAGGAGAAGCAATGTTAGCACAATGGAAATACCACAGACCGATTGGTAACCTTTGGCACAGAACAATCTGTACAAAAATTGTTGGAGGTGAACCTGATTTTTTTTTCATGTAGACTTTCACCTAAAACACCACTTAAAAATTTTACCTAAAATAGGATTGTAACTTCAACAAGAAAGAAGGAATGATTTGGGAATCCAGACTAAGGGACCATTAAATCCCTGAGAAAAGAAATAGCAGACAGGCTCCCTTTCCTTAACAGCAGCAATTCACTGCCCCTAAGATTGTGGAAAAATACGTGTAAGAGACGGAAGCAAGGGAAGGATGTGGGAGCCAAAGGCAACCCAACAGCCCACCACGGCCGCCTAGTTGATTTCGCCGCACAGCGAGCGCTAGGAGAGAGTGGCACTGCCCCAGGGTTTTCAAGGCTGCAATCTTAACGGAAGCTGGCTCTTTGTCCTGGGAGCTGCTCGTGGAGGAGATCCACTGAGCTTTGGGACAGCAGCAAGCGCGTGACTATCGCCCCACCAGCTGCTCTATAAGTAAGTGCCCAGACGGTTCTGAGCATGTGCAAATTCAAGGAAGGTTGTTCCCGCGAGCCCTTCCTTAGGCAAACTCGCAGAGAATGAGCTTCCACCAACAAAGAGAAGTCCGAGGTGGAGCACTGAATATTTTAAATTGTAAAATGAAACTAAAGCTAAGACGAGAACAAATATAAGGATTAAAGCGACAGAGAAGAAAGTACATGCGCCATGTCCTGATGATATAGAAATGATACAACCTACCAAGACGGAAAGGGGAGGAAGGGAAGAGGGAAGAAACTTGCTCTGTGATTGTTGAGGGTCAAAGGAGACCATTTAACACTGATGAAGGAATGAAAGCACAATTACATTTAATAGTGAAAGGTAAACATTAAGAAAGATAATACTATTGATTCAACTCAGGTGGTGGGAGCACAGCAAGAGTAAATGGTGCCCAGGGGCTATGTAATCTGCTCGTGCCGCTCTTTGCGTGCATTTGCCACTGGGTCGGTCTTTCTGTGCACCTTCATAACTGGCACTCCGAGACATATGTCTCTTACTCTTCCCGGGCCTTTGCGTTTCCTCTGAAGAAAGGGAGGTGAAAGAGAAGAAAAGGGAAATAAACCAATGTTTTCTTTGCTTGTAGCATAGACTTAATAAACAATGTCTAAAGATATAGGTTAGCGTTATTATCTAACATTTCTATTAATGAGCGGCTAGCATACAGCTGTAAACCTTATAAATATCAGAAGAGTCACACAGAGACACAATCACAGAAAGACTTATAAGAATGCTGAAGAGGCAGGACACATAATATCAACTAAGGACAAAGAACAAACTTATTTGTCATATCACTAAATATAAATGGGTTTAAGTCACCGTTAAGAAGGATTTTCAGATTAGATCACCAATCAAAACTCAACTCTGTGTTTACAAAGATGGCCCTAAAGGAACACAGACCACGGCATAAATCAAACAAAACGCTTAATGCATGGCTCACAGATGAATGTAAAACTGAAATTACAGATTTTCTGGAAAACAGCAATTTATAAAAATAGTGAATGTCAGCGTATAGCTAAGGCAGTGTTCAGAGGAAATATTATGGCCTTAAATATATACAAGACAGAACAGTCACAAATTAATTAATTATCACAATCTAGGGGTTATTAAAAAACAATGAATTATATGGCATAAGGAAGAAATAGATGAAAGTAGGAAATAATGAGTTAGAAAATAAAACAGTTTACATAAATCTCAAAGCTGACTTTGGGGAAAATGCAGGGCTTTTTTGGAACCAATTCAAAACCCTGGGACAAAAGCTACAATAAAATAAACTAAATCAAACTCACTGCCATCAGGCTGATCCCAACCTAAAGTGAACCTATAGGACCAACTGGAACTGCTCCACGGGGTTTGAGACTATACATCTGTATGGGGGCAAAACGTCTCATCTTTTTCCTACGTAGTGTTGGGTGCCTTTGAACCACAGACCTTGCGGTTACCAGTCCAGTGCTTAACCCACTGCATCACCATAGGTAATTTTTTAAATGTAAGTACACGTGCAGATACAAAATAAAATGAAAGTAGATACATAGGAAATGCACGGCTGCTGGTGGGACTATAAAGTGGTGCAACCACTGTAGAAACTGGATGGCGTTTCTTTAAACAATTGGAAATACAGGCACCATATGACCTGACATTTGGTAGAGACAGGCACTCTCTTGTTCATTGCAGACTATATACAATACAAAGTGATGGAAACAGCCTACATGCGCCTCCCTGGAGGAATGGGTCAACAAGCCATGGTCCGTACACATAGGGACTAGTGTGCCACATTACAGAGGAGCTCTGGTAGGGGACAGGGCTGCTAATCACAGGTCACCAGCTCATTCCTTGGGAGAAAGATGAGACTCAGGCTCCTTTAAGGAGCTGCAGCTTTAGAAACCCACAGGAGGAGTCCGACTCTTTCATATAGGGCCGTTATGGATTAAAATGGACTTGATGGCTGTGAACTTGAGTTGTGTGCAATATTAGAGAGGACCAATGCATCTGATGAGGTCAGAACATGGATGAACCTGGAAGACATTACTCTGAGTGAGATTAGTTAATCACAAAAGGACAAATATTGATTGAGACCACTATTGTAAAAAGGAAAGAAAGAAAAAATATTTTAACACTAAGTTTGAAACCTTTTTTTTTTTTTTTTTGGATGGTTACCAGGAGTAGGGAGCCAAGAAAGGATAAATTACTGGCTAGGGAGTCAACCCAACCCAAACCCACTGCTATCAAGTCCACAAAGACTCATAAGACTCTGTAGGACAGGGTAGAACTGCCTCTCTGGGTTTCCAAGAGTTTTAAAATCTTGTGCGAGAAGACAACCTCATCTTTCTAATGAGGAGGGGCTAGTGGATTCAAACCGCTGACCTTACAGTTAGCAGTTCCAGGAGAATCCATTACAACACCAAGACTCCTCGGAAAAAGGGTAGACAGGTTTGAATTTGGGTGAAGAGCAAAGGCAATCTCTAATATGAAAGAGGTCAGGGGAAAACGATGGAGGCAGGGAGCCTGGGAAGAGTGCTAGGGTCAAAGGCAGCAGAGGTCAGTTATGTACACAATCTTACAAGAACGGTGGTCTATGAGTAAGTGCATGCCTAGAAAGCAGGACGAACGAGTGTGAGAGGGATAGTGGAAGTATTTTGATGGGGGGAAAATATATATATATTTGACAGAAGATCTTTGTATATGTGTATTTACCTATTCTCCAAATATGTTTATAAGCACAGTAGAGCACACAAGAGGTACATTATTGAAACTTCTTAGACATAACCAAGCACCTGGTAGGAAACTTCTTAGACATAACCAAGCACCTGGTAGGAAAGGGTTGCTGGCCCTGAGTTCTCATGACCATAGTCTCAGGGAGCACCGAGGGACATTGGTATAAGAAAGTTCACACGATGTTCTTCATCCTACTTTGGTGAAGAGTCTCTGGAGTTTCAGAAGCTCCTGGCTGGCCAGCAAAGGTCCAACTCTGAGTGCCTTCCTGTCCAGAGGAAAGAAGAGAGAGTAAAATTGAAAGCATGTATATTTTTCACCATGTTCCACAGTGTTGATGCCATCTATTAGAGTCTTTAAGTTTGTCCCCATTTTCTAGTTGCTGGTCTTTATGCTTGTGTGGTTTATATTTAGTTAATGCTTGTCCGTGGTGTGAGGTATGGTTCCTGTTTCATTCTTTTGTAGACAGACATCCAGTTTTCCAGCACTATTTGTTGAAAAGGATGTCTTTTCCCTACTTCATGTGTTTTAGTCCTTGATCAAAATTTAGGTGTCTAGGTACTTGTGTATGTATTTCTGTTTTCTCACTTCCAATTCACTGGTCTTCATATCTATTTTTTTTATTTTAACAATTTATTAGGGGCTCATACAACTCTTATCACAGTCCATACATATACATACATCAATTGTATAAAGCACATCTGTACATTCTTTGCCCTAATCATTTTCTTTTTTTTCTTTTCTTTTTTTTACATTTTATTAGGGACTCATACAACTCTTACCACAATCCATACATATACATACATCAATTGTATAAAGCACATCCATACATTCCCTGCCCCAATCATTCTCAAGGCATTTGCTCTCCACTTAAGCCCCTTGCATCAGGTCCTCTGGTCTTCATATCTATTGTTGTACCAGTACCAGACTTTTTTGACAGCTGTGGCTGTATAAAAGTTTTTAAAATCTTAGAGTAAAAGTCCTCCCATTTTGTTTTAATTTTTTAACAGTGTTTTATTTATCTTGCATTTTTTCCCTTTCCACATAAAGTTGGTGATTCATTTTTACATTTCTTTGAAAACTTGTGGTGGGAATTGGATTGAAATTTCATTGAATTTGTATAGTGTTTTTGATAATAATGACATTTTTCACAATGTTTAGTCTACCTATTCAGAAGCATGGTGGCAAACTTCCACAACTTGGGTAGTTATTTTGGTTTCTTGTAGGAATATTTCGTAGTTTTTCTTATATAAGTATTTTGTTTCTCTGGTAAGATTTACTCCTAAATATTTTATCCTTTGTTTGGTTATTGTGAATGGTTATGTGAATGATATTGTTCTTTTAATATCTTTTTATGTACACAAATCTTTTATGTACACAAATCTCTTTTATGTACACAAATTCCATTGATTTTTGTATGTTGATCTTATAACCTGCTATGCTGCCAAAGTTTCCGATTAGTTCCAGAAAAAATTTAATTGAATCTCTGGGGTTTTCTATAAATAGGATTTTATCATCTGTGAATAAAGAGAGTTTTGTTTCTTCTCTACTTATGTGGATGGTTTTAGTATTTTTTTTTTGATGTCTCTTAACTCTACTTAAAACTTTCTGGACTTTTTAAATGAAAGTGGTGATAAAAGGCAACCTTGTCTTTTCCTTGTTTGAAGATGAATATTTTCAATTTCAACAGATATATTTTTGGAATGTAGATGAGGTCCTACTTTAGTTCACATCTGGAGAAGTGATGTGCCTACCTTCATAGATACTGAGAAAGCTTTTGGAAAAAAATACAATGACTGTTTTTTATTTTAAAACAACACATCCCATAAAACAGGAGTGGTTGGGTACTTCTGTAACATGATAAAGTACATCTATCTCAGGCTAAAAACCAGCATCACATTTAGTAGGGAAACAGTTAAGGAATACGTACTAAACTAAAAGATAGGAATCTGCAAGGCTAGTACTATTATTCCTCCATGTATTGGAGATGCTTATCAATGCAATTAGACAAGAGAAAATAGATAGTGGAGATTAGGTGACAGCCACTACATGCAGATTCTATGATTTCCTGGCTGGAAACTGCATGATAGTTCACTGGAAAGTGATGTTAAACAATAAAAGATTCCCATAAAGTAACAGTGTACACCTGGGAGCCATGGAGGGGAGGAAGTGAGCGAGGAGCTCACAATGACAGTACAGGGAGGCAGTAAGTATTCTAAATGTGATGGTAAGGTGCGAGTAGCTTTTCTAAGTTTAATCAATCCAATTGTATCTGAGAGGAATTATTGAGAGGTGAATAATGGGTATACATAATAGTGGGGTAGAAGGAAAGAAAAATGAAAAAAGGAAAGAAAAATATATAAACGTATGTGTATTTATTGATGTATGTGTATAGATATCTATATAAATGCACCAAGGAAGCAGATAGACTTTGGGTCTCTACTTAAATCTTTCCTCAGTTCAAGAACGGTTTGTTCTAATAATAAGGCACTGTGTGGTCTCATCTTCCTGACATGATCGCTGAAGACAAAGCAGATGCATAAGCAAATGTGGCGAAGAAAGTTGATGGTGCCCGGCTATCAAAAGATATAGCACCTGGCATCTTAATGGCTTTTAGTTAAACAAGCAGCTACCTAGCTGGGAAGCAACAAAGCCCACATGGAAGAAGCACCCCAGCCTGTGTGATCATGAGGTGTCAAAGGGAAGAGGTATCAGGAATTCAAAAACAAGCAACCAAATTGATGTGAAAGGGTATGGATGTAGTGGAGACCCAAACCCATCTGTAAGATAATTGGACTGTCCCTCTCAGAAGGGCCACACGGAAAGGATAAAAAAATCCAGGGTGCTGTATAACACTGATGAACCATATAACTTGCCTCTAGTTCTTTAATATTTCCTCCCCTTACTATTACGGTTTTTATTTGTTTTACCTCATTAATCATGTTAGATTTGCATATTTCATTTGTATATTTAAGATCATTTGGTACATGAAAGCCAAGAGAGATAGCCCCTCAGAAACAGTAACAGGAGTAATGGTTCCCTGGGGGTATGAGAAGAGAAGGGAAGGGGAAAGGGGAAATAAGGAGCTGATAGCATTGATGACTACATAACCCTACTCGATGGGATAAAACAACAGAATTTTATGTGAATAGATATATTGGATCATGTAAGATATGGCAAAAAATCCACCCCACAAACAATTTTAGGGAGGAAATATGGGTTCCTGAAGGCCAGGGTGGGGGAGGGAGTGGATAAAGGGGGAGCTGATATCAAGGAGTTCAAGAAGAAAATTTTGAAACTGATTATGGTAGCAATTGTACAATACTGCTTGATGTGATTGAACTGTGGATAGTTATGATAGCTGTAAGAGCTCCCAACAAAATGATTAAAAGTTTAAAAAATAATAATAAGAAGAAAAAGTAACAATGTACAAAAATGAGTAAAGAGAAATGGTTTCTCTTAATATATATGACTATCAAGTAGAATGCTCACAGAAAACCTTCCCTTTATAAACATAAAATAGTTACTAATTAGCTTAGCAAGAAATTTCAAAATGCTCCTGAGAGAACTCTGCTGCTAGATATGAGAATTTATAGTTTTTCATTTATTAAAACTGTATGTTATATAGAGGCACTTGTACAGATAGTTAAAAGTAATAGAATTTATAGCCCCAAAATAGATTCAAATGACTTGATCAAATACTAAATATTTTATTTAAAATATTTATTTCCTCAAATCATTGGAGGAAAAGTGAAATACATGCTATTTGGATAATTTTAACTCTGTGATGAAAATCAAATAGAATCCATATTTCATACCATATA